>NC_045435.1:148957314-149232355 GCF_002776525.5 Piliocolobus tephrosceles | reverse complement strand
CGAGGTCCCTGTTGATGTTGTGATGCCCACCTTACTCAGCCCTCTGAGGCAGCTCTTCCATGCTTACTTTAGGGGCAATAAAAAAATGACTCTTTATCTCTAATATATTTCTCTAGAAATTTTTCTTCTTTGTTAATATGATAACCACATTTCCTCTTACTCTTAAAACAAACAAATCAACAAAAAAATTCCAAATTAATCCAGATTCTCTAAGGTGTTTTCTCTTTAAAGTTCATTCTTTACTTAACATGGGGAGAAAGATGAAACAATGAGGAAGAGTTTTAAAACAATTTCTACTGATTTCCCCATATTATAGATTAATTAGGGCTATGGAAAGGCAGGTCTTCTCTCTCTGATTGAATGGAACCTGTTCAGCTCTCCCCGCCAGACAAAAATTACTCTCTTTGAGTCAAATGGTTGGCTCCTTTTTATGTAAACTTGATTAAAAAAAGAAAAACAGAAATTGAGCCAGTAGGACAAAAAATACTGAGGAGATTCCATTCAATCACAGAAAACTAAAATCATCAATGCCTGTATCTTGCCTTTTTTTTTTCTTTTTAACAAAGCAACTCCCAATTAAAGGTGGGCTATTTCATTTGAGCCAGTGCAAACACACAGCCATCAAAGGGTTTCGTGAGTAATTAGTAATACGAACACAGCCGTCACATTCTGAGATGTGTACATATCTATCCAAGCAGAGGGGAAATCGTGTAATTAATTTTGAAGCTGTTATGATGTTTCAATTGATTTGGATCAGAAAAAGGAGAACAATTAAGAAGAATCAGAAAACAATATCCCTTTTAGTATTCTAAAGGGAAGAGAAAAATTAAATAGGAGTTTAATTGAAAAATTCTGATCTATATGAGGGAAATGGAGTGTTGTGTAAAAAGGAATAGTGACTTGTTATGGGAGCATTAATACTGGGCCAGCATCTTGGGCAATAAAGTTTAAATTCCAAAGACTAAAAAGCTTTCAGAAAGGTGGGAAGGTCAGGTCAGAAGTCAAAACATTAAAATTGTTTCAGGTACCCACTACTCAGAACTTTCATTTGAATAGTATCATTCTGGAATTATTCTATGGAAAAAGTACTACTCCAAATACATTCTTAATATAAGTGTAAGATATTGTCATTACTTTAGTCATTCTATCACCTTTTGTGGGCTATTTTACCTTCTTCCTGTGAATCTTTATGAAGTTAGAATAAACGTGCCTGTTTTCATGGCCTATATCCTTCTGAAAATGCCATTAGTAACTTATTTGCTTAACAGATAAAGCATAATGACATATTTCCAGGCTAATGTTATGGGGTAAAATTTTGAAAAATTAATACATTTTAAAGTTTTCAAAACAACTTTGCATATATAATAATAAGCTAAGTATTTCATGGCCATAAAATAATGCACTGTCTCTATATACATTTGGCAATTACTCATTACTTAATTAATTATGTATTAAGCATCTACTATGCTTATCATATTATTTCCTACTGCTTCTTTGTCCATTATTACTAGAAAAAATACATGTAAGGTTTCCCTGTGTTCACTGTACACATAATTCTCTTGTGAGCACAGATTTTCACAAAAACCAACTACAATGTCTTGGAACCCCAAAACCATGTAACTTAGAACTCATTTAAACAGTTGTGAGGGTAATACAGACAAGAAAACATGCATTATACCAACTACATGTTCTGTTGCTTAATGATTTGACTTAAAAATAATGATGTTCTTGTGAATTATGACAAAATTTTGTTTTAAAAAGAATGAAAATTAGTATTCTCTCTCTCTCTCTCTCTCTATATATATATATATATATATATATATATATATATTTGAGACAGGGTTTCACATTGTTGCCCAGGCTGGAGTGCAGTGGCATAATCACTGCAGTCTCAACCTTCTGGGCTCAAACAATTCTCCCTCCTCAGCCTCCCCATTAGCTGGAACTACAAGTGTGCGCCACCACCCCCAGCTATTTTTCTGTACTTTTTTTGGTAGAGATGGGTTTTGTCATGTTGCCCAGCTTGGTCTCAAACTCCTGGGCTCAAGCAATCCTCCCACCTTGGCCCCCTAAAGTGCTGGGATTACAGGCATGAGCCACTGTGCCAGGCCCATTCAGTAAACTTTGTTCAAATTGTGTACTTTGTATTTTGATAAATGTAGTTGCCTAACCTCAAATCTCCTCATGAGCCAGTTTATTAGAATAATTTTTTGCTAATCATATAAGAAAATTGGAGTCAAAAGAAAAGAAAGGGGTAAAAACAGTCATATTTTATGAGGACAGTTATTTCTGGCCTTTGATTAGGTGGAATTTTGGCCAGGTGATAGAATTCCCTTTTCTTGTGATTGGCATTTTGGTTCCCTTAAATTCAAAGTACTTTCTATATTGAGAGAGGGCATTACGGACAGGTCAGACAAGATGAAGTGTTGCTTCTACTCTCAAAATTTTGTTTGCTGATTTCAATGAACAGGGTGAAGTAATATAACCTGGTTGATGGTTGATATAGGAAACAACCTGTTTGAATATGCAAAATTGTATCTATTTCATTGTCATGTGTTAGAATGTGTTAAGTAAAATATTCAGGCTTTTCCATCTTATATTAAAGTGTGCATAAAGTTTAGGTTAATTGAGAATATTGCCTGATATGCATCCTTTCTCAGCCCTTTCTTAACTTTCCTTTCTCTTCCTCTAATCACAAGAAGAAAACAGCTAAGAACAGTTTGTGGTGCATTCTGGGGTCATGGGGATTTCATGAGCTTTCACATACTCTAACCAACTATATTAGTGTGTTTTTGTGCTGCCGATAAAGACATACCTGAGACCGGGCAATTTACAAAAGAAAGAGGTTTATTGGACTTACAGTTCCACATTCCTGGGGAGGCCTCACAATCATGGCAGAAGGCAAGAAGGAGCAAGTCACATCTTACGTGGATGGCAGCAGGCAAAGAGAGGGCTTGGGCAGAGAAACTCCCGTTTTTAAAACCATCAGAGCTTGTGAGAGCCATTCACTTTTGCCAGAACAGCATGGGAAAGACATGTCCCATGATTCAGTCATCTCCCACTTCCCAAAACACACAAGAATTATGGGAGCTGCAAGATGAGATTTGGGTGGGGAAACAGAGCCAAACCATATCATTCTGCCCCTGGCCCCTCCCAAATTCCATATCTTCACATTTCAAAACCAGTCATGCCTTCCCAACAGTCTCCCAAAGTCTTAATTCATTTCAGCATTAACTCAAAAGTCCACAGTCCAAAGTTTCATCTGAGACAAGGCAAGTCCCTTCTGGTTTTGAGCCTGTAAAATCGAAACCAAGTTAGTTACTTTCTAGATACAATGAAGGTACAAGCATTGAATACATACAGCCATTCCAATTGGGAGAAAGTGACCAAAACACAGGGGCTACAGGACCCATGCAAGTCCAAAATCCAGTGGGGCAGTCAAATCTTAAAGTTCCAAAATGATCTCCTTTGACTCCATATCTCATGTTCAGGTCATGCTGATGCAAGAGGTGGGTTCCCATGGCCTTGGGCAGCTCACTGTCTGTGACTTTGCAGGGTACAGCCTCCCTACTGGTTGCTTTCACCAGCTAGTGGTAAGTGTCTGCAGCTTTTCCAGGTGCATGGTGCAAGCTGTCAGTGGATCTACCATTCTGAGGTCTGGAGGATGGTGGCCCTCTTTTCACAGCTCTACTAGGCAGTGCCCCAGCAGGGACCCTGTGTGGGGGCTCTGACCCCACATTTCCCATCTGCACTGATCTAGTAGAAGTTCTCCAGTTCCCAACAAGTTTCTCATTTCCATCTGAGACCACCTCAGCTTGGACTTGGTTGTCCATATTGCTATCAGGATTTTGGGCAAAGCCATTCAGCAAGTCTGTAGGAAGTTCCAAACTTTCCCACATTTTCCTGTCTTCTTCTGAGTCCTCCAAACTGTTCTAATCCCTGCCTATTACCCAGTTCCAAAGTCACTTTCATATTGGTGGGCATCTACAGCAGCACTCTACCCCCAGTAGCAATTTACTGTATTAGTCCATTTTCACATTGTTAATAAAGACATACCCAAGACTGGGCAATTTGCAAAAGAAAGAGGTTTACTGGGCTTACAGTTCCACATCCCTGGGAGACCTCACAATCATGGAGGAAGGCAAGGAAGAGCAAGTCACATCTTACATGGATGGCAGCAAACAAAGAGAGGGCTTGTGCAGAGATACTCCCGTTTTTAAAACCATCAGATCTTTTGAGAGCCATTCACTATCATGAGAACAGCATGGGAAAGACTCGTCCCGTGATTCAGTCATCTCCCACAGGGTCTCTCCCACAACACACGGAATTATGGGAGCTACAGGATGAAATTTGGGTAGGGACACAGAGCCAAACCATATCACCAACTCTATGACTATGATTGAAAAGAATATGAACAAAAGCCACTCAGTATGGACAAGCAAGATTTGTGTGATATACTTAGAAAAACTTGAACTGCTCTTATATTTTTGCTCTATCTATTCATCAACTTTTTTTTCTTTCTATTTTAGAATTGCATTCTTTTCACTTCCTTTCTAGCTACACTACAGAGGGATGATTTTTGGGGCCTCCCTTGGAAGTAGAGTGTATGGTGGGTGGTTGTCATTTATTCTGTCATTACCTGAAACTTACTCCTTGGACCCTTTCTCCTCTAGAAAGTAACTGTTTTGAGGATGATGTGTGTTTTTCAATTGGGTGATAACAAATCAAGGTGGCACAGAGCCCTAACTGCAATCTTTCCAAAAACAATATTATTTTAAGAAGTGCAAAGTGAGGTCTTTAGGTTTAAGATACTGGGAAATCTGTGTTTCTTCTCTCCAATGGTTCCTTGTTTTCTGCTCCTGCATTGAATAACCATATGAATATACTGCAGAGGCCTTGTTACCTGGTCGCTAAGGCCTCTGTCTCCTTAGCAACTAAACTTTTCAGGGATTATAGGGAAAATGTTTCCTTCAGCCTTGAAGCTGTTTTAATGCTTTCAAATGTCAGGGAAAAAAGTTTGTATAGTCCCTTGGGTGCTGGTGTGAATAGGGGCAAGAGATAATATTTAAAAACATGTTTAGTAGGTTCTCTACTAGGCAGAAACCTTCAATTTAAATAAACCTTAAAATTTATACAGAAACGTGCATACATTTTAAGAATAACAAAAATGTAAATAAGTTGTGGAGCTTGAGCAGAGGAAGACCCCCTTATTTGGCTATCTTAAAGGCATCGGGTATGGGACATTATGATGCCCTCTATCTACCCATTTTCAAAGCAATAGGGATTTGCTTTTACAATTGCTAAGACAAAAAAGCAAAGGAAATTGGGTCAAAAAATCACTCACACTGATTTTTATCTTGAGTATGCAAGGAAAATGCAGTTTTTAACATTTCTCTATCAATTATTGGATCTTCCTCATAAGTACCCACCTATCCAATATCAGTTCTTTTGGATTTTTCCTTATGTGATCCATAATTTGGGCATTCTCTTTAAGTAACATCATCTAATGGAGATCATGTTTCTTCAAAATCTTCTCCCATAGCTGGACCCCAAACCACTTTTTTTCCTCAACAGAACAGCTGAACATAGAAAAGAGACTTACCGTCTTCTTAAGTTGTTGAGGAAACAGATTCTCAGATCTTTGTTTAGTAATCTATGCTGTTCCTGGAATGGTGAGCTCTGAAGTATAACTAATTCCATCCCTGCTGGCATCTACTGCTGACGGATGCACCTGGTAGTCCTTGGGGTCTCCGTTCTTTCTTGGATTAGTCAGAACACAATAATTTACTCTTGTATATTTGATACCATCTGGCACTCCCTGGTGCTGTGGATACACCTGAGAGACAGCGACAACTCCTATGTATCAGGTCCAAACATTTGCTATGTAGTCTTTAGCTATACCAGACCCTTAGCTGACATCCAGGTGCCCTTCCAACCCATGTGGACACATCTGAGTCCCATCCATGCCTGTGAGAATCAAGTTTGACTCAGGAGAACTAAACTCTAACTCTCCATCTGGTTAAGCTAGCCTATACCAGCAAGACTACTTTCACATGGCAGACTCCACATTGATGAGCCAGAAGCCTCAGCCCAGGGTACTAAATGTAAATCAGGATGAAAGCCCCTTGATGTCTGTGTTCATGTCAACTTTGTTTATCATGCCAACCTTACTCCTAATTCCCAACCACCTACTCCTACAGATATACAATTGCCATGCAGTTCTCCAATCTCATACTTCTACCTCTTCCTTGTCTACATAATTCCGTGTCTTAAAGAAACATGATTTTTTTTATTTTCCCTTTTTATCTGTCTAGACCTTTTCCCTACCTTATATTTTTCTCTAACTACACCCTCATGCTTCAGTTTTAATGGTGGAAAAATTATGGGAGGGACATTTCCCCACCAAGGGCACAGATCAAGAGGCTTTTTCTAAGATGGTACCTTCTGTCCATTGTGTGCAATCAAGTTTATTACCTGAGAGCATTCTGGGAAAGAAAGAAATGCAGAGAGAGCAAGAGGAGGCTGAAGGCCCTAAGAGATGATAAACAGAATGAGCATCGCTAGATAGAGAAAGGGGTTCAGACAGCAGGGATAAATAGGGCTGGGTGAGTTCCACAGGACAGTGAATGGGAAGAGGAAATTTTAGGGTTTCCTTAGGGTCATTTTGGAATAAGCTAAGGAGGATACGGGAGGGAAGATAAGGTCAGATATGAGAGAGGCTGGATTGTATATCAAATTGGAAGGAAGAGGGTAGTACAAATCAGAAAGGGGCAACTAAGTCAGGAGGCAAGGGAGTCTAATAATAGCAGAGGTAGTCAGGTGGAGGTCAATGGGGTAAAGACATGAGGAGAAATGTTCTTTAAAGTTAAATGTGTGGGGCCAGGCATGGTGGCTCATGCCTGTAATCCAAGCATTTTGGGAGGCCGAGGCAGGTGGATTACTTGAGGTCAGGAGTTCAAGATCAGCCTGGCCAACATGGAGAAGCCCCACCTCTACTAAATATATGTGTGTGTGTGTGTGTGTGTGTCTGTGTGTGTGTGTATATATATGTGTATATATACACACTGGCATGCATATATATATACACACACACACACATATATATACACACACACACACACACAGGCGTGGTGGCGGATGCTTGTAATCCCAACTACTCGGGAGGCTGTAGCAGGAGAATCACTTGAACCTGGGAGGTGGAGGTTGCATTGAGCCAAGACTGTGCCACTGCACTCCAGCCTGGGCAACAGAGCCAGACCCTGTCTCCAAAAACAAAAAACAAAAAAAAACGTTAAATGTGTGGAAGGCATTCCCTTAATGTGAAACTTATTCAGCATATCTTCCTAGGGTGACTCCTTAACAAAAATAGGCAGGACATGCCAAACCCCCAAATATCCCACATATCATCAGCATGGCTGAAGGGGGTCCACTGGAAATGAATTTCTGTTATCATTTTCTTTTTTTTTTGGTCTTGGCCTGTGTTCCATGCAGGCAGGCCCATGTTTTTCACCTCAGCTGTGAGAGGTACAAAATGGGCAGACAAATCATCTTCCCCATTGTCAATTTTTGGTCTCAGTCTGGGTTCCATGCAAGATTCATGTTTGTCACCTAAACTGTGAGAGGTATAAAATGGGCAGACCAATTATCTCTCTCATTATCAACTCCATCAGAGTACCATGATTGATACTTAATAGGCCCTTAATATGTATTTGCCAAATGACTGAATTGATGAATCAATTATTTACTCCATGGAGTTCTTAAGGAGTAGAAATCTCTAGCCCAAATAAATATATCCTTAAATATTATACAAGTGTATACTCAAATTCATTTTCAGTTCAGAAAGGAGTTGATAAGTGCCAGGTCATTTAGGTAAATGAGTCAAATAAAAAATTCAAAAGGCAGAAAATATTTTAGAAGTAATGAGTTAAGACACCTTTGTGAGGTTCTCTATTAACCTGCCATGATAATAACAGTCCATCATCAATACAAATAATTGCTGAAGCGCACTGATAAGAAAGACATCTTAATTAAAGATTATACTGTAAACATATATGAACCAATCCAATTTCTAGGCCACAGGCAATAATAACTTTCGTATCTAAATGTTTCTTATTTTCATGAGCATTTATTCTTTGGAGCAATGCTGCCTAATTGGACCAAGTACAGGGGAAAAGAACATTAATGCTATTTGCTCCGTGTTTGATATCACCTTTGAATGGGAATGTGACACAGAGCACAGTAGTATGTAAAGTTCCCACACAATCTGACTTCCAGGACATAATGAATGAAGATAAGTCCTGGCTAAGTTCACTAGATGTAGATGTAAGTGCTGTTGATACATTTACACTCAAGTGTTGGTGCTCTTTTCTTTTCTTTCCTTTTTTTTTTTTTTGAGACAGAGTCTCGCTCTGTCACCCAGGCTGGGGTGCAGTGGCCGGATCTCAGCTCACTGCAAGCTGCGCCTCCCGGGTTGACGCCATTCTCCTGCCTCAGCCTTCTGAGTAGCTGGGACTACAGGTGCCCGCCACCTCACCCAGCTAGTTTTTTTGTTTTGTTTTGTTTTTTGTTTTTTGTTTTGTATTTTTTTAGTAGAGACGGGGTTTCACCGTGTTAGCCAGGATGGTCTCGATCTCCTGACCTCGTGATCCGCCCGTCTCAGCCTCCCAAAGTGCTGGGATTACAGGCTTGAGCCACCGCGCCAGATTTCTTATTATTCAAACTTCTTCCAAGATTGAGTAGATTCTTTCCCGAGTTACTGAATCCCAAAAGAAGGTAGAAAATAGAACTTTAAATACAAGATACAGAGATTAAAAACTTTAAGGAGTCAACTGAAATTGCCATTAGAAGTAATCACATATAAATCTTGAACAATGTACAACTTCTGCTTACAAAAAAGGACTAAACCTTGAAATAAAAATGGCTGGGTAAGGACAGGCATGGTGGTGTATGCCTGTAGTTCCAGCTACATGGGAGGCCGGGGTTGGGGGAATTGCTTGAACCTGGGAATTCGAAGTTCTAATGCACTATTGCCTGGACAATACCTATCTTTTAAAAAATTACTGGGTAGAAAATGCTTTAAAATTTGCCTTACATTACCTTGTCTATGTACTAACAGTTTCTAAATTTTTTACTGAGCTTATGTATTTGAAATGAGGAAAAACTGACTTCTTAATTTTAAACCATAATTTGTTGCAGAGAGTAGTTGCCGCATGTTCAATACATAGTTCTATGATTCCACATATTTTTAGGGAGTTTTCCATGAGACAAGTCAGTAGATACTACGTGGTTTGTCATTTTGTATTGCTTATTAATAAATAAAAAGTTCTCATCTGTACATTTTTCCACTGTATTCTTCTGTAACATTTCACTAAAAACATATTACTATTAAATGATTTGGAAAACATGGGTTTATATTTATCTGATATATTATAGATTTGCTATATTATATTGATTCAATATGATTGCCTACGCTACTTTTCAATAGCACCACAATCAAATCAATAGACAGTTTATTCAGAAATATCTTTTAGTAAAATAATTCAACCTGTCTTTTGTACAAGAGATGTATATCAGAGATGACACAATATTCTCTTCAATCCACTTGCTTTCATTAATGGCAATATACAATTACGAACATTAGAGAACTTCCCCTTTGAGGTACCTCAGTGTTGGTTCATTTTTCTACCAGGATTCTTTCTCACTTGTCTGAAATTTTTTCCTCCATCTTCCTTTGTCCTTTGCTACCTTTGTTGCCATCTGAAATATTTTTTATTTAACTTTTTGCTTTTTGTTTTAGCTTAGGTGGCCTAGAGGGGCAAGACTGGTGTGGCAAATTAGGATCGTCAGTGTTGATAGGTGAACATTTTCATTAGTGGCCTCATTTTTGGTGTCAGGCTTGAGGATTTGGGGATGGAAGTTAGAAGACCCACACAGTCTAAGCAAGTAGCCTTTGAATGAAAGCCTTATTTAGCCTGTGTTAGTTCATTTGTGCTGCTATAAAAGAATACTCCAAGCTAGGTAATTTATGAAGAACAGAAATTTATTTCTCACATTTCTGGAGGCTGGGAATTCCAAAATCAAGTTGCTGGCATCTGGTGAGAGCCTTCTTGTTTTGTTCTCACATGGCAGAAGGAGAAGAACAAGGTGGGGCCAATTACCACTGTCACACCTCTTTAAAAGGGTACATAATTCCACTCATGAGAGAGAAGCCCATATGGCCTAATCATTTTTTAAGGCCTTTACTATCATATTGACAACACTGAAGTTTGGAGAAGACACATTCAAACCATAGCAGAGATCCTGTATGTCATTTGAGAATTAAAACAGCTCTGACCATTCTAAGACATTACAAATGGAGAGGTGATTGAGACTGAGTTTTCACTGACAGGATCTGCTAGGTAATTCCTTTAGCAGTAGCTAATTAAGAGACACTTGTTATTTGTGGCTAACTTTAACATTATCCATTATGAGATATCCTGATGTCAAATTCCTTTTGACTTTTTTTGGATATCTTTTAATTATTTACTAGAGTAGAGATGTTTTAAGGCATGGAAGGGTGGGTGGAGGGAAGAAAGCTGACATATCTGAACAAGTGAGTAATATATAATGGAACTAAAATATTCATAAAATGACAACTCAGATACTTCAATTAACACCATCCATTCTATTTCCACTTCAACTAGTAAATTGAAGCCTCTAAATAATGTTTGCTTTGCAATGGACGATGCATTGCTAAACTAAACAAGCAAATGTGAAGTCACTACCTTTTGTGCTTAGTTGATCTCTTTATATCTGGAGTGGGAAATGAACTCTTTATTGTACATCAGTATAAATAGCAAAAATGAGAACTCTGTTTAGTGAATTAATTTTCTAAGCCAATGATTCTTCAGTATTTTTCAGGAAGACAGGTGACTGATTTAGCTTGGTTACTTGACAACATTTTTCACGGGTTTGTTAGGTTTTCACTCTGTATTTTTGTAGGAGAGATGGCTAAGGTGCACAAAAGTGGATGTCTCATAATCCTTAATTCATGATACATTCTTATAAGGGATACTTGTGCAACAAATTAAGTTATATCATTGTTTAATTATTTAAAATATATAATCAGCTTCAAACAAAAGAAAGCTAAACATTGATGATAACTTACATCTAATTCTCCACTCTCCCACTAACCCGTTCTCATGGGGTGAAATCTGAAGCTGGACAAATGACTTGCCCAAGGTCACACCACTGTGTGTAAGGGTAGAGATGGATTTCAAAAACAGGTTTGAACTTTCTAACCATTAACTATAGGTTTAGAAAAAATATTATGTCAGTGATGTTTTAAGCAAAAAACAAAACAAAACAAACAAAAAACCTTCATGGAAGAGAGGACACTTTATCTTCATTGTCAGCAGATAAATTATCAACTACACACAAGTGAAAATGAAAACCATTTGGAAATATTCCATGAGTGATATGTACTTCTTGCAGGCATATAGCTTTATTTATCTATAAAGGCAAGATATAAAGTATCGGAAAAGGTAATAACAGAAAAACTTGAATGTCTATAAAGCTATATATACATATATTGATATACTGGTTACATTGCTGAGAATTCTTTTTTCTTTTTTTTTGAGACAGAGTGTCGCTCTGTCGCCCAGGCTGGAGTGCTGTGGCCGGATCTCAGCTCACTGCAAGCTCCGCCTCCCGGGTTCACGCCATTCTCCTGCCTCAGCCTCCCTAGTAGCTGGGACTACAGGCGCCCGCCACCTCGCCCGGCTAGTTTTTTGTATTTTTTAGTAGAGACGGGGTTTCACCGTGTTAGCCTTAGCCAGGATGGTCTCGATCTCCTGACCTTGTGATCTGCCTGCCTCGGCCTCCCAAAGTGCTGGGATTACAGGCTTGAGCCACCGTGCCCGGCCTGAGAATTCTTAAACCAGCATAAACCATAGTGTAATATGCCTCATTCGTATAGGTTAAATCATCCATCATTATGTGCTACAAATTGTTTTAAAAATCATCACAAAGTGTCACCTTTTACATGTCAATCCAAGCAACATCATCTCCTTCAATACAGTCACCTTGGAAGTCTTGGCACTTGTTCTAACAATGCTGCAAATTTCTTGAAAAGTTTTTGGAGCTTATTTTAATTGGAATTTCACTAACGTCACTTAAGAGATGCCTAATAAACCAGCATCACTATTTTAATAAATATTCTATCTTTCTGTACCACCACCGCTCAGCATGGCATCATTCATTATTATATCAGTCAGGATTTTTAGCTGCAAGCAACAGAAACTGACACTTACTGATACAAGTAGACAAGGAATTTCCTGATTGAAAACAGGATAGCTCGTAGAATTTCCGGGAATGGTGGAAAACTAGGCTTTTTAAACAAGTAGATTCTAAGGGCATCTGGAATCAGAAGGATTGCCCAAATAATTCCCTTGACGCAGCATTATGAAAACACATCTAAGTGTGTATTGCCACAGCACCTGCTTTTGATAACATCGGCAATAGAACCTGGCTGCAGACATTGGCATTATGTATGTTGATGCCACTTTCAGTGTAGGCAGAAATAATTCCCCCTCCTTCCTTCTTCCTTAATCCACCAGCTCCAGATTCAAAATACTGGTTGGGTTCATCTAATTGGCTTAAATTTTACCATGGTTCTGTTACTTTCAGGAGAGCTGGAAAAAATATTGCCTGGTGACTTCCCTTCCCATGTAGTAGAGATGGAGTAGGGCTCACAAATATTATGTTTCTCATCTGTAGTGTAGAGTTATTTCTGCTGGCTTCCTGGCCAGGGTCTCTATTTCCCAGCTTGGTGTGTATTTAGATGTGACTGTGTGACTAATTCTTCTGAGCAGAATGGCAATGGAAATTATGTGTGTCAATGATATAGTTAAGGATGGGTGTGCCTTCTTCACTTTGTCTTTTTCCTTCTGTAGGTCCTTGTATTGAAGACAGCATAACCCCCAAGAGGAAAGGAGCTTGGAGCCCTGAATCAGAGTAGAAGACCAGCTGAACACCAGCCTTGGACAGTTGTGTGAATGAAAAACAAATTTTGAGATTTGTGTGGTTTATGTATTAGTTACTATTATTATTAAAGTTTTTCACTGCTTTACTCTCAGTTGTTGGTACTAATGATTGCAGTGGCATGTGACACACTGATCTCTAGGGACCGTTGGAAGTATGAATCAATGTGCTCCTATAGTAGGAAGAGAATCAATTGATTTGCACTTAAGGTTGGGGATCTGGAAAAAGGTAGGTGGCATATATTAGAATTAGATCAAAAGTTTCTAATCTTTTCCTTACGTGATATACAGGATATGTGGCTCAGGAATAGTGATATACTCCCTTCTTTGTGTTCTATACTGTCTTTAATCCCAATCCTTACCTATAATTCTACTTGGACTTAATTCATAAAATTACGTTAAATCTGTTTAATATATATGTATTAAAAATCACCCAATCTCACATTTTCATACTTTAGCATCAGTAGAAAATTACTTGAGATATACCTCACAGTCATGCAACATATCAGTATGTCAGGACTATGAGGTTAGCACTTTCTTACCAAGCATGGACTTGAATAGAAATCTACCCAGGAAAAAGTGGATGGTCCTTGTAGCTCATTAGAAAGAAACTTCATACCCGTGTGCATAAATTCAGCCTATAAAAAACTATACTCTCTAACATACACTTTACTCTTCTCCATCACCCAAACCACGCCTTCTTCCACAAAACCTTTGAAACTATGTTTCTGTTACATAAATTTTCTCTCATAAGTCTCTCCCTGTTTTCCTTTTGACCATATAGCTCTTACTTATAAATGTGACATGGAGTAGACTTGTCAAGCCCCCAGGAGGTTCCAGGCCAAGCATTTCCCCCAAAGAGGAAGCTTATCTATATAGAATGTTCCAGACTGCAAAGGATTCTCCTCTTGAATTTCAAATTCTAATACCACTGTTCTCACACAATGTTTCTTGTTGGCAGGGAAATTGAGATTTTTCTGTGAGGCAATTTTAGTTAAACCCATCAGCTGCATTTTATGCAACCTCAGGAGAATACAGATAACCTGCTGTGAGGGCACTCTCTCGGTGACGTTTTCCAGGTTAGCAGTTGTGCTGGGACAAGGAAAGCTGCTCTGAGGGTTGGTCATGAGGCTTGACGTATTTGTGCCCTGGTAAAAACAGTTTCCAGAGAGAGTCAGATTGTTCTAATAGACAGTGATGGGATTATGCTGATTAGCAAAAGCCAACAGTATGTGTCTTACATTGTATCTTATGGAATAGGGGCTAAATTGTCTCCTAAGTCAAGGATGGGATAAGAGAACCTAGCTTTTGGTTCCACTGATCTTCATACCTTCCTCAACTCTTGAAGACATTTTAAAATAACGTTTATATTTTTGCAAAGTTTCTCAGAAAAGCAACTCCTAAACTTTGCAGAGCTCTGTTACAGTGTCTTCAACTCTACAACACCTCCCCAGGCATTAATGGAGAACTGGAAACATTTTTCCATTCCAAAGAGGTAGAATCCTCCAGAACACAGTCACTGACTACAGTGGTAAATTTATTAATTGACAAACCTGGGATATATCATGGAGGATAAAGATTTAAGAGATCTTTCAGGTCATAGTCTTTTCTTCCAGAAAATTCATCTCATGAGAAATGGAAAGAAAAAAAAATATGCCAGTGGCAGGTACCCTAGTGGAACCTTCAAAATCTACTGCTTTGACACTTTCACCTTTTTCTTGCTATTGCAAACATCATCTCTTCCTTGCCAGAGATGTTACCCTCTCCAGCAAAATCTGGATAAGCTAGGGTGGCAGACACAGTTAGTAAGGGACATGAAGAATGGGGAAAGAAGAAGTTAGGGGCAGGACCTCTCTTGCCTGGGAACGCTCACACAGATGCATTTGTCTGGTGGACCAGCTGGAGATGGAGGTTTTAATATGGCCTCACCCACATCTGGGCTCTTGGCAAAGATGGCTAGAAAGCTGGGACATCTCTCTCCACATGGTTTCTCATCATTCAAGCATCAAGCTCAAGCTTCTTTACATGACAATTATATCTAAGAAGGTGGGAATGGAGGCTACAAGGCGTTTAAAGCCTAGGCTCTCGAATTTCCAGGTGTCACTTCTACTTTCTATTCATCAGAGCAAGTCACAAAGGCAGCTGAGAGTCAAAGGAGAAGTAGATGTATCGCATGCTGGGAAGATCAGACCATCACATTGCAAAAGGCTATGGACACAGAGATTCATCCTGTATTGAGGGCCACTGTTAAAACAGTAGCCATACCAGGAATGTTTCCCTTCATTTGGCTAATTCATATCTGTCATACGGGTGTCAGTTTGTTTGCCAGTTCCTTCTGGGATCCCGTGATCTCCTGGGCCTATTCCTCTTTTTTATTTTTTATTTTTCAGAAGGAGTCTTGCTCTGTCACCCAGGCTGGAGTTCAGTGGTGTAATCTCAGTGCATCTCAACCTCCCCCTCCCGGGTTCAAGCGATTCTCCTGCCTCAGCCTCCAGAGTAACTGGGATTACAGGTACGCACCACCATGCCTGGCTAATTTTTGTATTTTTAGTAGAGATAGGGTTTCACCATATTGGCCAGGCTGGTCTCAAACTCCTCACCTCAGGTGATCCAGCCGCCTGGGTCTCCCAAAGTGCTGGGATTACAGGTGTGAGCCAATGCACCTGGCCCTATTACTCTTAGAGTCCTTATCAGAGTCTCTGAAATCACCCGTTTCCATGTGTGTCTTCTCCAGATTGTGAGTCCACCATTTTGTCTCTACGGTATAGTGCAGTGCTTGAGACCTGGGAGGATTCCACTAAATGTTAGTTAAATGGATGAGGCTCCAAGAGCTGAGAATCTTACCCACGATTACACAGAAAATAAACTCAGGTGCACTGCCTGGGGATCTTACCTCAGGAAAGGAAGACATTATATCAACTTTTTAAATAATAATGATTAATACAATGGAATGATCTCTTTACTTTGGCTTTCAACAATCAGGATATAATTTTGGCAGTGATCCTTCTCATTGTCAGGTTTGTTCTGGGGAAATGTCTGCCATTGGAGAGCCAGAATTGAGTCCTGCTACTCAAAATGTGGTCCAGGGCCCAGGATCATCAGCATCATCTGGGAGCTGGTTAGCAGTGCAAAATCTCAGGCCCTGCCCCAAATCTACTGAATGAAGATCTGCATTTTAATAAGATCTCAGGCAATTCCTATGTTCCTTAAAGGCCTAGACGCACCCAGTTAAAGTACATTTCTGAGTGCACTTTTACAATGCCAACTCCAGTGACTCTTAAGAGTCAGCCTTAGAAGTAGCTTCATTCTCTTTTCTAGGTGAGATGACATTTCTTAATGAATTGTCACCAGATTTCCAACGTGACTTGAGTTTCATCTTTTCTGATTTTGCTAAGTATAAATAAAAGCAAAACAAATAACACTGGGCTTTTTGCTGAAGTTTCTTAGTGGAGCATGATGGTGTGTCTGTTACTAAAATATTGTCATAATGCTTAAATATTTAAGGCTTATACAGAACTTTTAAGTATTCAAATAGTAACAAAAGAATAATGTGTGTACAGTGTAGGCAAAACCTTGTGTTTTCTGACATTTGTGTTGATAATTTCTAGCCTTTAAATTCATATGGAAATGTTTCCCATTTTTATTCTTCTTCTTCTTTTTTTTTTTTTTTTTTGAGACGGAGTCTGGCTCTGTCGTCCGGGCTGGAGTGCAGTGGCCGGATCTCAGCTCACTGCAAGCTCTGCCTCCCGGGTTTATGCCATTCTCCTGCCTCAGCCTCCGGAGTAGCTGGGACTATAGGCACCCGCCACCTCGCCCGGCTAGTTTTTTGTATTTTTTAGTAGAAACAGGGTTTCACTGTGTTAGCCAGGATGGTCTCGATCTCCTGACCTCATGATCCGCCCGTCTCCACCTCCCAAAGTGCTGGGATATCAGGCTTGAGCCACTGCGCCCGGCCCCCATTTTTATTCTTTTGCACATTAAAAAATAAGGCAGGAGAGTGTGCTATTCATAATAACCTGAGAAGAAAAACACAAAACCATAGCTATGTGAAGGTGTGGAAAGAGACACAAAGCTTACCTAATTTAACCATGACTTTATTAAGCATTCAAAAGTAATAATTTTCCATGTTACAAACATAATTCAAACCAAGAGTTTCAGGTGACAATCCATTAAGTTAAGTATACTTGTTATTATTATATTAATTACTATTATTATTCAAATAAAAAGAGCAATTTCCCTGTGAAGTCAGAGGTGTGTTAGAATTTCTATAACAAAAGGGTTGGATTTTAGTGGGGTGTGTGTATGCACACATGCACATGCATGCATGTCTGTGTTTGTAGGCTGAGTCTTCTTTGGACTAAACCTTTGAGAATAAACTCTTCAGCAACTCCGTCAGATTAAGATTTGGATTTTCCAAGGATCCTATCACTCACTGGGGAATTCCCAGGGCTGGGTACAGTCCCTTACCTACTCAAAGACTTTGCTAATTCAAGAAGGAATATTGAAAGTGTTATCAAAGCCTGCATAAACCCCCTATTTGCATATCTTTCTCAGTGGTATCCTGCCAACTTTCGGGAGTTGCCCACGTGTTTAGCAGCTCAGTTACTCAGCTTGTTAAGGGTTAAATGACTGACTTAGGGAGGCGATATCTAGCTGGGGAAGGGCCAAAGTTGGAATTTAGAATCAGGCTCAGTGGCTGTATATCTGTTCCCTATTTATTCTGGTCAAATCGCCCTTGAAATGCAGGCAGTCTAGACCAGTGATTCTCAAACTTGAGGCTGTATGAGTCACATGGAGATCTGGCTAAATCACAGATTGCTGGGTCTCCTCAGTCAGTCTGATTAAGTAGGTCCCAGATGGGCTTGACTGTACCTCTAAGAACTAGATAATGCTGATGCTGCAGTGCCATATTTGAGAACACCTTGTCTAGAGTTTGGCTTATTGACAACTCTCAAAAAGTGAAGAAAGACTATTCCGAGAAAGAAAACTATAGACTAATAATCCCTGATGGATATAGATGCAAAAATCCTCAACAAAATACTAGTGAACTGAATCCAACAGCATATCAAAAAGATAATCCACCATGATCAAGTGGGTTTCATCCCATGGACACAGGGATGGTTTAACATATGCAAGTTAATTAATGTGATACACCACATAAACAGAATTAAAAACAAAAATCACATGATCATCTCATTAGGCACAGAAAAAGCATTTGACATTGTCTAGCATCCTTTTATGATTAAAACCCTCAGCAAAATCACATAGAAGGGACATACCTTAAGTTAATAAAAACCATCTATGACAAATAAACAGCCAACATTGTGCGAAGTGGGGAAAAGTTCAAAGCATTTTACCTGAGAACTGGAACTTGCAAGGATGCCCACTTTCACCACTTCTATTCAACATAGTACTGAAAGTCCTAGCCCTAGCAATCAGACAAGAAAAAGAAATAAAGGGCATTCTAATTGGTAAAGTGGAAGTTAAACTGTTGCTGTTCACTGATGATAAAAACATATATCTAGAAAACCCTAAAGACTAATCTGAAAAGCTCCTAGATTTGATAAATAAAATCAGTAAAGTTTCTGGATATGAAATCAATGTACACAGACTGGTAGCACTGCTATATACCAACAATAGCTAAGCTGAGAATGAAATCAAGAACTCAATCCCTTTTACAATAGCTTCAGAAATAAATAAATAAATAAAATACTTAGGAATACACCTAACCAAGAAAAATGGAAGACCTCTACAAGAAAAACTACAAAACACTGCTGAAAGAAATCATAGGCGACACAAACAAATGGAAACACATCCCGTGTTTATGAATGGGTAGAATCAATATTGAGAAAATGACCCTACTTCCAAAAGCAATCTACAAATTCAATGCAATTCCTATTAAAATACCATCATAATTCTCCACAGAACTAGAAAAAGTAATCCAAAATCATGTGAAACCAAAAAAGAGCCCACATAACCAAAGCAAGACTAAGCAAAAAGAACAAATCTGGAGGCATCACACTACCCAGCTTCAAACTATACTACAAGGTGATAGTCACCAAAACAGCATGGCACTGGTGTAAAACTAGGCACATAGACCAATGGAAAAGAATAAAGCCAAATACTTACAGCCAACCAATCTTTGACAAAGCAAACAAAAACATAAAAGTGGGGAAAGGACACCCTATTCAATAAATGGTGCTGGGATCATTGGTGAGCCACATGTAGAAGAATGAAACAACTCTCACCTTGTATAAAAATCAACTCAAGATGGATCAAGGGCTTAGATCTAGTACCTGAAACAGTAACAATTCTAGAAGATAACATTGGAAAAACTCTACTAGACAATGGCTTAGGCAAAACGTTCATGACCAAGAACCCAAAAACAAGTACAACAAAAGCAAAGATAAATAGAAGGGATTTAATTAAACGAAAACGCTTCTGTATAGCAAAACAAATCATCAGAAGAGTAAACAGACAACCCACAGAGTGGGAGAAAGTTTTCAGAAACGTGGATCCAACAAAGGACTAATATGCAGAATCTACAAGTAACTCAAACAAATCAGGAAGAGAAAATCAAAGAATTCCATAAAAGAGTGGGCTAAGGACATGAACGGACAGTTCTTAAAAGAAGATATACATATGGTCAAACATATGAAAAAATGCTCAACATCACTAATTATTAGGGAAATGCAAATCAAAATCACAATGTGATATCACATTACTCCTGCAAATATGGCCATAATTTTAAAAAATAGTAATAAAAAAAGCATGTTGGCATGGTGAAAAGGGAATACTTTTACACTGCTGGTGGGAATGTAAACTAGTAAACCGCTATGGAAAACAGTGTGGAGATTCCTTAAAGAGCTAAAAATAGAACCACCATTTGATCCAGCAATCCCACTACTGGGTATCTACACGGAGAAAAATAAGTCATTATATGAAAAAGACACTTGCACGTGCATGTTTATAGCAGCATAATTCATGTAAAAATACAGAATCAGCCCAAATGCCCATCAATCAATGAGTGGACAAAGAACATGTGATCTATATATACCATAGAATACTATTCAACATAGGAATGAAATAATGGCATTGGCAGCAACCTGGATGGAGTTGGAGATCATTATTCTAAGTGAAGTAACTCAGGAATGGAAAACCAAACATTGTATGTTCTCACTCATAAGTGAGAGCAAAGCTATGAGGATGCAAAGGCATAAGAATAACACAATGGACTTTTGGGATCCGGGGGAAGGGTGGGAAGGGAGTGAGGGATGAAAGATTACATCGGGTACAGTGTACACTGGTTGGGTGATGAGTGCACCAAAATCTCAGAAATCACCATAAAGAGCTTATTCACATGACTAAACACTACCTGTTCCCTAAAAACTATTGAAATAAAAAAAAAGAGACTATTCTGAGATTGTCACTAAGGACACTGTGAACATCTGACTTTTTTTTGATAGGCCAGATTATGTCATGGTAAAGAGGATAATCCTTTTAATCAATTTGTCCAACTCTTAGTCCCACTATTTGCTAGTCTAGGTGGTCACGGCAAGGCATCTAACTTATTTTGTCTCAGTGCCCTTGTCTATCACATAAAAACAATAATATCTAACTCAAAGGAATTTCATGCAGATAAAGTGAGATTAATACATTGGAAGCATAATGCTTTGCACAACTGTTCAAAAAATCTTAGATATTGCTAATTACTCTTACCTATTCCTACAAGAGCGAATTGTTCCTGAAAGCTTGCCCGTCAGGTCAGAAATGTACCTACTTTCCTAAGAGGCATTATCATATGTAAACTCAGTGCTCAGTCTTAGAATATAATTCAATTTAACTCATTTCAATCCAAGAAATATTTATAGAGTCCTTGTTCTGTGCTGGAGACAAGTACTGGGAAAATATCTAAACATTTTGGCTTTTATCATATTATCTATTGCTGCATAATTAGTTACCCCAAAACTCAGTGGCTCAAGTATACATTTATTATCTCACAGTTTCTATGGGTCAGTGGGTCAGAAATTCAGGATCCACATTGCTGTTGGTACTTCTGGCTCAGGTTCTCATGAATTTTCAGTCAGACTTTCTGCAGTCATCTGTAAGCACAACCGCAGCTAGAAGACCCACTTCTAAGGTGGTTCACGATACTCCTGAGAAATTAGTGCTGTTTATTGGCCGAAAGCCTCATCGTGAAGCTACATGATCTCTGAACAGGGGTGCTTGGTTGTCCTCATGATATGGAAACTGGCTTCTCCCAGAGCCTACAGAAAGCAGGAAGGGAGCCTCAATGCCCTTTATGAAGTAACAGCAGAAATCATACTCTGGGTTGGGCGTGGTGGCTCACACTTGTAATCCAGCACTTTGGGAGGCCAAGGCAGATCACCTGAGGTCAGGAATTCGAGACAAGCCTGGCCAACATGGTGAAAGCCCATCTCTACTAAAAATACAATAAATCAGCCGGGCATGGTGGCATGTGCCTGTAGTCTCAGCCACTCCGGAGGCTGAGGCAGGAGAATTGCTTGGGAGAATGAGCCTGGGAGGTGGAGGTTGCAGTGAGCTGAGATTACACCACTGCACTCCAGCCTGGGCGACAGAGTGAGACTTTGTCTCAAAAAAAAAAGAAAAAAAAAATCACACTGTCATTTTGACAAAACTTCATTGGTTATACACATCAGCCCTATTATTGTGTATCTGGTAGGGTAAGGGAAGGAGAAAACTACATTAAAGTTATTCATATCAGAAGGTGAGAATCACTGGAGACATCTTAGAGGTTGGCTACTATATCATCAAGCCAGAAGTTTAGGATGAGTGATATGTCCATATGCACTCAAAGATGGAAATGGATGAAACCAACAAATGAAGAAACAGATCCAGCAGTGTGTGTGGGGAGGGTGATTCTACCTAACACGTAGATGCTTGTATAAGAAGAAGTATCTGATTTGGGCCTTGAAGGAAACGTCGAGGATAGACATGGCTGGAGTAGGAGTAACATGAGATGAGGAAAAACAGAGTACTCGTGGAAGACAGTAAAAATTGTCTGAGCTCCAGACTACACCTGTGTACCTGGTCCTCACACTATGGTCCTGTAGAAAAAGTGTAACCACACTTGCAATCCGTGTGCATTGAACAGAGGACTCCGTGTGCATTGAACAGAGCACTCCATTTTGTTTCAGCAGTCATATGTAAAAAAGACATCAAGATTGGAAATGGGCTTCCTATCAGACAACGGGAAAGTTTCTGTTCTCTAAACCTTTATAGCTTTTATGGTTTGTACACCCATAACTAGGATGATCATTTACCCAGGTTTGACTAGGACATTCCTAGTTTATGCTTGTTGTCCTTGAATGATTAATAGTGCCTCCTTTTATTCTCAGAAATGTCCTGGTACATTAAGTTGTATGGTAACTTGAGCTACTAAGGAAGTGTGTGAGATAAGTTTTCTCGTTATAGATCTATGGCTCCAAGCATCCTGAGGATACACTTTGAATTAACTTTCACATATTTTCTAATACCTAGATGAAGACACTGGATAGAAGTGATAAATAAAGATATGTTATTGACTGGAATTTTATAGTACATGGTGGATATTGCACATAAGTCTGAATATGTACGGTGTTAAAACACATTCTAGAAGTCAGTTGCTCTTATAAGCATTCATGGAGGGGAGGGAACAGAAAAAGAGTAGAAGGCTAGTAGTGAATTAGTTGCTTCATTGAGCATTTACGGGGTTAAAGTAGTTCTTCAAGCTCTGGGTGTGAACTACACGGTGTCTTAATAATACCTGTAATACCTGTGCATTTATATGAGCCGAACAAGTGAAAACCTGCCTTGCAGAAATTAGATTAAACAGTTGAAGGAGACAGTCATTTTAATAAGGAGCTTCTATATAAAAACCCTTGATACTTCATTATCTATTTATTCCTCTCAGTCACTCAATTTTATTTTATCCTTCATAATTAAAAAGGAGACAAAACCAAGTCTTCAAAATAAACGACCCAGTGCCACTGTGTTTTGTGTAAACAGTATTGGTTGGATGTAGTTTGTTTGTCTACTTTTACAGTTGATTACTATTCTTTCTCTCCCTCACCCCATCGTTATGCTTTCCTCCCATGAGGTCTTTTACAGCATCACAGGGGGTAGAAATATCTTGTGATACAGAGGCTATTAGTTGAATTATTAGTAGAATTCTAATTACATATAGAGAATTATACTATTGCAACATTTCAAAGATGATACAGGCAATCTTAACATTTCTTTCTTTTTTATCTAGATAGCATTTATCACCTTCTGTACTCCCTCGGTACACCATCTCTATTGGTATCAGGAAGTATTAGCTACTCTGTCATTCTCTCATTCTCTCATAAATCCCCTGAACCAAGTTTTCATTTTAGGGCTCTGCTGTAAATTTCATTCAGTGCAAAATTTCTTGGAAAGCTGTGATAAATGTAGTGCAAGGGTGTTGATGTCAAGACTACACCTATCTTTCCTCTCCCCCCAAAAAGAAGATTGCATTTGTATACATGCATGCACGTTTTTCTTACACACATTAACTCATTAATGGAACTTAGACAAGTTCTGATGGCAAACCTCAAACAATCAAGGCCACTTGGTTGAACACTGAAGTTTCTGGCATGTGTTTTTCCTACAAGTAAACTAAAGTGCAAGGCAACTAAATAGCTTTACTTATACAATTTTTCTTAGTGTGAAATTATGAAAGTTAAGGTACTTAGGAAAGTTTATGGCACTAAACCATTGTGGTTTAAATGTCAAGTTTGCCAAAAGTTAAACATGCAGCTAGCTCGAGTGTCAGTCCATGGCTTTTGGCTGTCCTGAAGGGTATGGCCCATGCTTAATTGGTTTCTGTATGGTGTCATGGTATTCTATAAATGTTGTTGAGTCAGTTCACAGTGTACTCTCTTAGATATGAGACATTGATGGTACATCATAGATGTCAAAAAGAAAATTTTTGATATTTAATCCTTAAGTATATTTGACATGTGAAAAGAGAAAAAAATGGAAATAAATTTGCTGATGGCTGAAACTGTAAGTCTTAGCTTTTCATTGAAGCCTTCTTATTTGGGATTAGCATGTACCTTCACCCATTTCTTTTAACTTCTTTCTCAGGGGCTACAGGAAACGAGGAGTGAATAGATGTGAAAAATATTAATGGTAGGATGACAGGTGCTGGCATTGTAAAGGACAGGTAAACAGCTTTCTCTTGCGTAGAATCCTCAGAGTGGAATTGCTGTGTCATATGGTTAGTTTATGCTTAACCTTGTAATAAACTGCCAAATTGTTTTCCAAAGTGGCTGCCCCATTTTACATTTCCTCTATCAATATCTGAGGTTTCCAATTTCTCCACATCCCCATCAGTACCTGGCATTGTTTTATTTTTGATTATACTATTTTAGTTGATGAGTAGTGGGAATGTAAATAATTCATTATGCTTTGAATTAGCATTTGCCTAATGACTAATTATGTTGTGCATGTTTTTACATGCGTATTGGCCATTTGTATATTTTCTTGGTGGAAACCTGTATTCAAATAATTTGCCCATTTTTAAAATCTGAGTTTTGTCTTCTTATTGAGTTGTAAGAGTTCTTTACATATTCTGAATACAAGTATTTTATCAGAGATTTAATTTGAAAATATTTCTTTCATCCTGTGGCTTGCCTTTTAATTTTCCTAATGATGTCCCTTGAAGCATAACAGTTCTCACTAATTTTTAATGCATGATCTTTGAAAAGAACTGTGTTATTGGATATACAGTATAACTGTCCTTTGTTATTTCTCCAGCTAATGTGAATCAGAAACTACTCTATTGCTTTTCACACCATCATTTAAAATACTTGAGGAGGTATACTAAGTTTTTTTCCTGATTGAGGATTTATTTTGAGCCAAGCTTTATATATTTACTCTAACTTATGTGGCTACTCTGCAAACAATTTCTTGTGATTCCCACTTTATAGATTAAAAAACAGAGGCTCAGGAGGTCTAGCAAATTTTCCAAAACTAAAGAGAAAAGTACAAGAAGTGAGTTGAATCCAGTTTTAAATCACTCTAAACTCTGTGCTTCCCATAGGATGCTGAGATGGGCCTTTTCAGGCATGACAAAGCCATGGATTCTTCACAGTTGGAAGTAGGAGGTTAAACTTGAAGAACCTTAGATTGTTCTCTGCCCTTGAAATAGTAGAGTGGGGGTAATATCTCTCTATGTTGTTTCTGGCTCTCCATCTGGTAGCTGTGAAGTAGCCCATGTTAGTAATCACAGACAAGGAAAAAAAACTGTTCTATTTCAAATAGTTAATATTCATCAAATGTTAATGAAAATACATAACAAATAATTACCACAAACACGGTGTCTGATGAAGATGAAAGGGATGACAATCCTTGAATTTTTAATCTGAAAAATAAAGAATGTTACATTAATAAGACTTAATTATATCATTAAATATTTAAAATTACCTTCCTTAATAGATTTTATTTTTATTTAAAATATTTCATTTTTAAATGTTTATAACACTTTCATGAGACTGGTACATAAAATCCTATCAACAGTGATGGCAAAAGAGAATTTTAACTTAATATATTCATCATATTGATCTCACAACTTCCACTTTATTTATTGTTCAGAAAAGCTAATAACCCTTTTACACTTTATTATAATTGATATTTTCTCCACATAGAGTGATAAATAATTAATACCATTACAGGCACATCATGTGCGGTACACTTATTTGGGAAAAAAATACAACAAACCATCTGAATAGTGTATTATACATTCCATTTTAATACTCTACACTTACAATTAATGCTACATTTTACAGGAAAACATAATTAACTTTGGGAATCTGTCTTGAAATGACCACATTTAGGCAGCTGAAGCTAAGGCAGGGGATCTAATCTAAGCCAACTCTCTGGTTTCTCCACATTTCAGCTGCTTCTAAAGGATCAGTAAAATTATATACCTATCACCGAGTCTTTTCACAACTTGGGAAAGGTGTTTATAAAAGAGAAAGGATAGTTTTTTTTTTTTGTTTTTTTTTTTTTAGCTCTGTGCTCTCTACACAAAAATTGAATTTGATTTTTAATTTTTGCACAGTTTTTGTAATTGTCTTTTTAATGAAAATCAACACCTCTCCCAAAATTGTTAATAAGATAGTAAAACTCATTTGATCTTTCTCCTTCCCCTACCCCCATCACAAGAGCCTTTTTTGGGAGGAAGGAAACTGTAGTTATTCTGTACATATTGCCATGGGTGACGTGATTGTTTACTTCTTTCAGGGAGGCAACTGGATGCAGAATACCAGGTACAGGGTCTGGAGATATGGGTTGAGATTATGGGTCTGCGTCTTCCTAGCTTTCTCACGTAGGACAAGTTCCTTTACCTCTCTGCACTTTAGCTTCTTCCTATTAGATTATAAGCTTCATGTGGCAGGAGCCATGTTGGTCCTGTTCATTTTACTCCTCAGGCCGTGTCTAACACATGGTAAAATTCGACAGTATTTGAGAATGAAAGTATGAATGATGCAGTTATTGAATTGTAGAACTCTCATGCAGAAGGAAAATTACTTGGGAATTTATGTAAAATAGTCAATCAGATCAAGCCACCTAATTAGTTTGTTCTGGTTTTGTTCCTGTGGCTTAGACAAACTCAATCATGCTCAGCAGGCTCAACCAGTAAAAAGGAAGGCTGGACTATCTGGCCTGATCATGGGCTATTTCTGAATTCACCTGCACCCTGACCTCTGGCTTTGTCTCCTACCATTAACCTTCCCCCTTGAAGCTGATATGCAGACACTAAATTACTCTTCTCAGAGCCCACGGATATTTTCCAGATTTCTAGATGCCCCTTCCTCAGCTCCTGTGTGTGTTTTGCCTCTAATGACCTGTACCGGGGAGTGACTCACATTGGAGGCTTGTCTGTAGGCTACTGTAGCCATTTTGCCGACATGAACAGACTGCTGGCTGTGCATGTAGGAGCTTGTCCTGCACTGGTGTTTGGTTGCTCCTTCTCCACCAACAATGATCAAGATAGGAACATAATAGCCCAGTTTGCTTGCCATGAACTGCGTAATTTATACTCTAGAACTGCCCTGTGAGATGAGACTAAAGATAGTACTCTTCTTGAAACTGTTACTTTGATTGGCTGCTGCTTCTTTCTTACGCTTCCCCGTAGCATTTTCTTAATAAATCCCTTGTATGCAGATCCTCATCTCAAGGTCCACTTAGGGAAAGTTGACCCAAGACACACAAATACAGATTTAGGTTTCCATATTTGATCAATGGTACTTCTTTATCTCACCTTTATGATCCAACTGCTGGTGTCAACTTCATGTAATAATCCAATCTCAAAGAGCCCCTAGGACTCTACTCTAGCATAGGCTGTGATGGCCAGTCTCCAATTACTTGATGTATTTGACCTGGCTCCACTTACAGAGAAATAGGACTTCTCTTTCTATACAGTCCCACATTTATAAATCCTGGATAGTGTCTCTTTAGTTCATGGCAGGTTATAATTAAAGAGGTATCTGTGAAAGACATGTCTTGGAATTGTTCTTTTTAAACTTGTAACCTCTGTAGAGAGCATGAACATGTTACAATTATTGGGCCATATTTTGTGGAACCCATCAGATTAGGGGAGTATGAGATAATATTCTTATAAAATCTGGTGACAGAGAGTTAGACATTTGTTAAGAGAACAGTTGTCACCAAGTGTCCTCAGGGGATTGGTTCCAAGATTTGCTCCAATACCAAAATCCACAGATGCTCAAGTCTCTTACATTAAATGGCATAATATTATATACAGTGTATGTGTCCTTCTGTATATTTTAAATAATCTCTAGATTACTTATTGTAACTAATGCAATCTAAATGCTATGTAAATAGTTGTCGTACTGTTAAGGAAATAACAAAAAGAAAAAAGAAGTCTGTACATGTTCAGCATGTTCAGTAGAGATGCTTTTTCTCCCCCAACATTTTTGATTTGTAGTTGGTTGAATCTACAGATTCAGAATCCATGGATATGGAGGACTGACTGTAGTCTGCACATAGCGTATTCTCAGTAAAGTATAGCCTATCCTATATGTGTGAATATAAGTGCAGCAATTTTCAAAGCTTCAGACATGGGAAGGAAGCCTGCAAATGGGGTTCCAAAGGCAATCTAAATTGAATTGCTGAAAAGGAAGGACAAGTAGGATAGGAATTAGAAGTCCTAGCCCAAAAGAAAGCATGCATTGAAACTGAAGGTTAAGAAAAGCCAGAACAGATAGAATAGTGACATTATAGACTTTATTCATTACGATATACAACACTAGCTGCTAAAAAAAAGACACCAAAATTTCATTGGTATAACACAATGAAAGTTTATTTATTTTTGCTCCAGTGGAGTCTCATGCAAATGTTCCTGATTGTCAAATATCTTATAGATGGGCCCAACAAAAGACTTAATGGCCCTACTTCATATCATACAAAACATTAGATGCAGGTAGATTGTGGATACCAATGTGATAATTAAAACAAGAAAGCTTCTAGAACCAGTGTTGTCCAATGGATTTAGTTGCAATGGTGGAAACATCACTGTCATCAGCCACTGGCCACATACTGCTATGGACCACTTGAAATATAGCTTGTGCAACTGAAAAAGTTAGATTTAAGTTGTATTTAATTTTTATTAACCTAAATTTAAATAGTCCCATGTGACTACTGGCAACACTAGTGAATGACACAGTTCTAGAAGATAATGTAGGACAGTATGTTCATGAAATTAGGGTAGACAAAGCTCTCTTAAACAGGTTGCAAAGAGGACTAACCATAAAGAAAAAGACTGATACACTGGACTTCTTTAAATGAAGAATTTCTGCTCATTAGAAGACATACTACAAAGGTCAAAGGTAATGCAAATTTGCAATGCAAAATATGGTAAAGAATCATACCCAAGTATATTTAAAATCCTATATATCAATAAAAAGGTAGCATAACCTAATTTTAAAATGACAAAAGATTGGAACATACTTAATAAAAAATCATCTAACTGGTCGGGTGCTCAACATTAATTTGTCATCAGGTAAAGCAAATTAAAACCACAGTGAGATACCACATATCCATCCACATGGATAAAAACAAAACAAAACAAAACAAGAACTGACAATGAAAATGTTCGCAAGGACAATTGGAACTCTCATTCACTGCTAATGGATATGTAAATGACTGAAACCACTTTGGAAAACTGGCAATTTTTAATCAAGTTTAACATTCACTTATGGCCAACAGTTTTACTTCCCGGTATATATATCAAGGAAAAATGGGTACATGTCTGCGCCTAGACATATGAACTAGAATATTTATAGCAGCAAACTCCAATGTCCCTCAATGGTAAAATGAATGAATAAATTGTGATGTATGCATGCATGTGAAAGTGTGTGTATGCATATGATGGAATACTCTACAGTAACAAATATACTTCATCATAGGAGTGAATCTCATAAATAGAAATTGAAGTAAAAGAAACCAAATGCAAGAAAGCACAGTTAATAATTTACGTAAATAAAATTTAAAAAACAGGCCAAAGTAATCTACAGTGATAAAAGTCAGAATAGCACTTTGCGTGTGCATGGTGTGGCGGTCAGTAAAGGTAGAGGCATAGGGAGGCATCTGAGTGCTGGTAATCTCTATTTCTTAATCTTGATGGTGGTTAACCAGGTATGATTACATGGTAAAAACACTTTGAGCTGCACCCTTATAGTTTGTGCACTTTTCTGTCTGCATGCTGTAAGTCAACAAAATATTTACTTTAAAAAATACTCTATTAAAATTTATGAAGCAGGTCAAAGCATGATAACAAGAACCTTAAAGTGTGAATGACAAAGAAGGTCTAGATCAATCATAAAAGATTCTATTTTCGTTTGTATGGCATGTTGCATGGCAAAGTAATGAACTACAGATTGGGACACTTCATATCTGCATCTGATTTCTCACCTCTCAGAGATGGATTTGCCTTTTTATATATTTGTATGTGTAGAGTGTTCATTTATCCATTTAACGAATATTATTGAACATCTCTACTATGTGCCAGGTTCTAGTTTGGAGGTGCTACATTGGAGTAGCCAGTTCCTTAATTATTCAGAGATGAACAAATTGGTTGATGAGCCTTTGGAACTTTCCATTATCTCTTCTCCTTTCCTGGCAGTCCCTAAGGTTTTCTCTGGCTACAACAGTATATGGAATTATATGTGGTTACATTAAGGCAAATCCAGTTAGTTAGTATCCAGTATGTTATAAATCCCTATGTTAGTTAGTATCCAGTATGATTAATTCAAGATTTCTAGATGAATGATTCTGTAGCAGAATCTGTGAACTCTTGTGGACAGAAGCTTTGCCTGTTTCTCCTATGAGTCCCTATGCTCAGAACAGCACCAGCATAGAGGTGAACTCAGCAAAAGATAGAAAGTGTGGAGAATGAAAGACTCTACCATTACCAAGCTAGCTAATGGCAGTTATCTGCTTTCATTCCAGTGTAGTTTTCCTTTTCATTCAAGTGGGGAAAACATCTCTGGATTTTTATAACTCAACAAATAGTGACGTGTAAAGACAGCAACCTTCCTCAACAAAGTTCAGATGTAGACATTGGCTACCTGATTTCCAATTTCATCAACTTAAAAAAAAAAAAATCTGTCTATAACACAGCTGTCCCATAATAGCTGCTGGGGAATATTCTGTGGATTAAACAATTTCTCCCCTAAAGCATGGACTCCCTATGTCAAAGACTGGCAGTGTATTGATAATGGATAACACTGGTATTTACCCATTCCTGCATGCCAGGTTAATAAAGAGGGACAGTCTGTCTTCCCTTTTGAATGATCTGGGATCTTTATCAAGTGAGTTCATAAAGGGGATGGAGAACTGTGTACTTTCGTCCTTAAGAAGGAAGAGAGATGTAGAATCGGATTTTCAAACGTGCTGTTTTTGTGTCGTTTTTACTAACCATTAAGATGCTCTTCCTGGGAACGCTGGAGACTTGATTCTGATGATCTCATTTCCTTTGAATTCTTTGATGTTTTGTTTTCTCTGCCTGAAGTATTTTACTGTGGTGCTAGTAAAACCACAGAGAACATGTAACTGAATAGCTGTCCCTTGCAAGCCCCATGGATGTGGTGGTGGCAGGAACAATTCTTGGCTTTGCCCCGAGATATTGGAGCTCATTGGAAGAAGCTAAAAAGGCTAGCTGCCTGAAGGCTTCTTTTTGTTTTCCTAGATGTATAGGCAGGATGATAGGGTTGGATTAGTCAGTTTATGAATTATTCAGAGATGGATTAGCCAGCTGATGGATTATTCAGGCCTGTGTTCCTTTTCCATTTCTCTTACCCTGCCAGGCTCCTGTTCATTCCATTCCAACCTGGCTGTTCTCAAGGGCATTAGAAGAAGCAAGAAAAGAAGATATGGTGACCAGTGGTTCACAGCGATGCCCAGAGGAGTTAAAATTGTTCTGATGAAGACTGTTTAGCCCTGCAGGGTTGGGAAGTAGGAAGCAGGAGGTTGCAGAAAGTCACCCGCCTGGGTGTCAAGGCACACAAATCAAGAAGACCACTTTGGGATGCAAATCAAGAAACCAACTTGACACCCAGATATGGATAGTGAGTAAAGTAGTGTTAGGTGAAGAATGCAGGACTTTGGGATGTGGGTACCCATGCCAAGCACACTTTTCAGCTAAATTTAGGCTTTATAATGGGCATCTGAGGCTGGTGATCATTTGACGGCCTATTAATTTATTCTAAAATTAAAATATGATGAGTGCCTAATATATGCTAGGCATCTTATAAACTGTATTAGGATTGCTTTTAACTGCAAATTAAGGTCAATTAATGGTTAAATATAACAGACACTTTTGAAGTAAGGAGTCCAGTGTTGACTTAGCATTCCAGATATGTCATAAAAGGTCCATGAGTTTCCAATTTTAGTTATATTGCTATCCTAAGCATGTTTTTGATGTTTCTATGTGATTGGAAATGGCTGCAGAAGCTTAAAGTATTATATCGTGGAAGGTGGGGGTATAGGGGAGGAAAAAGGGCTTTCTACTCCCATCGCTTGCTCTTTCATTAAGGAGGCAAATCTAAAACCCAGAATCAGAATTTCTCTTAAATCTCATTGGACACATGTTCCTAGACTAACACCTAGGAAAAGGGAAAGGAAGTCTCATTGTTGGCATAGAACAATCAAAGTAATTGTCCAGGTCTAGGATCATGACCAGCATGAACATAATAGGGAATTTTCTAGCAAAGAATAAAGGGAAAATAAAAACTGGGTAGATAACCAATAGTATCTACTACTTATTGATTTGCTCATGATCTGAGTAGGCTAAGTCTACTGAAGGAAGACACTTAAGTGTCTGTAAAATTAGGGAAGGCAAGGATGAGTCTGTCACTGGTGTTTGGACTGCTAGCAACCACAGTGGCCCAGTGACCAATGTCTGGGTGGTCAAGGCTCCAAGCTTCTCACTCTCAGTCCTAGCTAGGTGGCTTATTTTTATTGTTATTAACAATTTAACTCTTGGTGACATTGTTGTCTTGTTTTTAGAATGGAAGAAAGTTCATGACACAATTTTAATAAATTGACATTTTTGTAAGTATTTGAGATTAGAAGTCATTGGTGAACATTGATGGAAGATGTTTGTGAATCAATTTCTTGACTTTAAGTGCCTATCTCTTTGACTTAAGCTATATTAAAGATCCTGGAAGGTGTGTCTTATAAAAAATATATGTACATTTAACATATTCATATGAACTGAGGCTCAGGATCAAAATATAGTCTGTTTCATTAATTCTCATCACAATTCATAACTTGTGATACATAGTTTAAAATTATCCTTAAAAATAAAGTTAAAAAATTTGTGCATCAAATATAATATTAATAGAGTGAAAAGACAATCTTCAGAATGGGAGAAAAATATTTGCAAATCATTTATCTGATAATGAATGAATTCTCTGAATATATACAGAACTCTCAAAACTGAACAACAAGAAACCCCAACCCACTTGATTCAGATCTGGGCAAAGACTTTAATAGAAATTCCTCCAAAGAATATATACAAATAGCCAATAGGCACAAGAACATGATGTCACTAATCATTAGGGAAATGCATGTCAAAACCACAAGATACCACCTCTCACACCCATTAGAATGGCTGTTACTAAAACACACACACACACACACACAAGTGTTGGTGAGGATGTGGAGAAATTAGAACTCTTGTGTACTGTTGGTTGGGATGTAAAATGGTATACCCTCTGTGTGAAAGAGTATGATGGCTCCTCAATTAAATATGTAATTACCATATGATCCAGCAATTCCACTTCTGAATATATATCCCAAAGAAATGAAAACAGAGTCCTGAAGAGATATTTGTACATCCTTGTTCATCGCAGCATTATTTGCAATAGCTAAAATGTGGAAGCAACAAATTGTTCATTGATGGATGAATAAATAAGCAAAACATAGTATAGAAATAGAATGGAGTATTATTTAGCCTTACAAAGGAGGGAAATTATGACATATCTTACAAAAAAGATGAACCTCAATGACGCTATGTTAAGTGAAATAAGCCAGGCACATAAAGACAAACAATAGTGTATGGTTCCACTTACATAAAGTGCTTGGAGTAGTCAAAATTGTAGAGACAGACAGCAGAATGGCGGTTGCCAGAGGAAGTGGTAGGGGAAATGAGGAGTTATTGTTTAATGGGTATACAGTTCCAGTTTTATGAGATGAAAGTAATTATTGAGATGGATAGTGGTAATGGTTACACATTATGAATAAATTAGATAGTATTGAGTTGTACAGTTAATAATGGTTAAGATGGTACATTTTGTGTGTATTTTAACAAAATAAAAAAATTAGAAAAAAATACCTTAAGTACCCAACTTAAACATGGATATCTTAAGAGTGTCACTGGTAGTTTCTCCTTGGCCTACCCATACATATACAGAATTTCCATGTGGCTTTATTGCTGTTTACCTGTAGCTTGGATATTTAAATTAGCATCTGTCTTTTCCCACTAAGTCAACTGTTCGTCTCACGCTCCTTATCTAATTTATTGTAGCACTGTGTACCAAGTTGTTTAGTTTTGAAAATTATGGTTATTTTTGATGACTTTCCTTCCACCACATTTAATCAGGTGTAAAAACTTTTCAGTTCTACTTTTAACAGTTCTAACACTTATTCTTTTTTATTTGTCTTTGAGGCTAGCAGTCTATCTATAAACATGGTGGTAATAATGATTTTCTCTAGGGGACTTTTCTTGTCTTTGGAGGGCTTTTCTGAATTTTCCAACATTTTTACAATTAATTATCACCAGAATAAAAGAATATAAAAATGTAATAAAATCTGTTATTGAGTTGTTAATTTGGTTATTCTCAATGCCCTTTATCTAATTCATTGAGGTGAACTATTTCTCAATATATGGTGTATGTGTCTATCTGTCAGAATCTTCTGGAGACCCAGACTCTTATAACATGACACAGAGTCTAGACATTCTATCATGTTCGTTGACTTAAATGTAGATGATGTTTCTGGAGAAGGTAGGAACCACACAAAGTTTTGTTTGTCATGAGGCTATTCATAAGGTTAAAAAGTAAGTAAAACAAATCCTCAAAATGTCAATCCTCAAAAATCCTCAAAATTTCAAGTGGCAGAAAATGAGAAAATGGAAAGAGAGAGCGACAGAGTGAGCGCCCCCAACCACTGACTGCCAGCTTTCTTTGAAAGTTACCATCAAGCTTTGTCACCATTTCAAGATTTACCTTATTCTCTGTTGCTTTCTTCAACTTTTAATTTTCTTTTGTATATCATTTTGGTAACTTTTCTTCCTTCTTTTCAACATTAAGTTGAAACATATCATTATGTGTCTAGGCAGTAAGTTTCAGAGCATTGGAATATTACAACATTCAGAGTAATTTATTCTAGACCATTAGTGTATACTGTGTATCTATTTAGCCTAAAAGTTTGACAGTTTATGACAGTGACTGAGGAAGAGGAATCCCTATGGAAGGAAGAAAAGACATTTCATTCTAGCTAGCTAGACTAGATAGCATTTTAATTTCCTACTAAGCTCCCCAAATATTGGCAAGTAATGATTTTGGTATAAATTATACACTTTGATATGTACAGAAATTATGGAGCATTTCATATGAAATAATAATATTAAGTAATTTGATTGAACTAATGACTGCTTAATCTGATATCTGACAAAATAAGCAACAGTAAATATGACACACTTGCCCTTTATGGACTTAAATTCTGAAACAGTCCAAATTTCCATTTTTGCTGATCTTTGTAGATCTTTGAATAACTTTAATAACAATCAGGAAACTTTCAATCTTGAGCTTACAAATTGCATGGCCACTTCTAGATAGATTGCTCAAATCCTAGTTAATCTTATTAACTGGCAATAACTGTATCTAATTTTTAAAGTAAAAGTTCCTTTATTGTTTAATTTTCTTTGAAGCATAATCATTATTGTTACAAATGGTGTTCAGGGACACACCTCTTGATAGATGATTAAATGTCTCTCCTATCCTTGGATCCTCTCTTCCCTTCTTAACTTCCATTATATCAGAATTGTTCCCATCAGATGAGTAGCTTTGAATAACAATGCTTATATATTTCACTGGGAATTTAACACCTTTTAAAAAAGGTGCTGGTGTAATCAGTCAATACAAATAACAAAAAAAAAAGAAGAGGAAAAAATACCCAACTAATCTTGATTACATGCTTTTAAATATTTTTAAACACTCAAGCTGCCTGCTTTTAAAGAATCACAGAAAAATGGAATACAACTTGGCTGTGCACTGATTTGTATAGGCAGTCCAGTAGACACAGTGAGGGTGCAAGCTTCTCGATTACTTTAAATCTTTGAGAATTTTGGTGAGCCTATGATTGGATATAGTGATATAGACTGAATAATCTTTTGAATTCAAATGAATCTCCAGCCTAAGACAGCAGTTTTCTTCCTTCCACTACGATGAAAATAGTTACAGTTAAATCAGTTGATTCCTACAACCTTTGAACAATTGCAAGAGCATTTATACAATTCATCAAAATGGAAGGGAATGAGAGTCATAATTCTCTAATATATATGCTCAAAATATCTTCTCTTCTCTATGGTACAGACATTTGTAGACACACACATTCATTTGTTTTGCTTATTCTTTTAAATAATAATAACTAACACTTTCATAGTCATTACTAAGTGCCAGATACTGTTTGAAAACCATTACATAGTATTGATTAATTACTTCACAACAATCCAATAAGGTAAGTCTTATTATTCTTCCACTTACAGTGGTGGAACTGAGGTAAAGAGATGTTAAGTTACATCCTCAAGGTCATATGGATGGCGAGTAGCAGGTGGAATTAAATCCAGGTCTCTATATTAGAATTCATGCCCTTATGTGTTGATGTATTTCTCTCTGCCTGTATTACAGACTTCTTAAAGGTAAAGACTTTCTTATTCAGTGACAAAGTAGACATGACTCTGGTTTCAGAGGCAGACAGACATGAATTAAAATTCTAAGACTTCATAAGTTGACTTAGACAAATTATCACCACACATACAAATAGTGGTGTGCTGTAAATTGACTCTCAAAAAAAAAAGCCCTAATTTATACTTTCTCATGATTTCCATGGTGTAAATACTTTTGACATGACAAAATTCAAGTTGCCAGTGATTTAGCAATAGGCTTGCAAAATTCCTGAAATTCCAATAATCAGCAAGATGGCTCCAACACATTGCTGATGGAGGGTGGGTAACTCGTCAGTCTTGTTTAAACTCCTGGGTCATCAACACTAGAATAGCACTTGGCATGTGGTGGTTGCTCATTCATATTTATTAAAGGAATGAATGAGAATGTCCCTCATATTCCTTATACTCGCAGTTTACTCTATTAGTAAAATATTCATACTTGTAGGTAGGTTGTTGAATGTCTTAAATATTAACTGAAAAAAATGTCTGCAAAAAGTCTACCAAAATGCTTGGCACTTAATGGAACTCACAGGTTAATTTTTATCCTTTGGGATTCTCTCTTGTCTTTAAAGTGCCTTCTATCTAGCAGGTAAGTACCAAGTGAATGAATGAATGGATAAATGAGTGAATGAATTAAATTAGTAAAAAGCATCAGTTTCAAATGAACATGCTTGTTATAAATTGTGTTCAGTGGAACAGAGAATTTAGAAATGAGGCTGCACACTTACAACCACCTGATCTTTGACAAAGTGGAGAAAAATAAGAAATGGGGAAAGGACACCCTATTCAATAAATGACGCTGGGATAGCTGGCTAACCATATGCAGAAGAATGAAACTGGACTCCTACCTTTCACCATATACAAAAATTAATTCAAAATGAATTAAAAATTTAAATATAAGACCTCAAACTATAAGAATACAGAGGGGTGCACTGGCTCACGCCTGTAATCCCAGCACTCTGGTAGGATGAAGCAGGAGGATCACTTGAGCCCAGAAGTTTGAGACTAGCCTGGGTAACACAACGAAATCCTGTCTCTACCAAACAAACAAACAAACAAACAAACAAAAAACATCCTAGTGTGGTGGCATGTGCCTGTAGCCCCAGCTACTTGGGAGTCTGAGATGGGAGGATGACTGGAGCCTGGAAGGTAGAGGCTGCAGTGAACAATGATTGTGCCACTACACTCTAGCCTGGGTGACACAAGGGGAACCTGTCTCAAGCAAAAACAAAAGCAAAATCAAAAAGAAACAAAAAACAAAACCAGAAAAACCTATAAGAATCCTATGAGAAGACCTAGAAACACTATTCTGGACATCAGCCTTGGGAAATAATTTATTACTAAGTCCTCAAAAGCAATCGTAATAAAAATAAAATTGACAAGTGGAATCTAATTAAACTAAAGAGCTTCTGCACAACAAAAGAAACTATCAACAGAATAAAAGACAAGAATGTGGGAATGAAACTGGACTCCTCCTTCTTCCATTCTACAGAATGGGAGAAAATATTTGCAAAGTATACATCTGACAAAGGCCTAATATCCAGAATCTATAAGGAACTTAAACATATTAACAAACAAAAACCAAACAACTCCATGAAAAAGTGGGAAAAAGACATGAACAGACACTTCTCAAAGGAAGACATACAAGCAACTAATAAACATGTGAAAAAAATGCTCAGCATAACTAATCAGAGAAATACAAATCAAACCACAATGAGGTATCATCTCACTCCAGTCAGAATGGCTATTACAAAACAAAAAAGAAAAAACAAACAAAAACCCAAAACCAGATGCTGCTGAGGCTGCAGAGAAAAGAGAATGCTTACACTCTGCTGGTGGGAATGTAAATTAGTTCAGCCACCATGGAAAGCAATTTGGAGATTTCTCAAAGAACTTAGAACTCTCATCCAACCCATCAATGCCATGACTGGGTATATATCCACAAGAAAATTAATAATTCTATGAAAGACACCTGCACTCATATGCTCATTGCCACGCTATTCATAACAGCAAAGACATGGAATCAACCTAGGTGCCCACCAATGGTGAATTGGATAAAGAAAAAGTAGTACATATACACATGGAATATTATGCAGCCATAAATAAAGAATGAAACCATGTCCTTTGCATTATCCCAAGTGAATTGATGCAGGATCAGGAAAGAAAATATTGTATGTTCTCACTTATAAGTAGGAGCCAAACACTGAATACTCATGGATATAGTAATAATAGACACAGGGAACTAATAGAGTGGGGAGTGAGTGAAGGGGTCAAGGGCTGAAAAAATTTCCTATTGGGTACTATGCTCAATACCTGGATAACAGGAACAGTTGTACCCCAAACCTCAGTACCATACAATATACCCATGTAACAAACCTGCAATGCACCCCGTGAATCTAAAATAAAAATTTGGAATTATAAGAGTATAAAAAATAACTCGTGTTCAGGAACTCACATCTTCATATATAATTGCTTCTCTTATCCTTAGATCTGAACTTTCCTTCTTAACTTTCCTCATATGAGAATTGTTACCATCAGATGAGTAGGCAGGTCAATTTTCATCTTTATTAATGTGTAATGGATATAAATATGTGACAGAATTTACACTTTCGTGACTTCCCCATACTTATAAGGGGCTTTCTTGCCTTAGCACAGGGATGTGAATTCAAATGTCTACAGAAACCAAGCTATTATTAATGTAAATGATTGAAATGTGCTCAATGTCAAGACAATAGGGAATGGTTGGCATTTAGGTAAACTGGAGATCCCACACCCAGCATATGGACACACAAATTTAAATATTTTTATACTTCTGTGCGAGCCAAACAAAACAAGTCTTGGGCTGGGTTTGGCTCATGGGTCCACAGTATTTAACCTTTGCCTTTGTAATGGTAAAAAGCATGAACTGGAGCCAACACTGGTTTGATCTGATCTCTAGTTCTTCCACTTAATAGCTGGTATCCCTAGCAAGTTACTTAACTAAAACATCCAAGAGGTTGCTGTGATCGCCAGAGGAGGAGGCAGCTCTGGGAGAGATCAGGAGCAAGTGCAGGCATACCTGAGATGAAATGTTAATCCTCAGATAAATCACAGGACAAGGGAGTCAGGGACAATTTTACTTGCCTCTTTTCCTTCCGCATGTAGGACAGGAGAAAAAATTCTCCATCTTATTATTGGAGACCTCCTAGCACAATAGCGGATTCTCAATCTTGACTGCCCATTGGAATCACCTGTGGAGCTTAAAACACTTGATTCCTGAATTCCAGGCCTAGATACTTTGATGTAATTGATTAGGAGCGTGGTCATCATCAGGTGATTCTAATGTGCAGCCAAGGTTAAGGAACATATAAATTATGAATTACATGTTTATATTGTATGAATTATATGCTAAAAGATGCAATGAGGAAAAAAATTACATGATTTTCAGTGACAGTATGTGAATTGCTTTTATGTACCATTGTAGCTTGCTATTTTCTTGACAAATGAATGCACAAAAGCTATTTCCACTGAACTTCAAATATTTTTAAAAACAGCCATAAAATATCCAAACTGCTTTCTGTTAAAAAAAGGGAATTCTGCCTTCATGGGACATACAGAATTACATGTGATTGTTACTTTAAAACATGAATATTCCATCAATTATGTCTGCTCCCTGAATTCTGCCTTGCCCTCTATACGAACTCCCACCAAGAAAAAGCTTAAATGTTTCACCTAATTTGCCATGCGGCTGCTTACCTATTTAGGTTAGGGTACAAGAGTTGATGAGAAATTCTTTGGGAAACCGAGCACAAGTTTTTGCTTTCAACTATTTATAGCAATCAGCTGGCTTTTCCAGTCCCTCATTAGATCAATCATGGCCATTGTCTTACAGTTGAGTGGGAAATCGTTACAGGTGGAAGAAGGCACGATGCCTCTAATTCAGCAGAGGCCTCCCCCCCCCCCGACAACAGGAAAGCTGCAAGGAATTACAATCAAATAGGAGACTTGTCAGGGGAATGGCGTTGCTTCCAAGACAGAATTTCTGAAGACTCTCTGGATTCTGGGTGAGCATAAAATAAAATGTAGAGAGAAATTGCAACAAACCTACATATACAGAAGAGAAGACCACCCTTTTTTTCAGGCATAAAGTCTGGTGTTGGACTTTCAGCATTAGCTGAAATGCCGCTTGGTACTGACACACTTACATTTGGCGGGGGCTTATCTTTTTTACAGGCCATTTATTTGGGAATGTGTTTTACAGGTGGCTCTGCTGTGGGGTCCAAATCCTGGGCTTATGTAGCATAGTATGCTGCACATCTTTGTGGCTGAATCAAGTGTCACATGTTGTGGGCTGTTGCTGGCCAACAATTTGCGAAGTTCTTTTACCCTCTCTTTGCTTTTTCCCTGGCCTGTTGAGCAACGATAGTCAAAGGCCAGCTGAACCCATCATGAGTGGGAGGCAAAAGAGAAATTGCTGGTGTCCAGATTTTTTCCTGGGCCTATATATGGGCTCTGGGGTGACCCTGGGAGCAGGTGGGACTTATTTGGCACCCTTCCCAATAAAACCTGCCTCAAAAAATCAGTTTATTTGAAGGAGTTAACGAAAGTACTAGATATTTTTTACCCACTGGCAGAGGGAAAACTAGTGCACACGTCTGAATAAATAACTGAAAATGGCTTCTCACTGTTCAGGAAGTACAATCAATTTGAAATTAGGATTATGGAAACATCTGCGAAAATTCAAGTGTCATCTCAATTTGGGCTCATTCAGATCCTGTATTTTTCAACTTCCCAAGCAGTGCATTTAAAATCTAATCCTAATTAACACACATAGTTTAATTATAGCCAACAAAATATTCTACAAAAATTGTGTGTGCTGGTTGGGGGGATGGGTGGGGAGGGAGGAGGCGAGGGGGAAGTCAGACAAATGTTCCCTGATTGTAAAAATTCTTGTTTGGTTAATAATATAAATCCCCAAGATTTTAAACACACACTGAAGTTTGCTTAACATGAACCAAAGTAACATAAAAAAGCATGGAGCCTGAATTCTGTTCTAGCTCTACTTTTTGCTTTCTTCCTATTTCTTGTTAACCTGGAAAGAACAAAGAACTTGTTCATTTGGCTCTGTTACTCACTTTTGTGAAGACCTTTGTTGCTTTGTTTATTTTCTTTCTCTGATCAGAAGATAAACCTTTATGGTTGCGTGTGAGTACAAATAAAGGAATAAATCTACTTGCATAAAGCAAACTTTATGGTCTGTTGTTTTAGTGATGAGAAACACCTCTAAGGATTTGAAGGTTTAAACTGAGAGGCACACCAATACGTTTTGATGCTTTATTGGAACCTCATCCTAATCAACCAAAACATAGCAATCAACCATCTTGCAGAATTATCGAAGCTTTTCCCCTCCCAAACCTGGCATAAGTGGAATGTCCAAAGGGAAAATAAATTTAAAGAAAACAAAACAAAAATCAAGCAAACAAGAGGGGAAAAGTCCCCATTTAGAAGCTCAAAAATCATTTTAACTAAAATTAACTCTGAGAGAAAGCTTAAAAATTCAAGTTGACTTAGTCTTGGTCATTTTGTATCATTATTTTGGTCAATAAGAAGTCTAAGAGAAAAAATAAGATTTTCTTATATTCTTACACATTTTGCTCCTCTGTCATGTAGGTTAAAATACAGGGGACTGACTTCTATTCTAGATTCTGTTAGCAGAATTTTATTGTACTCTTATTGTTGGAAAATGAAAAACAGTAAAAGAATTGGTGGCATTCTGAAAATTTTACTGTGGTGTTTGCTGTTAATTAAATTTGACCCTCTGTTAGTATTAAAGTAGTCTCTATTTCTGAGGATAAGGAGGTGATATTTCTTCTTAGATTAACACTACTGCCATTTCCCACATATAAGCCCAGTCTTGAAGACAAAATTCATTTTCTTTAGTACTTAATGGTCTATATATTTTCTTTGTTTATAAGTCAATTCCATTCCTTTATTCATCATGATTTCCAAAAATTTATAACAATGGAGGCAGTTTGAAGTTGGCTAATAGTAATGAATTAGTTACAGAGAATGTGCTATGATATTTTGTGGAAAAGAACGCTAAATTTCCCTGCAGAATCCGGCGGCTCAGACAGGCCTTAATCAGAGGAATGTCAGATATTTCCATACTTACAGAACAAAATTTATAGACTGGAATCAATCTTGAAAAGTTGTCTACAGAGTAAATTTTGATTAAATTTTACCTATTGACCTATTGTGTAGAAAATATTTGTAATTTTTTTGCCAATTCTTTTTCTCATTTTCTTTCTCTTTCTCTCTCATTGCCTCACCTCTTTTTTCTCGTGTCTTGCTCTCCAAACTCCATGAACAAAGGGACCACTAATTTCTAGCTCTATAATAGAGCCTAGCAAAGGGTTTGCCACATAATAAGCAAAATATACAAGTTGAATGAATGAATGAATTTTACCATTTATTAATTTCCATGATGAAATTAGAGATCTGATTTCTGGCTGGAGGCTATAGAATCAATCATAATAATTTAATGACAGAAAAGATAGAAAACTATTACAAGTCATTTAACAAAATAACATTTTATAATAGTAGATTATAATATGTTTTTATAATATACTTATATAATGTGATTATATAATAACAGTAGTATAATGGTCAAAACAAGTCGCAAGGTAAGAGTGAAAAAACTGTAAGGGATTTAGAGCTCAGGAATTGCAATCAGAACACCTGGGTCCAAATTCTATGGCTTCCTCTTCACAGCTGTGTGGCCGATCTATCTGCTTGACCTCTGTAAGTCTTGTCTTCATCTATAACATGGATTTTGGAATTTAGTAAGAATTCAGTAAGATAGTGCTTTTTAAGTTCTTAACAAAGTACCTGGAAATTAGTTTAGGATAATAAATTGAAGTGATTATTACTAGCTAGGAATGTTTTTATTTTTGGCACAGTAACTTAAAGAGCTGAAGAAGAAAATACCGACAAAAACTGAACTGTACAGAACACCATGGGTTAAAATGCCCCAGACCCTTTCAAACTCCTTCCAGATATTCTGTGGCAGAAAGTTTTATGATCTCTCTGGATTCTGGGCCCTGTCTTCTGGTATAATGTGTAAGTTCTTGGCTTGTGTAAAGAAACAGGTGATTCTGGGCTGAGGAGTAGAAGTACAGAGGGGCCGAAATGCAACTACAAATTAAGGAAAACACAAAAGTGGAGTCTCAAATTTCCAACCTTCCATAGTTCATATATATCCAAATACTATCCCAAAGTTTCTGACTCCCTATGTGATGAGAACAGAAAGCATGCTGTACCGAAGAAGGTAAAGTTTATCAGGCATTCTGTTATTGTGCTGACCAGAAATTAGTGCTCACATCCTAAAAATTATTGTAGAAATATGATTAAGAATGTATTTATAAAACAAAAACTAATAAGAATAATTATTCCATTTTGCATTAAAATTGGGTCATGACACTAAAGCTATATTTTCAGTCATGGAAATTGTAAAACAGATACATATAAAATTAGAGTCATGAGAATGAATTTTATTACTATGGCTAACCTACAAACAAACAAGCATGATAATTTTGCTATCAACATATTTATATGCCATTCTAGGTGGAGTGGGCAGGGCTGATCAAAGATTATGAGCATAAATAGGTCACGTGATCAAAAGATTAAAGATGGGTGGCTAAGACAGTGTATTCTATTTCCAAATAGAAAAGACATGGAATCAACCTAAATGCCCATCAGTGATAGACTGGATAAAGAAATGTACATATACACAATGGAATATTATGCAGCCATGAAAAAGAATGAGATCAGGTACTTTGCAGAGACATGGAGGGAGCTGGAGGCCATTAACCTCACCAAACACAGGAGCAGAAAACCAAATACATGTTCTCACTTTAAGTGGGAGCTAAATGATGAGAATACATGGACACGTAGAGGGTAACAACACACACTGGGGCCTATTGGAGGGTGGAAGGTGGAAGGAAGGAGAGGATTAGGGAAAATAACTAATGGCTACTAGGCTTAATACCTTGGTGATGACATAATCTGTACAACAAACCCCTATGGGGCAAGTTTACCTATATAACAAACTTGCACACATACCCCTGAACTTAAAAGTTAAAAAAAAAAAAAGACAGTGTATTAAGGAAATAGGTAGAAGGGGTATGGAGTTGAATGTGGGAGGGTAGTAGTGGCATTTGGAACTTTTAACAGTGCCCTTATTTGTGTGTTTAGGAGGCTATAATAGAGGATTAGAAGAAACACTAAATATCAAATTTTCTTATTTTAAAGCCAAAATGTCATAAGGGGGCAATGTGTGTTGGGTAGAGTCAGCTGGAGACAGAACATGGCATGGAAATGAAGCATTCCACTTATGTAGGTCCACAGAGGTGACTACCTGCTTTGTGGTTTAATTTCATCTGTTGTTGTACAATTGCCACTAGTTTTGTTCCATGACCATAGATGATTAATATAAAGGCAGAAATGCCTGCTGCAAGAGGAGAAAAGAGATTCTTTTTCCAAGAAATTTAAAATGTTAGTTGAGCTACTTAGAGGAAGATGCTTTGGAGCTATTGTTTCATTATCAATGTCCTGTTGCACAGGTCTCCTTTCATCCCAAGGCATTATTTAACTCTTCCTTAGTTCTAGGAGCAATCTAGTACTTTTCTAATAAATATTTCCCCTTCTTTACATTAGTTCACCAGCAATTACCCACTACCCAAAAGACCTTAAGTGATTTATCAGCCATGTCTTTCTGTTCCCCAATGATGGTGGCTGAAGGTTAAGAGGATTGGACAGCTAAGCACAAAGAAGTTGTTGGTCATACAGAGCAAGTTATCCCATGATTCATAAAAAACAAACAAATTTTGTAACAACTCATTTCAATTTCCAAGCCTGGGGAAAATTAAGCCATATGTAGTGATTAACTAACTAAGCAGGCTCGGGAGTTTGAATCTTGCTTCTGTCATTTACTATGGGACCTAAGCTATTTAAGATCTCTAGGTGCTCGGTTTCCTTACCTGACAAAAGAGAAATAATGTAGGTTTGTAAGGATTAAATGAAGACTAGGACATAAAGCACTTAGCTTAATATGGTACTTATTAACAGCTCAGTAAATGTGGTGTTTTGTTGTTATCTTACATTATTATGAGACATTCCTTAAAACAGGCAGCGTAAACATTGCTTTTTCCATTTTATATATTCAAAAGTTGAGGATCTAAAAGATTAAATGGTCAACATCACACATGATAGAGCTAGGGCCATATACCAACATTTTGATGTCATTCACAAATATTTACTGAGTGTCTACAATGTACAGGCATGCCTCAGAAATATTGTGGGTTCAGTTTTAGACCACAGCAATAAAGTGAATACTAGCATTAATTGAGTCACACAAGTTTTTTGGCTTCCCAGTACATATAAAAGTTATGTTTACTGTGTACTGTAGTCTGTTAAGTGTGCAATAGCATTATGTCTAAAAAATCAATGTACATTCCTTAATTTTAAATACTTTATTGTTAAAAAATGCTAATGATCATCTCATCCTTCAGCAAGTTGTAATCGTTTTGCTTATGGAGGATCTTGCCTTAATGTTGATGGCTTCTGACTAATCAGGGTTGTGTTAGCTGAAGGTTGGGGTGACTGTCATAATTTATTAAGAGAACAATAAAATGTGCTGCATCAATTGACTCTTCCTTTCATGAAAAACTTCTCTATAGCATGCAATGCTGTTTGGTAGCATTTAACCTACAGTAGAATTTCTTTCAAAATTAGAATCAATCCTCTTAAACCATGCTGCTGCTTTATCTACTGAGTTTACATAATATTTTAAATCCTTTGCTTTCATTTCAACAGTCTTCACAGGATCTTCACCAGGAGTAGATCCCATCTCACGAAACGACTTTGTTTGCTTATCCATAAGAAGCAACTCCTCATCTATTTAAGTTTTATCATGAGATTGTAGCAATTCAGTCACATCTTCAGGCTTCACTTCTAATTCTAGTTATCTTGCAATTTCCACACCATTTGCATGCAGTTTCTTTTTCCATTGAAGTCTTGGTCTTGAACCCCTCCAAGTCATCCATGAGGACTGAAATAAACTTTTTCAAACTCCTGTGAATGTTGATATTTTGACTGCCTCTCCTGAATCACAAATGTTCTTAGTGGTAACTAGAATGGTGAGTCCTTTCCAGAAGTTTTACACTTATTTTGCTCAGATGGATCAGGTGAACACTGTCTTTGGGACCTATTTAAACTTTATTATTGTCTTATATTAAGAAATTGCAACAACCACCCCCAAGGAACCCTATGAAATGTGTTTCTTCAATAATAAGACTTGAAAATTGAAATCACTTTTTGATCCATGGCCTGCAGAATAGATATTGTGTTAGCAGGCATGGAAACTATAGTAAAATCCTTCTACATCTTCACCAGAGCTTTTGGGTGGCTAGCTGCATTGTCAATGAGCAGTAGTATTTTGAAAGGAATCTTCCTTTTTCTGACCAGTAGTTCCCAACAGTGGGCTTAAAATATTCAATAAACCATGCTGTAAACCGATGTGCTATCATAGAGGCTTTGTTGTTCCATTTATAGAGCACAGGCAGAGCCTATTTAGCATACTTCTTAAGTGCCCTATGATTTTAGGAATGGTAAATGAGCATTTGATTCAACTTAAAATCACCAGTTGCATTAGGCCCTAACAAGAGAGCTAGCCTGTCTTCTGAAACTTTGAAGCCAGACATTGAATTCTCCTCTTTAGCTATGAAAGTCCTAGATGGCAACTTCTTCTAATAGAAGGCTGTTTCATCTGCTTTGAAAATCTGTGGTCTAATGCAGCCGTCTTCATTAATTATCTTAGCTACATCTTTTGGATAACATGCTGCAGCTTCTCCATTAGCACTTGCTGCTCGGTCTTGTACTTTTATGTTATAGAGATGGCCTCTTTCCTTAAACTTTATGAACCAACCTCTGTCAGCTTTAAATCCTTCTGTAGCTTTCTCGTCTTCCTCATCCTTACAAGAATTAAAGAAAGTTTGAATGTTGCTTTGGATTAGGCTTTGACTTAAGGAAACGTTGTGGCTGGCTTGATCTTCTATTCGTATCACTAAAATGTTCTCAGATTAGCAGATAAGAAGCAACAGTAAGGCTGTTTTGCTTCTTATCATTCTCGTATTCACTGGTACAGCACTTTTAATTTTCTTCAATAACTTTTTCCTTGCATTCACAACTTGGCTAACCTTGTGATACAAGAGACCCAGCTTTTGGCCTATCTTGGATTTCAACATACTTTCCTCACTAAGCTTGATCATTTTTAGCTTTTGATTTAAAGTGGAAGTTGTGTAACTCTTCCTTTTACTTTAACATTTAGAGGCCATTATAGGATTATTAATTTACCTAATTTCAATATTGTTGTGTCTCAGTGAATAGGGAGGCCCAAGGGGAGAGAAAGAGATGGTAGAACAGCTGGATGGTGGAGCAGTCAGAACACACACAACATATATAGTTTGTTTGCTATTTCATATGGACACAGTTCATGGCACCCTGAAACAATTGCAGTAGTAACATCAAAGATCACTGATCACAGATCACCATACCAAATTTCACAATCATTTAGAAGTTTGAGATATTGTGAGAATTACAAAAATGTGACACAGAGACAGGAAGTGAGCACATGCTATAGGAAAAATGGTGCCAGTAGACTTCCTTGACTCGTGTTACCACAAACCTTTAATTTGTAAAAAAAACAGAATATCTGCAACTGTGGTAAAGTGAGGCACAATAAAATTAGGTATGTTTATCCTAGGCCTTGGAAATACAGGCTCTCTCCTTCATAAAACTTATAGTCTAAGGCAGAGGTCAACAAAAACCACCTGTTGGACAAATGCAGCCTTTTTTCTGCCTTTGTAAATAAAGTTTTTTTTTGGAACACAACCAACTTCATTCACTATCTGTGGTTCTTTCCCTCTACAATGGTAGAGTTGAGCAGTTAGTACAGATTACAACTAAGCTTAAAAATTTACTATCTGATCCCTTACAAAAGAGTTTGTCGAGCTCTTGTCTAGTAGATTTATGAGTTACTTTTCTAGAAATGTTTTTCTTTAATAGTAAATGACTGATTAGGACATGAATAAAATATTACTGCAGAGTGGGAAGAAGTTTTAGTCTTTATGGCTTCCATTATTTCCCTATGCAACTTCTTCCCAAACTTTCTAAGAGAAAGAATATCTTTTTGCAACTACAGGACTTTGTTTCTGATAGCTCCATATCTCTATTGCATTGTTCTCAACATTTAATCCCAGATGATCCTCCAGACCCATAGCTTTGCATATTGCCCTTGCTTTTCTCACTAGAAAGAAGAAACAACATGCCGTGTTACTCAACATGGCTAAATTACAAACTCCTTGACAGACACACCGTTCAGCTGTGCCACCTAGAAACTTCTCCTCACATCCATTCCTTAGTAATAACTAAAAAAAAAAATCTGACACCCACATTTACTTAAAATATGAAATCATCAACTCATTTCAGCTCTCTGGTCTCAAAATTTTGAGTGTGTTTAATCTGGTTAACTGCGTTAACCTTTCTCGTTTAAAGTGTACATGCTACGAATGTTTCAGAATTGTTTCTTTGAAAAATAGACATTCTTCCACGAAGGATGATTGAGGACAGCAATGTCATTATCTGATAAAATCCTCCAGCCTTGCTGGTGGCAGACAAGTGGCCCTTGGAACAGGAAATACTGATTTAAGCATCTGGCTTCCTGGCTAAACACTATGATATGCACTCTGAAAAAGCTTTGCTTATGGAGGTAGTAGAAACAAAACTAATTGCAGATGGGCTGTCTTGTTGGAATGCATGGGGCATTAATATCTGATTTTGAAGATACCATTTGGACTTACTTTCTGGAAGGGCAATGGCTTGAGCAAATGCTGTGGAGAAGGGTTCTAAGTCTTGCTACTTAGAAAGGGATAGGCTGGAATAACCATCAAAATTACCCCAAGCAGGAACTTCTGAAGCCTGTTGAGAGCAATGAACATAACTCTGAAACCTCATCCACCTTGGGTTCCAACTGACTTGCTCATGTAAGCTTCTTGTGGGAGGAGGCACATACCACTTGAACAAAACAGAAGTGGTAGTTTTGAAAACAATGCTCAGGTTTCTCATTGCATTGTGAGAAAGCATACATCTGAATATCAGGCAGCTCCAGAAATTACATTCAAGGATGTTGAATTTTGATAGGGAGGAGAAACTTGGCTCTGTTATGTATAGGTGAGCCAAACCTACCTTGTAGGAAAAAGTGGAAAAAAAGGATTTAAATATGTGTCACCACCAGGAAGGTGTGGGTCACAACCAGGAAACATCTAACTTAACAACTTGTTATGAAGTTCACTAAAGTTTTAGGAAAAAAGTAGAGGACCATGTTGTGATTTAAGGTATTCTAGGGCTATTTGGAATTAAAACTTAAGTCAGAACTGTTATGCCAGCAGTGTGTAGTATCAGGCCAATTAGAAGATTGTGACATGACACCTTAGGATTTTAAAGATTTTTAATTTTGAAATCTTGGTAGCATTTCAGTCTTAAAAATTGAATGTGTGCATTTTCTTAGTCTTTTCCATGCTGACTCCCCACTGATCTTGCTACTTAATCCTAGGGGTATTTGATTAAGGAGTATGTAGGACTGGCCCAGTGTCTGTTTGTTGCTTTAGTGACTGTAGTGGGGCTGGCTCCACATTGAACAATTAAATGCAGCAAAGGTGGCTGAAGCCTCTTGGGTAGGTGGTGACAGGAAGCTAGTAGTGATCTTTCCAATTGAATAAATTAGGAGCTATGTTGAGAGATTTTCTCGTATGATATTTTTTTTATGCCTATCTCATTGCTTACCTTAAATGTCCCATTTAGCCTTCTGGCTCACCTTTTACCTAAATATTGAAATAAATTTATTTGAGGCTCTATCCTGCTTTGAATAAAGACATTCAGCTCTTTCTCTAATGTATCTAGGGACCCCTTGGTTGGGAGGCAAATTCTTACAGATGCAGTTGCTTCCTGCCAACTCCTGCTCCAAACTCTTATTCCAGGATCTCCTTTGACTACCTGTGGCTTCCAGTACCCCACTCTCTCTGGAGCTTCAGCCTTCTTTTTTATGCTTTGCACTCCAAATGTAGATCTGACCCACATTGCATTCATCAAGGTAGCATTTTCCAGGGCTGACACTTATCTGTGCTACGTATTGCCCTTCACTTATGGAGCTTTGGAGTGGGGAGCGTATCAAAGAGGGGCACTGCCCCACAGGAGGCCACATCAAACTGGGAAGCAGACATTCCTTTCCTAGTGTCCATCACAGGGAGGCCTCTCATGGTGGTTTCTCTCCCAGGAGCCTGTTCTGCAGTCGCATCACTGGGGTCCCATTGCTTTCTCCTATTTTCACCTTTCTCCGTTCTAGGTCCTACCTCTCTAAATCTCAACTGGGTCATTCAACCTCCCACAGGAAATCTAAAAAGTCCTTAAAGGACACACATAGACTTCAACGGCCTAGGTAAGACACTCTTTCCCCTTACCAAGCTGAGTATGTTTACGCCTTCTTTGTCTCTTTCTCTCCCAGACCAGGGTTGAAAGTACTCTTAAGAATATAAAAACCCATAGTAACCAGAACAAGGAAAATGTTTTCTGTTTAAGATGAATCCTTGCAGCCATCTTAGGTCAACCTTAAATCAATAGCCATATTATAAAATAGCAAATCTGAGTTTCTTCCCAGTAGTTAGTGGAAAGAGAACCTTGGTTGGAAGGCTATGAAGCCAGGGTTATTGTCTCAACTCCACCTCTAATAATTGTGATGACTTTGGCAAGGACCCCTTTCCTCTCCAATCCTCGGGCTTCTTTTTCTATAAATAGATTGGGTAGGTTAGAACAGCATTTTCCCAAATGAGTGCTTCATATGCTAGTTTGGCAAGATGTTGATGGGTGTTCCAGGGAAAGCGTGTTCTGGGCTTAACTCTTGAGGACCACACATTCCAACAAGATGGAAAAGGTTTATTTGCTGCAGGACTTCTCAGATCTTTCAATAAGCTAATGGGCACTGTGACTATGCAGAAGAGAGGTGCAATATACAGAATTTCCCAAATGTACTTGGAAGATCTTCTCCCAGCTTTAAGTAAGAAACCTATTACTATCTTGCAAAAATGCTGTTTGTTGAACGCTAACATTCTGGAGAACAATTACAAGTTCATGTTACCCTCTGCATGTTCACGTTCAGTTGCAATTGTTTCTACCTATTCAGCCCAAATGAAGCAACATGAAATAAGCATAAAGGGAGGACTGGCTATTTCTTGATGGCTTTGTCGTGCTCTCTTTTTGGAGTCAGTCTTTAGAAATTGCTGAGAATCTTCTTACTTTCTCAAAAATTGTAAAGTAGAGTTCTGTGGAAGTTGATAATTGTAATGCTATCTGTTGAGAGGGCACTGGATTCTATTATGGCTTCTACTGTAAGCCTGCATCTACCTCGTTGAGCTTCTCTCGCTCCCTGTTACCTGCAGCTCAGGGTTTCCATTTGAAGCATGGTTCTGATTAAGAGACTAAGGAGTCAAAGTGCTAGAAAGGTTAGGTTACTCCCTGGGCTCAGTGCCACTCTCCCACCTGGTAATTCAAAGTACAAAATTTTATGTTTTGAAATGATTCAACACTTTTGTTCATGCTGAAATGAAAATAGCTCCTTTCTAGATTTTCTGATTGTAAAATTCTAGGTAAGTTTGTCAAAGCGGACTTTTTAAGATGAATGGGGGTATGTGAGGTGTATAGTTTTTCCTGTGGGGTTGGTTCTCTAAGAATATACTTGTCTGATTGTTGGGTAATTCAGTATTAATTAGAGGCAAGGATCAGGGTGGATCCCAGGAAATATTTTGAAGCTGGTATGCTGCATAATCCTGACTTAATACCAATGACCCAGCAAATGTTCCCTTCTCAACATGTACCAAGTTGCTTTCAGAGCTGCTTTCTTCTCTCTCATTCCCTTATCAATCCACCCATTCTTGGTGTTCTCTTGCCATTAGATCTCTCTGGGCTCAAAAAGATATCTGATACACTCAACCAGTCTAAGGAGTGAGGAACTTTGGTGAATGCTGTGATGTGCCATCCAGATTTACCTTCAGGAATAACATATACCTCCCAGCTTCTGGAAGTACTGACAGCAAATATCACCCAGTTGCCAATCCCTAAAGGAATTGGCTTGACTGAAGAGAGCCTTCATGCCCATGGTCCACTGCCTCCAATGCCTGGTAGATGAGGAGATAAGGGCCTCTGCGCTTCAACTTGGAAATTTTCTGAGGGGCCATTCTAGCTTCAGAACTACCTGTGGCATAGGGTGAGGCCTCCGTTGAGACTGCATCACAGCTCAACTTCTCCTTGTCTAATCCTATTTCCTTTCCTTCTTGCCAAAGTCATTCCTCCGTAGTTGCTGATCTCAAGATCCTCCTTAAAATAATAATAATAATAATAATAATTTATCTATGCTAATCTTTGTCTTAGAGACTGCTTCTCAGAAAATCCAATGTATAGCACAGACGTAATATATTATCAATTTCTAGAGGACACTTGTGTTTTAAAGGAATCCCATAGTGTTAGGGTTAAGTTTAACTGAAAATAATGAGCTACTAATGGTTCAATTGCTTGGCAGTGTAACATCTCAGAGAGAATGGGAGAAGACATTGTTTATACATGAAGAGAGGAGTTTTTGTTTTTTCTTTTAACCATTAGTGATTTTGGTGTCTTGTTTAAAACATCCTTTTCTAATTGCAAGTTGTAAAGATACTGTCCTTTATTTTCACCTCACAATCTGAATATTTTGCCATTGGCAATTCCAGTTACAACTGATTTTGTGTGATTGAGTTTTCATTTTTATAAAGTACAAAATGTGGGGTAAAACTAAATACATGTTGTTTAGGAATATAAACATTTGTGACAAAACTATGTATAAAAGAAAGGGAATGATGAATACAAAATTCAGGTGATTGCTTTGGTGAATGGAGGCAGGGAGTGGAATGGAGACTGATATACAAGTCATTTCAATGGAATCAGTAAGGCTCTAATACTTAGGTAGAACACTCGTGGGGTGTCCACTTTTATCATCAAGGTTAATGATATACCTATACATCACATATATTGCTTTGTATACTAATATTAAGTGGATTCTCTATGAGAGAAAAAGGAAGAGAGAAAGTGGAGAAAGGGAGAATCACCAACTCAACATTTTTCTGCAAAGGATACAAGAGAAATGAGCAGTAATGGGAGTGCAATGTAGAAGTCATACAAGGTTATTTTTAAAGACATGAGATATGACAACAAGTTTGTAGGTGGATAAGAAAATCCAGCAGAGCAAGAAAAATTTAAAATGCAGGAGAAAGTAGGAACATTTAGAGGAGCAATGCCTTGTGTTCTTTCCCAAAACACTTTTCCTGCGTTTTAACATTTGCCTAGATTATATCATTGGCCCTTCTGAATTGTATATCTCACCCATTTATTCGTTTTTCCTTATTCACAAATATTATTGAGCTCCTCCTAGGTTCTAGGAGCTCGTTCATTGATGCAGTTAGTGATGAAATTTGTTTCAGCCACCTATGTTCATGAGTTTGCTGCTGCAGTGTCCTGCCTTTTCCTCTCTACGTTATAACACAACTGGTTTGCTAAGAGACAAAATCTGGCTCCATCTACCTTCCCAGCCTCTCTAGGAAGCACTCCCCTCACTGAATGGCTCCAGTCAAACCCACCTTCTCCTGGGCTCTTTGACTTTCCAAAGTACCCTCTGACTCAGGCTCTTCGCACTTCTAGTCACGTATGCCTGTAGTTCTCTCTCTCCTAATTATTTCTTACTCTTCCTTTTTAAGTATCAGCTCACATATCATTCCCTCCAAGAGGTTATCTCTCCTGTTCCACGCACTTCACTTTGCCTTCACCATCTAAGTTTTAATATCCATCTAGCCTGGCTCGTACAGTCCTCATTCACAATACTTACTCCAGTTGCAATTATGTTTGTTTGTTGAGTTCCATGGTAAAATAAGGAAAATCCACAAGGGTAGGGGCCATGACTGCTCTGTTCCCTCTTGTATGATTATCTGAGTGCTTCGTGTGTGGTAACTGCTTAGCACACATGCTATGGTGTCTGTCCTCCTGCTGCTTCCATTCTACACTGGAGAAAACTGAACTCAGCGAGAAAAGAAATTTGTACATATATGAGGAACTATATATGTACTAATTCTTATATATATGAGGAACTAATTCTTAATCCAGTTTTGTTTCTATTACAGTTACAGGATTTGGTTTAGTGGCTACTCAGCAGTTTTTGTTTTTTGTTTTTAAAGAACTAATTGTTAAATCAGACCATGTTGAAGCTGGAGGGGACCCAAGAAGACCTCATGGAAATATTTCTAGGGTAGAAAATGACAGACAAAGGGAAAAGGAGCAAACAGCAAAAGCTAAAAACAAATATTTACGAAGCTCTTAATATGCATTGGCCTTGTGCTAAGGGCTTTACCTATGTGACCTAATTGAATCCTTTTGAATTTTTTGAGAGAAGGTTCTATTAGCCTTGTTTTGCTGTTAAAGAAATTGAAACTCCAAGAGGTTATATACTTTGCCTAAGATTATTCCTCCTAGTAAGAGGTCATGCCAAGACTGTAAACCAGGTCTGCCTGAAACTAAAATAGTGCTTTTCCAACTTTAATGTGGGTACAGAACACCTGGGGATTCATTAAGATGAAAATTCTGGGCCAGGCGCAGTGGCTCACACCTGTAATCCTAGCACTGGGGAGGCTGAGGTGGGTGGATTGCCTGAGCTCAGGAGTTTGAGACCAGCCTGGGCAGCATGGTGAACATTCTCTCTACTAAAATACAAAAAACTAGCCAGGTGTGGTGCTGCGTGCCTGTAGTCCCAGCTACTCATGAAGTTGAGGCATGAGAGTTGCTTAAACTCCAGAAGCAGAGGTTGCAGGGAGCCAAGATTGTGCCACTGCACTCCAGTCTGGGCAACAAAGTGAGACTCTGCCTCAAAAAAAAAAAAAAAAAAAAAAAAATTCTGATTGGGTAGATGTGAGATTCTGTGTTTTTAACACACTTGCTGGTAATGCTGATGCTGGTCCTGGAGACACACTTTGAGAACCACTGGTCTATCTCAGTCTTTTCTAACTTTAATATGCATATGAATCACATGGTCATCTTACAAAAATGCAGATTCTGATCCACTGGATCTGAAACGGAGCTTCAGATTCTATATTTTTTACAAGCTCCCAGTTGAGGCCAATTCTGCATATCCATGACCATACTTTGAGCAGCAAAACTCATATTATCTGAAATACAAATTATGTTTTGCGGATGGAGACTGGTATGGGTTTTGGAGCTTCCTTTCCACTGCTCACAGTCAGAGCATTCCCTGAGGATGATTATGCTATCAGGTGGTAATGGAAGCTGCCTTTGAAAATAACAAAGTCCACCCTTGATTGTTTACCACCTCCTATAGAGGAGCAGGGCAGGGGTGGCCTAGAAAGCTAATGAGGCCTTGAGTGAGGACGAGGCTTTGTGTGATGTCAGTGGAGAAGCCTGTAAGACATGCCAAGTTCACGTGAACATTGAGCATGCACACCAGCCCCCATCCTTTTCAACCTTTCAAAGCAATGTGACGTCACCAGCTCTAAAAAACCCGAGGTTCATAATGAAACTTGTAATCAGGTGAGTCTTGTTTTGTTTTGAGTCCGTTTATACTGTTTCTCACAGTCCCCCACTTGATGACTTCAGGGGCACACTCTGGGGGTGAATTCTGGGAACTCTAACTGATCTTTCAGGTTTACATAAAGTGGGTTGACTCCCCTCAAAGAACATCACTGGCTTTCTTGTAAATCTTCTCTTTTGCTCAGAGAGGGGGAACCTGGCTTTCATGACTGATTTGTACTCTTAGAACCTGCAGGTGTTGTGCATGCTAGAATTTTGCTTTAATCTCTCCTCTTATGTAAATGTAGAGAAGATGATGCTAAGAGAACTGCCCAGAGCAGGGGACTGGTCACACTCTTGAACTTCATATCGTAGTGTTCTGCCCCCCACTCTCCACAAAAATTGATTAGAGAAACTGTTTGATCATTGTCCAATTGAACCTCGCCAAGCTTTTCACTGGAGCTTACTTTTCGAACAAGACGCATTCCCCTTTTTGTATGGTAGGGCAGACAAAGTGAAGAGTACTTGCTGAAGGACAGCTCCACTTGAATACTTAGAAAGCACCAGATGCAGAGAAACCCTAAAATCTGGATAAAGGAAGTGTTTTCCCCCGATTTGTACCACAACGTGGAAATAAAGGAAGTGGAAAAGTATGGACCTGGGAGTCTAACAGACCAGGATTGGCATTCTGGCTCCCTCACTTATTAGCAGTGTTGCCTCAGGCAGGCTATTTTACCTCTTAAGATTTGGTTTTCCTATCCGTAAATAGGAATAAAGCAACCAACATGATATTGTGAGTATGAGGATTAGATCCCATGAAATAAGCAAAGTCCTCTGCACCTGGAGTGTAGGATGTGCTCCATAAAAATTAGCCCTTCATCCCCCTCTCTTCCTTTCCCTTCCCTTTCTGGATTCCAAGTGCAACAAACCAAAATTATCAGACTCTGCAAAATGGCAGTTTCAAAGTGTTTTGTGCCAAGGTCCATTTAGGTTCCAAAATATTCCCATCCCACTGCTTATTTCTGTGTTCTTGCCGTCTGATGTGTATCTGCGTGTCTCTTTGATTACACACTGCTGTCACTCAGAGCGCCGGCAGACACCAACAGATTCTGTTACAACAGCTGATTGTACAGGCCTGCCTCAGCATTTGATCAGCAAAGATTCTGCTCAGACCCCAAAGAAACCGTACTACCAGCCAACTTTATTTTAAGGAATTGGTTGCTTTATTTACAAAGAGACCCTTCCAAAAGGTTTCCCAGCAGAACCTAAACTGGTGATTTTATGTAAAAGAATTAAAAACTAGGTTCCAACTGTGTTGTTTATGGAGGATCTGCCACATGTGCAATACAGACAAAGCAAGGCCTTAATGCTTTATTAGATTTGAATCATTTCTAGTGCTTAAGCATTTGGATGAAATTTGCTCAATTTTTTTGGGTGTGTTTCACATGAAAAATTAAATGTCTTTTGGCAGTTCTGTTAAATAGACACCGGCAACATCTCTGGATTGTTTAGTGCTCAGAAATCAATGATATCACATTTTGTTTAATTCACCAATTGAGAAATGTATTGCAGCGATTTTCTTTTCTTCTGGTCCATACAGGATCGTTACTGTATCTGAAAAATGAACCTGTAGCAGGGACATTTTCTTTTTAGTTAGGAAAACAAGCCAACACCATATACTATGTCATTGTGTGAATGAGTAAAAGTTGTCGTGTCTGGGCAGATGTGGCCCATAGGCTCTCTGTTTGGCAAAATCCCAGAGCAGGCAGAATCCCGGTACCAGCTCATGCTTGGCTAGTCTCTCAGGACAGTGCACAAACTGAGGAACAAGACACAGGATACGTTAGTCAAGCCAGGGGTGCCCCTTCTTTGCCCAAATAAGAACGGTGCCTCTACTTTGGGCATCCTGATCTCTCTCTCTCTTAAAGCTTTAGCCTCTGAGTTAGTTGTCTTTTCCCCACAAATTGGTCAAGGGTATTTTGATCCTAAAACAAAATATTTTTTCTCTGCTCCTCTGTTCTTAATTTGTATTTATTGGGCATCTCATGTATGCTAGCACATAGAATGTCTTTGGTAAATGTCTGTTGAATGGTTACTTGTGTATTTTTCTTGCTCACATGGATTGAAAGATCACAGTAAGAACGAATACAGTCCACTTTAGGTCCTAGAGATGACATTTGTCATATTGTGGGCAGAAGGAAAGCAACCTTTCTTTTCCTTCCATCCCGTTCACATTTCTCTAGTGTCTGGGAGGGTAGATATATTTGTTTCATAGTCTATGACTGCAAGGTAACACTTTTCTACTGGGGATAGAAATACAATTGGTTCAAACACAAGAGGTTGAATTATCAGCAAATTTAGTGAAGGCCTATTCATAGATACAGTATGTGGATTTGAAAAGCTCTCAAAGGCCACTTTTTCCCTAAAGGTCTCTCTCTCTCTCTGGGGTTCTATTCTTGAATCCCTTCATTAGACATGAGTTTGAGACACTTTGATGCTAAGTTGACCCTGAAAAGAATTTGCCCTTCTATTTCCACCCTCATCCTTTTAAATTAGAAAAAGAGAAAATCAGATGCCATGGTAGACAGAGAGAAGGAGGGGAAAATGTAGAGAAGGCTTCAACTTTCTGAAAGCTCTTAAATAAGATGTTTTAGCCTTGGGGACACACCTAAGCCCAAGTGACCAAATGACCTAGAATGGAATGACCTGTCTTTTTTCATTTTCATCAGGCAAGATCTACCAATGGGCAAAGAACAGGAAAAAATCAGAAGTCAGGACATTACCTAAACTTTGCCCCTAAAAAGCACTTCTCAAAAGTTGACACTGGATTTCCTTCTTTGGGATGGGATGATATAAAGGGTGAAAGATACCGTTATTGTACTTTTGAGTGTCCAGGGTTAGTTGAGCATATTTGTTCCACTATTGAAAAGGGGAATTAGTTGAGCATATTCTTCTAGTGGTTCCTGGTCATAGTCTATGAATTTTAGAACTACTGACATTGCTGTTTTTATTCTGTCCTATTCTGCTTTTAATTCACTGTCAGTTACCTGTCCCCATTGTTCCCTGCACCTTACGTATTGTTCCATTACTTTTTGTGAGTCATGATTCAGGCAGGAAGAATGAGAAGGGCCAAAAAACACACTAAGAACATCTTTCATCACTGGATTGCAAACTGCTTTTAAATAAGATTAATCCTCACAACTTCCCTGTGAGGTTAGGAAGCTTATTAACACCTTTGACATCCTGGAGGACACAGAGGCTGAGTGCCCTTCTTACAGGGCACAGAACTGGCTTCCTGACTTCTCTAATCATTCAGGTCTCACCCTAGCATTCCCATTCTCTTCTAAGAAGGGAAGCTGACCCCTTTCCTTCAGTGACTGGCATAGAAAGGTTCACATGAAAAAATAAACCGCAAGTCTCCTATTCCTTCCTGTGGAAAAGCCCTGGACTTGCAGTCAGAAATGCCAGGTTCAAATCCTGGCACTCTGACTTATTACAGACAAAGTACTTTTGTTCTCTGAATCTGCTTTCCTCATCTATAAACTGAGATCAATAATGTAATTGGCATACACTTGAGAAGAAGAATTTTGAAGAAATTAGATGAAGGGCTATTCACAGTATGTGTATCCACAGAGTGTGATCTTGAAAAACCCTTAAAAGTCTACCCTGTCCCCAAGTTCTTCTGCAGGCTTACTTCTTGGGATTGTTCTGGGGATTAAAAAGAAATAACATAGATGTAAGGCCAAGCAGAGTCTTAGTACATGCCAGGTACCCAACTAAGAGTCATCAGTCAGAAAAAAAGATGAGTGAACAGGATCTCAGAAGTGAGAACAGGGAAGCCTTTTCCTAGACACATGATGGAAATGTTCTTACTAAACATAGTTTTAAAATGTTTTTAATTTTTAATTTTATTTGAAACAATTATTGTGCAAATTTATGGGATACTGTGTGATGTTTCAATACATGTATACATCATGTAATGATCAAATCGGGGTATTGAGCATATCACCTCAAATATTTAACATTTCCTTGTGGAGAGGACATTCAGAATCCCCTCTTCTAGTTACTTTGAAATGTACACTATAATATTGTTTACTATAGTCATGCTACTGTGCTACAGAACACTAAGACGTATTCCTCCTCTCTAACTGTAATTTTGTACTCATTGACCAATTTCTCCTCATTATCCCCTTCCTTCTACCCTTCCCAGCCTCTGATAACGACTATTCTACTGTGTACTTCTATGCGATAAACTTTTTTAGATTTCACAAGTGAATGAGATCATGTGGTATTTGTCTTTCTGTCCTTGGTTTATTTCACTTACTATAATGCCTTCCAGGTTCATCCATGTGCCGTAAATGGCAGGATTTCATATTTTTATGGCTGAATAGTATTCCATTGTCTACATATTTTCCTTAACTATTCTTTATCCATATTTTCATTATCTATTCATCCACTGATGGACACTTAGGTTGATTCCATATCTTGGCTCTTGTGAATAATGCTGCAATAAACATGGGAACACAGATGTCTCTTCAACATACTGATTTCATTTTATTCGAATAGGCACCCAGAAGTGAATACCAAAACCAGGCAAGAATATAACCAAAAAATAAAACTACAGGTCAATATTTCTGATTGACATAATTGCAAAAATTCTCAACAAAAACTAGCAAACTGAATTCAACAGCAATTAAATAGATCATTCACCATGATCAAGTGGGATTCAGGGATGTAAAGATGGTTAAAAAAATAAATAAATAAATGTAAGATATACATATTTTGAGATGGAGTTTCACTCTTGTTGCCCAGGCTAGAGTGCAGTGGCACGACCTTGGCTCACCACAACCTCTGCCTCCTCGGTTCAAGCGATTCTCCTGCCTCATCTTCCCAAGTAGCTGGGATTGCAGGCATGTGCCACCATGCCCAGCTAATTTTGTATTTTTAGTAGAGATGGGGTTTCTCCATGTTGGTCAGGCTGGTCTCGAACTCCTGACCTAAGGTGATCTCCCAAAGTGCTGGGATTACAGGTATGAGCCATTGTGCCTGGCCATGAAAGTACTTTTAATGGAAAGGAACACCTTCCTAATATCCAAATACCCTTTTCTCCCTGCCCTTCTGTGACTAAAATGACTTTAGTCTCTGACCAAGCTTACCTTGTCCTCCCTCCATGCCCCAATTTTAGGGAGGTATCAAAAGAGTAATGAATAATAGTAAACTCACTGCTGAAGGGAGAGAGGAAAAATACAAAGAATTAGTTAAGAAGAGAAACACAGGAGAGAAACAGAACACAAGGGAGGGAAGCCTAGTGAGGGGTGGGCAATTTGGTAAAATCTGCTCCATTACTTCATAGCACTTCCCTGGGCTGGCCTTAAAGAGAGCAGTGAGGATAATGAGTAGGTGCAGTGGATAAGACAGCTTTTATAGCTTGACTTTATACCAGTTCTGTAGACATCAAGGCATTATGTAGCAAACGTTTATACTGGGACCTAGTTACATCCAGGAGGATTAGTGCATTTTTCTGCAAGTACAGAAAAACAGGCAAAGAGTAGTTTAAATGAGTAAGAGCTTTATTTGTCCCATGGCACAAAAATTCACAGGTTGGCAGTCCAGGATTAGTGAAGTGGTTCCAGGTGTGCTAGCCCTTTTACCAACTTTCTGCCCTGCCAATCTTGATGTATGGCATTAGCATTCAAGGTGGTTGCTACACGTGCAGATTATCATGTGCACACCCATAAAGAAGAAAAGCCAAAGGGCCGAATAGGAAATTGGATTCCATATAAGAAATAAACTTTCCCAGTAGCCCTCAGCTATCTTTGTATTGGACAGAATTGTGTCGTATGGCCACAACTAGCTGCAAGGGAGCTTGGGGAAGAGAGTTCTGTAGTACGTGCAATATAAACTTCTTCCATTTATGCTATTACATCTTTGATAAAATCCACATTGCTCTCTTTAGAACTGTACTGCACAGTATAGCAGTCAATAATCACATGTGGCAATTTAAATTTAAATCATTAAAAATTAAATAAACTTAAACCTTTATCCCATAGCACTAGCCCCATGTGACAGGTGGCTACCATATAGGACAGGGTTGATATAGAACATTTCCATCATCACACAAAGTCCTGCTGGACAGCACTCTTTAGATAAAGTTGAGGATTTGCAGAATCTTGCAAAGGAGTTGGTGGAAGTAGAAAACATTACATAAAAGACAACTGAAATCCTTGGCAATGGCAAAGTCTCCAACTGCTGATGATATTGGAGGAGGGTAGCTGAGGAACTAGGACAGGGACTGGATTTCAGAATATTTGCTGTTAGTTGGTGGCAGAAGTGAAGCCAGTAAAACTTTTCCCAAGGAAGATCTCTGGCCTTCCTTAAAAACATCTGAGATTGCTGTCCAGATTTGGAAAATAGAGTCAAATTTCGCCCCTTTTATCACAGTGTGGACAGATAGGGAGTATCTCCCTTCTCTGAAATGATCATGAAGAATCTATTTTGGATTTAATTTTTTCCTACAGCTAGCTCAGTCCGTTTTTAGAAGCTCCTGGAAGCTGAGGGTAGAGACATGGTCTGATTCCCAAGAATTTAGCAGCATTATTTGTCTAAGCATTAGGGGAAATTATTCAGCTAAGTCCCAACGACTTGACTGCAAGTTTACCTCTGAGAGAGTATTTCCCCTTCCTTCATCACTTCAGTCTCATTACTTACACTACATCTTTTGCTTGAATCGCACAAGATGCTCATCTGTCCAGAGACTTACAATGTGGTCTCACTCTGAATGGCTTCAATTGGAACTTCGCTTTGAACTTACTAGCTTTACTCCTCCTGCTTTTCCTGGGCAACATGTACAGTTAAATCACATGCTTATTTCTGACGCTTGGAGCTGAACTAATGCCGTGAAAGCCATGTGACATTGATTTTCCTCTCCTGGTTCTTTTTGAAATGGCAGCCTGTTTCATATCTGGGAATCAGTGGTAGGGGCTCTGTTAGGAGAGTGGCTCTCCTGATAAAACGCTATGTACCACAGCCGAAAGTTTTCCTCTCCCAGCTATGGTTAAAATTAATTATGCTTATTGCTTCCCTTCTCATTTATCTTTATGTCTAGAAAGTGATAGAAAGTTTTGATCTTCCTTTTGTGGTTCCAAGGCAGTCACAGTTACCAGTAATTAAAGACGCAGGGTCCGTTGTAGTCATGAAAAGAGAATTGAATTGTGAACCTAGTGAACAGGGACCATTTGCCTCTGCATGAGGCTTTTATAACTTTTCTCTACAGTAGGGACCCAGTTAACACCCAGTAAGTAATAAATAATAATGATAAGTAGTCTCGACTTGTGCTTTCCAGAACGGTGCCTTGCTTTTTCTAATTTTGTAAAATGGCTTCCTGATGAAGTGGAATGTCTATGTCATGATTGTGGAAAATATGGATTGGTATTCAATGAAATATTAATGATTATCAACTTACTGGGGCTTTCCTTTATGAATACTGAAATAAAAAAGGAGTTAGATTTCTTGATAATTAGTTAAAATATGATTGCTTCAGTATTAACTGTGGCTGATACATGCCTTTTTTCCCCCGCCTCTTATTCTACCTCGTTCCGTCTCTCTTCTGAGTGCCCTCATTTCAGGTATTTTTATTCTTTATTAAGAGCTTCAGACAGATAACGACACGGTTTGAGGGGCAGGGTGTATGATGGTAGAATGTACCAGAAATCAGTCTTGCCTCCATCATATTGCAATTTTTAAAATTCACATTAAGAGAACTATTTAACTGTAAAATGGGAATAATGTTACCTACTTCATAGGTTTGTGGTGAGGACTAATGAAAAAGTAGGTATGAAGTGGTCTGATGTCTGGCACGTAGTAAGACCTCAAGATAGTTAGCTTGATTTAGCCATTCCACAATATATACATATTTTAAAATAACATGTTGTACATGAAAAACATATACAAGTTTTCATCGTCATTTTAAAAAAGTACCTCAAGAAATGTTAGTTTTTATCGTTTAGTGGTAGTGGTGCAGAGGAAGGCAGAAGGGAGGTAAAATCCCAATCTGCCCATTTGCCTGTTAGTCGCTTGGGTAAGAGATGGGGTGGAGCAGCTTATCACAGGAGCGGCTGTCACGAGTTTTGGGGATTCTCTGTGGGTTTCTGCTTCCTGCCCTCTTCTGCTTCCTGATACCATTGGAGAGTGGTTCTGCTGACTTTGGGAATATGCTCTGGAGCGTCCTCCACACCTTTGATGATGCTGTCAGGATTAGCAAGAGTCACTCAGTCTTTCAAGACCCGCTAGAAAAGGCGGTGCTGCTGAGTTCTGGAAGGAATGGGTGTTGGCTCTGGAGGGGTTCAGTCTCTGGGAATTCACTGTGCTGTGCTTTTCTTTCTCAGCAACTGCCACCTGCAGCCACCAGTGTGGGCTCCCACTGGTCCTCCCTGCTCCCCACCCCCTCCTTGGGCTGTCTGCAGCCTTATCTGGAGAGTCAGAGAAGGCTGAGGTGAGATGAAGCGATAAGCAGGAAGTGCAGTGGAATTTCATTCCTGGAAAAAAAAAAAAAAGGGGGGGGGGGGCCTTGGCATGAGTAGCAGAATGGAGGGTTTGGGATGTTAATCACTGCTTCTTTTATCAGACAGCTTTATTAAGATCAATGTTTTTTGTTGCCAAATTAGGGTGGACCTAGAGCGAACTTCCCAGCAGTTATTAACACAAGTCCACATTTGCTGGAAGGATTGGGTACCTCCACGTGCTCAGCCATAGCTGGAAGTTACACAATATCTATATCATTTTTCACAGCTTTGTCATTAGCTGGTAATGATTTGATTATTTTGCAGATGAATCACAGTATAAATCTCTTTCACAAACACTACCTCCAAGTATTAATCAAAACCATTAAGGCAAAGCAGTCGGTGCAAATTAAAAAATTTGCATGTCTAAATTAAAAATTACAGTAATACATCATAAATAAATCTTTTAAATTCTCTATGGCCTCTATGTACATCCTTTCTTTGGTGTGCATATTCTATAATGAGACCATGAATACCAAGCTTTTCTCTCTCATATGTATATGTGTATACACACACACACACACACACACACACACATTATTTAATTGTGAAGGTAGAATTTAGGTCCTTAGGTGGAACCTGGTATTAGAACATGAAAGGGAAGGGAGAGATTTTCTTTTCCTTTTTCCCATTTATTTCTTTCTTCCCAACAAAAGATTCAAAGACGGCACAAAAAAAGAAGAGAATAGGAGCTATTGCAGATAATTTGCAGCGTCTTCCGTTGTCGCAAAGTAAATATTTGTAAAAGGTGATGCTTCTTTTTCAAATAACTTTGAACTGTGAGGAAAATTACCAAGTTGTGTTTTAGGTAATATTTCATTTTGGAACTATTAACACATTACTTGCAATAAGGGAGGAAATTAGAAGGCTTTGAGTGATGAAAGCCACCTTTGGCATTAAAAAACTATTATTATTCCCTTGAAACGCTGAAACAAATTAAAACAGGAAAATGAAACTTTCAAGTGCCCTGGATTTGAAAAGGCATTTTTCCCCCTTTCATTTGTCAAAAAAAAAAAAAAAAAAATTTAATGACTTGTTTCACTGGAAACCTGGAAGAAATAATTTATTAGGCAGAAAGCACTCTTTTCAAAAATGCCTTTGCAAGGAGTTTAGGGGAGTGATACTGCCCTATAAGTCTCCACCATGTACTGTGCTTAAATAGGCCTCCTGTGAGTGGAATATAGACTAGTATATGCTAAAGATCCATCTCAGTTCCAGGTAATGGAATGGCAGCAGCAATTAGAAAGCACTTTTGCTCTGCCCAGGATTTAACCCAATTAACCTATCTGTAACCTATTAACCTAATTAAATAGAAGAACGTCTCAGTGAGAAAGATATGCAGGACTCTACCCATTTGTGGGTAGAGGGTGGGAAAGACGGCATGGTTTAGGGAATATTATAATTTGAAGTCCGATTTTTGGTAACGGAATTGGGGCATCAAAATACAATTCCAAAGTGCTTAGTGTTTCCCTCACAGAAGGCCATGGAATTAGGCAGCAGGTTAGTTTTATACTTACTTATGCTTCCCTGCCTTGTGGGAATTTTACCTTAAATTGTTTTTTACTGATAGAGATTTGGCAAGAGGCAAAGAAAGTCATTCTGCCCAAGACTCTGTTTATCATTTGTTCCTTACTTCATAAAAACTTCCAAAAGAGTAAAGAGAAAATCATTTTATCATTTCTTTTTTAGTTTAACTCAATCCTATGCAATTAACACCATGTCTGGAAATTTAACAGCGTAGCTTAAAATTCATTAAAAGGCAGGATTTACGACTGACTCTTTACTAACTTGAGTGACCTTAGCAAATTGTGTGATCTTGCTGGGTCTCAGTTTACTCATCTGTGTAAATGAGTGGGTTGGATGAGATGGTCTCATAAAGGTTTTTTCCAGCTCTAAATACTTTGTGATGTTATATGATTACTTCTCCCTCGACTTCCTCTTCTTTTGATTCCATTTCACCAAAAATAAATACTCCTTGAATGACTTTGGTTAGAACTGCATTGTCTAATATGAACGATAATCATTTGTTTTTTAAAGTTAAATTAAATTAAATTAAAAATTCAGTTTTTAAATCATACTAGTCACATATCAAGTTCTCAGTAGCCACATGTGACTAATGGTTATTTTATTGTACAGCACAGATATAGAACATTTAGATCAATGCAGAAAGTCCTACGTGCTGAATGAACCTGAAACATCTCTTTTCTTAGATTTTCACATTTGCTTGGTTGTGTAATGTCCAGTCTTTTGTTTATGTATGACAAGGGAAGCCAGACTCTTATGGAAAATTCATCTTTATTCAGTTTAATTTTAGAGACATTCTGTCACATCCATAAGGCATTTAACTAGACACTCAGCTGCTTACTAGCTGTAAAATCTTATGCAAATGGTTCAGCCCTTCTGAGCCTCAGTTTTTCTACCAGTAAAATAGGTGTAATAGTACCTATTCTGCAGGGTGCTTTTTATATTATTATTATGCTTTAAGTTCTGGGATACATGTGCAGAACGTGCAGGTTTGTTACATAAATATATACGTGCCATGGTGGTTTGGTGCACCCGTGAACCTGTCATCTACCTTAGGTACTTCTCCTAATGTTATCTCTCCCCTAATCTCCACCCCTCAACAGGCCCCAGTGTATGATGTTCCCCTCCCTGTGTCCAGGTGTTCTAATTACTCAACTCCCACCTATGAGTGATACGTGCGGTGTTTGGTTTTCTGTTCTTTTGTTAGTTTGCTGAGACTGATAGTTTCCAGCTTCATCCATGTCCCTGCAAAGGGCGTGAACTCATCTTTCTGATGGCTGCATAGTATTCCATGGTGTACATGTGCCACATTTTCTTTATGCAGTCTGTCATTGATGGGCATTTGGGTTGCTTCCAAGTCTTTGCTATTGTGAACAGTGCCGCAATAAACATACATGTGCATGTGTCTTTATACACAATGATTTATAGTCCTTTGGGCATATACCCAGTAATGAGATTGCTGGGTCAAATGGTATTTCTGGTTCTGGATCCTTGAGGGATCGGCACACTGTCTCCCACAATGGTTGAACTAATTTACGCTCCTACCAGCAGTGTAAAAGTGTTCCTATTTCTCCACATCCTCTCCAGCATCTGTTGTTTCCTGACTTTTTAATGATCACCATTCTAACTGGTGTGAGATGATATCTCATTGTGGTTTTGATTTGCATTTCTCTAATGACCAGTGATGATGAGTTTTTTTTTTCATATTTGTTGGCTGCATAAATGCCTTCTTTTGAGAAGTGTCTATTCATATCCTTTGCCCACTTTTTTATGTTTTTTTTTTTTCTTGTAAATTTGTTTAAGGTCTTTGTAGATTCTGGTTCTAATCCCTTTGTCAGATGGATGGGTTGCAAAAATATTCTCCTATTCTGTAGGTTGCCTGTTCACTCTGATGATAGTTTCTTTTGCTGTGCAGAAGCTCTTTAGTTTAATTAGATCCCATTCGTCAATTTTGGCTTTTGTTGCCATTGCTTTTGGTGTTTTAGTCATGAAGTCTTTGCCCATGCCTACGTCCTAAATGGTATTGCCTAGGTTTTCTTCTAGGGTCTTCATGGTTTTAGGTTTTATGTTTAAGTCTTTAATCTATCTTGAGTTAATTTTTGTATAATGTGTAAGGAAGGGTCCAGTTTCAGTTTTCTGCATGTGGCTAGCCAGTTTTCCCAACACTGCTTATTAAATAGGGAACCCTTTCCTCATTGCTTGTTTTTGTCAGGTTTGTCAAAGATCAGATGGCTGTAGAAGTGTGATGTTATTTCTCAGGCCTCTGTTCTGTTCCATTGGTCTATATATCTGTTTTGATATCAGTACCATGCTGTTTTGGTTACTATAGCCTTGTATAGTTTGAAGTCAGGTAGTGTGATGACTCCAGCTTTGTTCTTTTTGCTTAGGATTTTCTTGGCTAATTGGGCTCTTTTTTGGTTCCATATGAAATTTAAAGTAGTTTTTCTAATTCTAGGAAGAAAGACAATGATAGCTTGATGGGGATAGCATTGAATCGATAAATTACTTTGGACAGTATGTCCATTTTGACAATATTGATTTTTCCTATCCATGAGCATGCAGGGTGATTTTATGTAAAGCACTTGTCACAGTGCTGGGCAATAGTAGATGCCCAAAGACTATTACTTTTAACATTCATTTCATGGAATAACAAAGCCTCATCACTGGACTGCTGAGGAACTGTTGTTTGTTAAAAAATACTGAATTGGGAATAAGACTTGTAGAAAAATGTCATAAATACAAGTATTTTGCCTCTGATAGGAATGTTAGTTTGAAAAAAATTAAATGGAAGGGTGTCAAAAGTCATATGTCTCCTGTGACAGATGAAGGAGAACTGGACATCTAAAAAGGCGTAGTCCCTTTAGTTTTACCCTTTAATGCTTGGGTTATCTCCTCATCGGTAGCCCCAGCCCAGTATGAAGGGTTGGGGCTAGAGAGGAGGAGATGCCCTTCTCTCACCAAAGGAAAAGTTAACATATTGAGACCTCCCCTCACTCTCACATTGGATTCTTGACCTAGTTAAGAACAGAATATCCTTAGTTCTGCTGGTGATCTACACTGGCTGGCTTCTGGGAGACAGCTGTCCTTTTGGTAGATTTCTAGAAGATCTTCACTGTGTCACTGGAGAAGGCCTCTATTTACCAGTTCTAACTTCAACCTCTCGCAGCCACCTTTTCAGAAAGGTACTATAGATCAAATAATTTGGTCTTATGGATAACAGTGGCTTTTATGCTTTAAAGGAATGATACTAGGAAAGGCTCCATAGAAATAGTGGTCTCTCCTGTTTACTGAGGGCCAGGTCTAAAGATAGAGGTGAAATTGACATTCCAGGCTCTGTTTTGAATACGTTGACATCGATCATGGAATGTTCTCTGCTTCCACAACCCCTAATGCATATTTCTGTCATTCTTTCAGTAAAGGGCAACAAACGGCATCTTTGTAACTTCAGTATTGTAATAAACATTTGGGCCAATGGATGGCTCAAGTGCTAAATACTTTGCAAAGGAAGGGATTTCTGTTTCAAACTCTTTCACAGTTAATGGAGGCAGTATGGTTTTGAAAGCATGGAATTCGTCTTGACTTGGGCTTAACATTTTGTTTTCTCCACACATAGCTTTCTCTACCTTTTATAATATTTATTACAGTAATCCCACTGCACAGATAACCTTTGTTGACATTTTAAAAATTTATGATAGGAGCACGTGAACATATTTAGAAAATTCAAACAAGGCAGAAAGGTACAAAACAGAGAGTAAAAGTCTCCCCCACCCCCGGTTCCCCCACTCCTTCACCCAATCCCTCTAACAAAGACAACCACTGGTAATGCTCTCTGGTGTGATCTTAAAAACCCATACATAATACCTGTTAGTACCTTCTTAATAATATACAGAATAAAAACCATGGTAAACACAGTGTTCTGACCCCGCTTTTGTTTTTTTGTCTTACTGATGTCTGAGATTTTTCCACACCAGCACATACAAAACTTCCTCAGTTTTCATTTCATTGGCCACGCAGTATTTTACTATGTGGACATTCTATTATAATATATTTAATCCTTCCCCAAATAGTAGGCATTTAGGTTGTTTCCATGTTTCTTTTTGCTATGAAAAACTATGGTTTGTATTTCTTGTGTATATATATTTGCTTTTGCACATGTATCTATCAGGTCAATTTCTAGCTATGTTAATGTGAGGTCAAAGATAATACGTATTTATCTTAATAGCTGTTGCCTAATGGCCATCTAAAAAATTTAAACTTGTGGATATTCTTATCATCAGTGCTAAGAAAGACTGCTTTTCTGCAGGCTAACTAATATCAGACATCTTCACACTTAAACATTTGCCCATCTATTTAGGTGAAAAATAATTTCTTGTTTTGATTTAGATTTCTTTAATTATGAGTAAAATTGCACATCTTTTTGTGTTTTTATTGACCGTTGCCATTTGTATTTTCCTCCCCTATAAGCTGCCTATGCAGCTATCCTTTGCTAATTTGGGGGCGGTTCATTTTTTTCCTCATTGTTTTGTTCAAGCACTTTCTAAATTGACCAAATTAGCCTTCCATCTCTGTATTCCAAGTGTAACTTTTGTTCAGTTTCTTGTTTGGTTCTGCACTTCAGTTATAGTATCTCTGCTCATCCTCTGCCCCCAATACTGGGATGTTTATTTTATGTAGACAATTCTCAATTACTTCCTTTACTACTTCTGGTCAATCTGAACTTGTGGTCTTCCTAGAGCACAAAGGAATGATTTGTAAATATGTTGCCCCAAAGCAATTATTTATATTGCCTCCCATGAGTATCCTAGCTTGCATGATAAGTTATATGGTCACCCTCAGTTTCTGTCCTCTCCCACCTCCACTTCAATCACATGAATTTCTCTTTGACTTACACACAATATTGAGAATTCGGCATAAAATTTAAACAATGCCTTTTGAAGCCCCCCAAAATATGGACACCCACTGAAACAGGGGCTTCATTTATTTGTTTAGCAGGATTTGTTGAAGCATAAGAATTCAAAATCTTGTTTGGGGCAACATGAGCAATTCAAACATAAGTTTATAATCTACTAAGAAAGGCATGAAAACCGCTATAGTAAAGGGAAAGTGTATTTATCTGAAGATTCTCAGTTCAGTCCACTCTTGTGGGTATATAAATGCAAATTTTCCTTTTATTTAAGTACCAACTAACAAAAAGACCTCTTCAATTGTATCACATGAAGTAAAGGACTTGTTTAACAAAATAATTATGGAAGATCATACCTTCAACATTTTTTCCCCCCAAGAGGGTAACATAAATTATCAATCAGACTTTTCTGACAGAAAACTGATAAAAGAATGGGTGAGGCAAAATCAGTTGGTAGCTCTTAAATACGGCCACATATAAAAGATGATTGAGCAATTAAGAATTGGTTGGCTAGACTGGGTGCAGTGCCTCACGCCTGTAACCCCAGCACTTTGGGAGGCCGAGGTGAGTGGATCACTTGAGGCCAGGAGTTCGAGACCAGCCTGGCCAACATGGTGAAACCCCATCTCTACTAAAAATACAAATATTAGCCAGGCATGGTGGCACATGCTTGTAATCCCAGCTGCTTGGGAGGCTGAGGCTGGAAGATCACTTGAAACTGGGAGGCAGAGGTTGCAGTGGGCTGAGACCACGCTATTGCATTCCAGCCTATGTGACAGACAGAGATCCCTGCCAAAAAATAAAATAAAATATAAACACAATAATGACAACAACAACAAAAGAATTGGTTGGCTAAGAATAAATACTGAATCTTTCACATAACTGCTTTAAAGAGAAGCTTTGTTCAGAATTGTCCTTCATGTTATACGTCAGAACTCTCACAGCTATCTTCACGCTTTTTGTCTCCTGTTAACCAGGACCAATCATGATCTTTATAGAAAAACTGGAAAGAAGTACAGAAAAGTATGAATGGGTGAAAACAAATTGGTTTTCTGTTTTTAAAACTTCTTATAAACATTTTTTGATGTCTACAGAATATTCCTCTTCTTTGGATGCTCCATAATTAAACCAACAACTTTTTGTTAACTATGTAGGTATGTCCCTTTATTTTATATTTTGTTTTTCCTTCAATTACATATAAAGCTAAGATGAACATCTTTGCACATAAATTTTTCATTAGTCCGTTAGAAGAGATTCCTAGAAGAGGAATTATGAGGTGAAAGTATATGAACTTTGCTAAGGCTCTTGTATCCAGAAGCCGATTCTGGGTAAAGAATTGTCAATGCCTGCTTCTTGACCCATGACGTCTCTTGCTGCAGTCCCATTATGCAAATATCCTGGCTCCAAAGAGGAGGAAATATAAACCACTTTGGTGGCTTTAACAAAACGAAACAGTACCCCTGTAAGAATGAACGGAACAGCTCTTCTTTCATTGTTCCAATATTAAGAGTACTTGTCCCACTGAAGAAGAATTTCATTTTTTTCTTCCATATTGTAAATCTTCATCGTGTAGTACAAACAGAAATTTCCTAACCATGCTTTTTTACCTGTTATTTGTGCATTGCTTGGATAGCACCTGCTTTCCTGACCTAGGTTCTGGGTCAACAAGTATAAAATCATTCAAGTTTATCCTTCCAAGTCTTGCTTGAGAATCCCCATTTACTGCCTCTGTCGTTTGCCCCCAATTTACTTTCTACTTTTCCCCAGTCCCTGGGGAAAAATTTGGCCACATTCTTTGTGGTATTCAAAGAAATGAGAAGAATCTCTAACAATTCTAGTCACTTTATATGGTGTGGCATGTAAAGCACATGTGGCATTTTTAAGGGTGAGCCAGGACTTACAGAGGTAAGTATGATTTGTATTTAAACAGGAATAAATGACTGAGTCACTTGGGATGAAAACCTGTTTGGCAATCCTCAGGAAGGGGCAGATTACTTCTGACAGGTCTAAACAGCCCAGGCAGATAGGATCATTTAACTATATTTAACGAACACTGACAAAGGAATGCTTGATTAATGTCTCCCACCCAAGTATCCGGGGACTGGCAGGTCACCTTCTCAAACCAATAGGCAGTTGAAACTACTTCAGAATTTTCTTTCATCATGCATGATTGCAACAGGCTTTAAACTGTCTGACGAGGACATGCTTCGCCAAGATCTCAGTCGGTTTCCTCAGTTTTCTGGACTGGGGTGAGATGCTCGCTTCCATATTTTGTAGGCATTTTGGGGGGTCCATTTCGTAGGACACACAACTAGGCTAGACCAGTGTTATATTAATGAGTGAAACACAAAACAAGTTAATAAAAATTAAAACAATCTTGCCCTTCAATATTGTTAGGTATTGAAAATTCCAATGAATTAAAATAATTGAATTAATAAATTCTTGCTGGGTGCAGTGGTTCACACCTGTAATCCCAGTACTTTGGGAGGCCAAGGTGGGTGGATCATGAGGTCAGGAGTTTGAGACCAGCCTGACCAACATGGTGAAACCCCATCTCTACTAAAAATACAAAAATTAGCCAGGCATGGTGGCATGCACCTGTAGTCTCAGCTACTCAGGAGGCTGAGGCAGGAGAATCGTTTGAACCCGGGAGGCGGAGGTTGCAGTGAGCCAAGGTCACGCCACTGCACTCCAGCCTGGGCAACAGAGCAAGACTCTGTCTCAAAAAAAAATTCTTGTAGGTGTTTGCACAGAATCTTAATAGTGTTTATGCCAAGCTGTTTTGTGTGGTGCCATTTGTTTCTGTTATCTCTTCAACTATCTGTGAGTTTCACACTTTTGAGATTTAGAATAAAACCTATTGTTAAGTCTTAACAGTAGGATTTCAGGAGGAGCCTACTCCAATTGTAAATCCAGAGGCTGATCCTGTGTAAACGCTGGCACTTCCAAGAGCCAGAGTTGTGGCTTGGTGTAGTTCACATTGCTCAAACATTCAGGTAAAAACTGGGAAACAGAAAAGTCAATTGATTCTTCTAGCTGTCGAGACTAAATTACCAGGGCTTGCATTTTTTTTTTTTTTTCATGAGGTCTCTATTGAACTAAACTTATTTTATCTTGGCACTTTCCAAACTAGAGCACTTTCTAAGATTACACCAATTTTTCCATGTGTGGTTCTGCTTTCAAAAAAATTTATGATCAAATAGAGTTAATCTTTTGCATAAAGATGAACTTCAGTTACATTTCACCAACAGGAACATTAACTTTTTCTTTTGTTCACTGCTATACCCCCAGCATCTAGAACAGATATTAGCACAGAGTAGGTGCTCAATAAATACTTGTTGAAAGAATAAAGCATATACTGTGGGATTATGGTGGCAAGTGGTCTCAGTCTCAGAACTACCTAGCCCCATGGACTCTGTCAGGAATATGACCTCCTGGACCAGCTATTTCAGGAAAACCTACAGCAGCCATCAGTAAGGAAGCCATGGACCTTGATGCCAGGCTGTGGGGTATCAAGTGAGGAGGGAGGGATGGGGATTCATGGGCATGGCACTCTGTCTGACTAACTCCAACTCACCTGATAAGTTTCAGTTAAATTCATCAGAGGCTTTTTCTGTCCCTCTCCTCTTCCTGCCCCACTAAGTTTAGGACTGTGTGAGTTTTCTATGGCTGCCATATTATTAATAAATTATCACAAACTAAGTATCTTAAAATAACAGACAGAAATTTATTATCTTATAGTTCTATAGGTCAGAAATCAGATGGGGGTTTCGCTGGGCTAAAATCAAAGTGTCTGCAGTCTGCTTTCCTTTCTGGAGACTCTAGTGGAACATTTTCTTTCTTTTTTCAGCTTCTAGAAGCCACCTGCATTTCTTGGCTTGTAGCCCTCTCCCTTCATCTTCAAAATCAGCAATGGCAGGTTGAGTTCCCCTTATATCATCCCTCCAACCTCTTCTTCCTATAGTCAAATATCCTTCTGCCTTCCTCTTCCATTTTTAAGGACTCTTGTAATTATACTGAGTTCACCTAGATATCCAGGCTAATCTTCCCATCTCCAGATCCTTAACCTGATTACATCTGCAAAGTCTCTTTTGCTACGTAAGGTAACACATTCACAGGTTCTGGGGATTAGGACATGGATATTTTGGGGGTGGCTGTTATTCAGTCTGTTATAGGGCGAGTTTATTATATACTCCTCTAGCATTCTGAACTTTGTATTCTTTATATTATTTGATAAATGTTAATTACTTAGCTCATTCTGTGACTATCCGTCTAATGTCTGTCTACACACAAAAACCTATGAGCACATAGCAGTGTCTGTTTTGTTTACTCTTGTATCCCCAGTGCCTGGCACAGTATTTGGTTTATAGTAAGTGTCTGGTTATTTTTTATTAAATGAATAAACATTATTTTATTTATGTTTCGATGCCCTTGTGAGACAAGGGTACCATACCACTTTATAGAAAAACATACTGAAGTTCAAAGAGCAAATAACTTTCTAGTTTCTTTCTAGTTAGTGCATGCCCCCTCAACCTGCTTTCATATCTAATTTGTTTAATATCCTGGTATGTTGTAGGTAGTACTGGCTACCACACCCCAAACAGATCAGAAGACAGAAAGAAAGCTTCCAAGAAGGGCAGCTGAGATACCATCAAGTGCTGATGTCATTGCCAGGGTCTGCTTGACTCTTTTGACTGGAAATGGTTGACTGTGATTTAGTAAGCATGAACATTCACTACCAAACAGGATCTCTTGATAGGGCAGGTTTGGTGTCAACTGCTCTGAGTAGAGGGCAGATTAACTGTGCAGTTAACAGAGTTTTAATCATACCCTGGTACCTTGCTGCTTTTTCGATACATTTAAAAGATCTCAGTGATTTAAAAACATGTTTCTTTTTCAACATCTTCAGAACTCTAGTTTGTTTAAGCCTATATGGCGCTCATTGTCTTTTCTTTAGTTTTTATGTTCAGCCATTCGGTCTATCTGTGGCAAGAATCTGTTTAAAAGCTCCGTACAAGTGGCCGGTCCACAGTAGGTACTAGACAAATATCTGCTGAGCTATTTAAATGACTATTGATGGTAGCTGATGTTCCTTGGTGACTAGTAGGAAGTTCATATTGTGGAAAGATAATGCAAATATCATTTCATTTATGTTGTTGATCTCCACCTTATTCCAGAAAGTAATTAACAGAGCTGTGAGTGTGATGGTAAGTTTGTGAAATCTAAAACCAAGAATGAGTTCTAAACCAGACGCTTTTCGTAACAACACATTAGTGGCTTCAAGAGCTAACAATTCTACCAACTAATTGATGTTGGAAAAAGGCAACACATCGATGGAATGAGGTTAGACTTTGGAACAAAATTTTGGTTTGTATTCCTGCATTTACCACTTACTAGCGATGAAAACTCGGGCGAGTTACTTAATTTATCTGACCCTCAAATTTAGTCTATGAAATGGGTATGTGATTTGAGCTTTGAAGTAAATACTTTACGTGGAAATGATCTAACACAGTGACTGACTTTAAATATGTTATTTCTCTTTTTTCTCCATCTTTCAAAGGGTTAAAGAAGGTTAACGTTTTTTCCTTTCAAACATTTCTTCAATGAGCAACCGTTAGTCTAGACCGCTCCATGTCAACATAATGAAAAGAAGTAGGCGACTGATAATTGATAATTAAGTGTTATCCTGAGTTACTGACCACATGGACAAGGAAATGACTAAAAACTCCAAATAGCTCTGGTGTCATATGCCTTACAGAGTAGAACAGTGTGGTCAGTGGGACCTTTCCACCAGTGCAGAGGTGCTACAGTCCAAAAGGGGTTGGAGAGAGAGAGAGAACTGTATCTTCAGAATCAGAGTCAGGAAAGACACATTCAGTTTTATTTAGTGACTGTCACTTACCCAGCAGGATTGTGATGTGTTTATTGATGTGGTTACCTGTATAAATCAGGATTTGATAAGGTTTGAGGGTCTTTAAATGAGCTCTTTGTCTACATTCTTGAATAGGTGAACACATGCTTGTGGCATCAAATGAGTTCCTGAGGAAGTAATTACTCACATAGTGAGGTGCATGACAATGAGAATGGCTGAATCGCCTCTAAACTTGTGTGAATGAAGAGAAAAAAAGCCATCAATCCCTCTGAGTTGAACTTCAAATCTACATTGAGGTGCCCTTGAAAATTAAGAAAGAAAAGCAATAGATGAGAGCAAATCTTGGCCTAAAGGGATTGCATGGACTGGAGACTAGGCTTGCAAAACTCGAATGTGGCCTTATTAAATAGACTTAGATTTCCAAAGAAAGACTGTGTTCACAGGAAGGGAAGATAACAACGTAGTAAAAGGAAGATGACAAAGGCAAACCCTAGCAATGCCTATCCACACACTGTGGAGGAACCTGTGGGCTCTGGAATTAATGGCTCCATTACAATTCAGTTCAGCCCTTCCCTCTGAATCTGTGGTGATCAAGCAATCTTCTGACTGTGAGTTTGACTATGATTGCCTTTACTGGGGTGAAGTGAGGATGGGATAGTCATGTGGTCACGATGGTCTGATAAATGTGATGTACTTTGCATACACATTAATTTCATGATGTTTCATCAATTTTCAGTCCAACCTTGGGTGATCTACTCCCAGGAGCAGACTGAATTGGGAGGTTCTGTCCATGAAGGTAAAGTACCTCCCTAACTAACTACCTAATTACCATCCTGTGAGGCTTCTTATAAGGTTGCTAGCCTAACTTCCTAGGTAAACGAATACTACTAGCATACCTTTCTGCATTTCTAACTGTGTTGAATTACTCTATGAATCAAAAGACTCGGCAAACTTTTTCTGTGCATGTTCAGATGGTAAATGGTAAATACCTTAGGCTTTGCAGGTCATCAGTCTCTATTGCAGCTACTGAACTCTGCAATTATAGTGGCAAAGCAGCCATAGATAATACATAAATGAATGGGCATGACTGTGTAGCAATAAAACTTTATGCATCCTGATATCGACAGACTAAGAATGAATTTGTTGAACAGCAAAATAGGAGCACCCCCCAAATTTTTTTGCAAGAATGTGTTACTGCAAGAAAAGCAATAAAGTGATCACCATGGAGAAAAAAATCTGGACATGGCTGGATTTCTTTAATTTAAAAATCATTAAGTACTATTTTGTTTAGAATTACATGTGGCGGTGATGAAGGAAGATAGGTACCACCATAAATCTCTTTGGTGATTAGGGCCTCTAAAGATCTTAACCTGACTCCGAATTCCGGATACCCACCTTCTGTTTGCAAGGCATCATTACATCTTGCGTTCCTAGCGCACCTTATTATTGCTCCTCTATAGACTCATCAACTACCTCCCTTCTGCACCAATGAGATCTCATAGTTTCTATCTTGTATTACAGTTATTGTTACATTTGTCTTACTTTAAAGGATACATTCTAGGAAGACCAAATTTCTTCAACTTTCTCAACTCTGTTTCTTCATGTATAAACTGGGACCAGAATGCAGACTTTACAGCCCTCGAGGGCATAGCCCATGTACTATCCTTCCCCGAACCACTTCATAATACCAAGCATATAGTCTTGTTTATGGTAACTGGTTAATAAATTCTGAATGAATGAGTAAATGAATGAATGAATTTGAGTTAAGATCTCTGCTCTATTTAGGTTTGAACTTTGGCTTTTCCCTTTCTTCGGATCAATAGCCCTCTGTCTTTTCTCTTTTGGTCTTAGTGTTCTCAGTTTCTGCGCTAGGTCTCTTCTTCCCCAGCATTTGTTCAGTCTCTGCCTATTTGTCTCTGAAACCTAAAGAGAATTTAGGAATTCTGCCAAAGCTCTGGGGTTATTTGAATTTATGGTTACAAAAAGAGCCTGCCTGAGATTCCCCTTTCTTGTAGTTTCGCTTCGAGTACAGTGTAATGTTAGAAAGATAATTTACAGAAAATGTACTTTAAAAGGAAGAGATGAAGGATGTTTCAAAAGAGGAGTGATTCTTATATTGGCAAAATGTGCAGCTCTAAATAAATCATTTTAACTCCGTGTGAGGGTTTGAGCATTATAGTGATAGAACAATATAAATCTATGTTTATAAACTGTGTATATGTATGTAAACAAAATAGACTGCCTTACCAGCCTAGAGGTACACCCAAGGTCATATATTTTGCATTTTCCCAAATAATGATTCAAACACTCACTTTTCCAGATATATATATGTGTGTGTGCATGTATATATGAATATACACATATTATAAATGCATGTATATTTATATATGTGTATATATATGTAAATATATGTATGTATCTTCTGTATGTCTGTCTATGGGGGTTGGGGGAGAGAGAAAGAATGTATTTTAAGTAATCAGCTCATGCAATAGTGGGGACTGGCAAGTCCAAAATCCATAGACTGGCATCCTGGAAGCTCAGGCAGGAGTACCATGTTACAGTCTTGAGGCAACATTTTTTCTTCTTCAAACCTTATTTTTTTCTCTAAGGCCTTCAGCCAATTGGAGGAGACCACACACATATTATTGAGGATAATCTCATTTACTTAAAGTCAACTGATTATGCATGTTAATCACAACTACAAAATAACTTCATAGCAACATCTACACTGGTATTTAACCAAACAACTGGGCACCATAGTCTAGCCATGTTGACACCTAAGATTAACCATCATATTAGATTAGGAGAAAATTCAGCAATTGTTTGTTCAGGCCAACTGTAGCCCCAAATTGTCAAGACCTCCAGGGGTTTCCATTCCTGAAATAATTCATCTTGCTTTCCAAGTGCACCTTGGAGGATACTGGAGAGGACTGTTGGACTTATCCAGTCCACTTTTAAGCAGCTGTTCATTCTGTTGCAGCCTTTTGGTCAGTTGGTTGAACACTTCTCACTCACTGGCTCCCCATTGCAGTGCAGACGTCCAGCTGCTGCACAGGTAGCATTATTGTGTTATGCTTGCATACTAGCATTAAAGCTCTTTTAGTTCATTCACACTCTTATACTGGACCATTGCCCGAAGGCATCACTTTTATGCCTAAGGAATCTGCGGCTCTGGACAGATGCTGCAGAAACCCCATGGACCAGCAAATCCCAGGTATTATGTTGGCCCTTAGTCCAGCATCCCATTTCCATTACTATTCTTTTTGTAAAACTGTTGTTACTAAGCTAACAATTTCCAGAGTTTCTTAGAATAGCTACTCTTCAAAGGGAAGGGATTGCTTTCCTCCAATAAGCTTCTTGCCCTTCAAGTCAGAGTACCAGCTTCCTTTCCAGTTCTGAGCTCAGTATTCCATGTCACATTGAGGAGGAAGCTACAAAAGAATGTTACAACAGGGCAAGGAATGACTCCCAAACTTATATTTGAGTAAAACAAAGACCACTTTTGTGTTTAGGGAAGAGACAAAGATCTGCTTCCAGCTAACTTCTCGATACAAAGCTTGACTGGTAGCTGTGCCTGCAGAGGTTTAAATTTCATCTCAACAGGAGCTCTACTACATGCAGACACATATGTATATGTGTGATGAATATTATTGATCTACTTTATATTTTTGCATTTTACAATCTCAAATAGCATAGATCCTTTTCTATCACCGCAGAACAGTCAGCCTGGTAGGGAGAGTTAATGTTTTGATACCATCTCATTATGAGACATTTTACTACTCCAAGTTCCAATGTGGAACTCTGTATATAAATAATATATACAAGGATTTCATGCTTCTAAATGGCTCCAACAAAATCTCTAAATTTGATTCACCTCAGTTAATGAGTCTCTTCCCTATCCAGATTGTTCTTTGTGTGACATTATTTTAAAGTTTGCTAAAATCCTTATGCCTCGTGAAAGAGCCATGACATTTCCAGCTTAGGTGGTTTGTCCTGTTGTCCTTGGCTGAATTTTCTTTGTAGCCTAGTTAAAACCTGGACACCTGGGAGTTTAAATTATCCCTGTAGGATATTAGTATATTAGCTACCTATAAAAATGAAATTTATATGAGGCATCTGTTTACATTGAGCATCCCATAAAACTGTGCCAGAGAATTCAAAGGAAAAGGCTTTCAAATGAAGGTTTCATAGCCAGGAGCAAAGGCTTTTGAGAGTGTCATCTAATGAAATTAGATAACTAATTTTCATTTTATATATTTAAAAGAATTTTTAATAGACATAGGATCTTGTTTTTTCCCAAAATGGTGGTCTAGAATACACAAATGATTTCAAGAATTCTTCTGTGTTCACATTAGCTGTTTCATTACTTGATTCCAAGGAAAATAAGGGAACAGAGTTTTAAGCATTAATCTGTTCTTGTGCCATTGAGGACTTGGTGAGTAGGAGAAGCAGAAATTCCAACTGTTATCAGATAGTAAGAGATCTTATCAAGTCAGTGTGTAAAAGTAGTGAAAGGAGTAAAGTTGCACACAAGGACAGGTTTAAGCCTAGGAAAGGGTGTGTTAAAAATAGGTCATTTTGAAAGTCTTCAGTAACAGTCAGGTTTCCAGACTAGTCCACTCTATTTCCAGCATTCTTTGGTTGCAAGTAGCTGTACCTGACTTCAAAAGGAAAAAAGGAGTGGAAGGAAATTGATTTTTAAGATGTGTGATAACTCACAGATATAAAGGAAGAGCTGAAGAACTGAGCCTTGAAATTGACAGAGACCAGGGCAATGTAGATGTTATACACAAAATACTTAACAGCAGGTACAGTGCAGATACTGACCAAATGGAATGGACACCTACGTGAACAATGAGTAAAGTCATAGCAGAGCATATTGACTCAAGATGAGCCCTGCATTTGGGAAGTTGGACCCAACAGACTATCTCTTAAGGGAATTTTCATGGAAAGGAGACAATGACGACTCTTCTTTCCTGATGCCACTTCCTTCAAGATGAAGAGTTTAATATTTCAGCTTGGGTTTTTGCTTACAGCTTGTCAAGGAGAGGACATGGCAACTAGATCTACATTCCACCAAATCTGTTGGCGATAATGGAATGATAGTTTTCAAGGGAAAAATCAAAGTGCAACTATCAGAAAACTGAGATTGGACAAAACAAACACCACCAAATCCTATATAAACTTCAATAATTGTAATGGAAATTACTTGGTCTTACCCATGTAGCTGGATCACTTACTGTCACTCATATGGAACTCTTCACCTTACTTAATTACTTTATTTTTCCTCTTGATCTAACCTTTCTTCTACTCTTTCTCTTATTCTTCTTTCCATAGTGTTCCAACTATACTGTGAATTGAATAGATTGGAAGAGTGCTAGAAGTCTTAAGCTAAGGATATAAGCATCACTATGACATTGTATCTCTGAGAAAATGTGTTTTGTTTTATAAATAAGAGAATGAGATGTTTCAGGAAGATCATGTGTCTCCTGATGCAAAAGTGATGGCTCCAAAATGGTTACAAAAAAACACAGTAACTCTTTTTAGTATTTGTCCTTGAAATAATGTGACTGTCTTGAACATAGGATAGAGATTTCCAAATCAGGAAAAGACTTTTCTTTCCTATCCTTTCAGGTATAGGCCAATCTTGTCACTTATATTCACAGGTACTTGTGTGCTGGAAAGTATCAATACATAAATATTTTTTGATAGCCAGGGTTATTCAGTTTAAGAACTGGTACAGGCTGGGCACGGTGGCTCACACCTGTAATCCCAGCACTTTGGGAGGCCAAGGCGGGTGGATCACGACATCAGGAGACCAAGACCATCCTGGCTAACACGGTGAAACCCCGTCTCTACTAAAAAATACAAAAAAAAATTAGCCGGGCATGGTGGCAGGTGCCTGCAGTCCCAGCTAATTGGGAGGCTGAGGCAGGAGAATGGTGTGACCTCAGAAGGCAGAGCTTGCAGTGAGCTGAGATAGTGCCACTGCACTCCAGCCTGGGAAACAGAGTAGACTCTGTCTCAAAAAAAAAAAAAAAAAAGAAAAGAAAAGAAAAAACGAACTGGTACGTAGGAAATATAGATAATACTAACTGCCATGGGACAAGTCTTTTTACAGGGGCTTGACATATGTAATATCAACACTGAATCATGCTTTAATTTCATCCACCTCAAAAAGCCTTCCTTTGACTCTACTTTTCACAGCATTTGTCATTCCATTTTCTTTTTTCATTTTCAGCAAAACTTCTTGATAAAGGCATCTATTCTCATTTTTTCAAACATTTCTCTTATTATTATCTTTCAAACTTGGCATAATTAGGCATCCTCCACCCCCATCACCATTCTGCCAAAATTGCTCTTATCAAATTAACAATGATCTTTGTGTATCCAAATCAGTTCTCAGTCCTTTTTTCCTATACAACCTACTGGCAGCATTTGTAGTCACTGCTCTCTCCTCTCTTTTAGATATGCTTTCTTGATTTGGCTTCCAGGGGTGTTCCCTTGAATTCTTTCCTGCTTCACTGGTTACTTATCTGTTCTCTTGATCTGTGGTCCTCTTCTCTCTCTGGCTCTACTCACTTGCCTGTTGATTTTATCCAGTCCCATGGCTTTAGATATTTCTGAATACTGATGACTCCTGAGTTGAAATACCCAATTCAGACCTCTTTGTTGAGCCCTAGACTCATAGATCCAATTGTACATTGGACATCTTTTCTTGAGTGTTTAATAGACCTCTGAAATTGGTTATGCCTGACTTAATTCCTAATCTCTCTGCCCTGAAACTTGCTCAACCCATAGTTTTCTTCATCCAAGCTAGTGGCAATTCCATTCTTCCAGTTGCCCAGCCACAAAATCTAGAGGTCTTCATTCACTTCCTTATCTTTTACATGTAATATTCAATACATCAGGAAATCTTATGAGCTTTAGTTTTGACTTAGATCTACATTTTCACAACATCTCATCATTCTACCATTTTTTGCTTGCTTTACTTGTCTTTCATATTCTGCCTCTAAACCCGTTGTTCCACTACTGTCCTGTGTCCTCCCAGTTGAAAAAATTTCAACACAGCAGTCCAAGGATTTTCCAAAAGCATCAATTGGATTACATCACTGCATTGCTTAAAACCCTACAAAGGGTCTCCATTTCCTTCAGAATCAAAGTCTTCACAATGGCCTTTAAGACACTATGTTATCTGGTTCCTATTGCCCTTCTCACTTTTTTCCTACTAGTTTCTTCATTACTTACTTATTTCCAGCAGCGCTGGCCTCCTTGCTATTGGAATTTTTACTTATCTGATCCTGATGCTTGTAATGCTCTTCCCCTCCTATTCCCACTTGACTGAGTTACTGACCCTCCTCAGGATTTTGCATTAATCTCACGTCTCAGTGAGCCCCACCCTGATCATCACATTTCACACTGAAACATGGTCTTCCTTCCTTTCAACTCACAAAACTTCCTGCCAAACTTTCAAACCCCTTCCTTTTTCTTTTTTGTTATAGCATTTACAACCATTTAGTGTGCCATTCAAATTATTTATTGTATTTATTGTCATTTGTCTTCTCCCACCACAACTCAAAACTCCATGGGGCAGAGATTTCTATTTGTTTTGTTCACTAATGTATTCCCATGTGCCTAGAACAGTGCCTGGGACAATCCAAAATATTTTGTTGCATGAATAAAACAAATACATTGAATAAATGATTTCAACTTAAAGAAATCCTAGTGGACATGAAGTACTATCCTCCTGTTACAAAAGAGGAGACTTAGATTCGGAGAGATTAAGAATCCAGAAAGTTCACAGAGCTACTAAGTGTGGAGCTAGGATTCTAAACAAGTTTATGTATCTCTAAAGTTCTTGCTTTTATTCAGAAAGATTTTCTTTTACTCACTTCTTGATGCGGTTCTCTCCAAGGATTGTTTAAGAAGAAGCAGGCAGAGGAGAAGCTAGCCAACATTTAGTCTAGTATCTTTTCTTAAATTTAGTTATTATATCTCAGTTAATCCCCAAAATATCTCTTCAAATTATGAGCTTATTCCTATTTGCAGAGAAAAATCTGAAGTTCAAAAAACTTAAAAAATTAAATGACCTGCATATTGCCATTCTATTCATAGGATAGCATTTTGAGTTCAGGATTTTGATTCCAATACACTACCATGGGTCATTTCCAATTTACGAACCTGTAAAATAAAATTGTGGGACAGGATATCTGAATTGCAAAGAATCAGAAATACTTCAAGGAATGAAAAATGTGAAGCCTTCTCCCTGAAGCTTCTATTGAGCCAAAGGGAAAATTGTGAGCCCTGGCTGGAGAGTGGACATAAGCTTAATAAAAACCAAAATCAAAAAATTATGTTGCGATTTGTTGTTTGAGAGCCAGTCTTCAATGTTGCAGGCAGGGCAGTTTGGAGTTAAGTCTTTTTGTTAAAAAACTGAACTGCAGCTTTTCTTTCTCCAGAAATTTTGGAGGTTCTAACCCTTTCAAGTATTTCTAATGAGGGCATTAAAGGGGACGGGAGAGAAAATATCAGATCTCATTTAGACCTCAAGTGATAATGTAGTAAAGTGAACTTGCTTCACATTTGCACTGTGGCTTCCTTGCTTTGTCTCTCTCCTTCTTTCTTTGATTCTCAGCTGTAGGTGACATTGTCGTGGCCACACTGAAAATCTCCACCTGCTCTGTCATCTCTGAATTTATGTTGCACTTTTTGGTATCAGCCCCAGTGATCTTCTCTCTTTCTCTTTCTCTCTCTCTTTTTTCTTGTTTTTTTTTTTTTTTTTTTTTTTTGCCTTTGCACCTTTTTGCTCATTCACTTCCTGACAACATAATACTAATTTTCATTTTGAAACTGTATTTAGCCCTCTTCACTATTGCCAGTAATTCAAAACCAATAATTCCCCAGACTGCTTAAATTCAAGGAACCACACTAAATTTCCAGGTTGCTATAATGATTTTCTTTGAGAAATCCAAAACAAACCTTCTCACCATGTTTCTGCACATCACATAGAATGGACACTTTATAGCATCTTCCATCTTTATGAACTCTCAGGATCTCCATAGGTCTGTGTATGGCAATCACAACTCTTAGTTTATTTTCCTGATAGTGACCTCAATAATCAAAAACTCCTTCCATTGTGGGATCCCAGGAAAACTGCAAAAATAGTCACTTCACTGAATGGAAAAGAATTACATTTTGGACAGAACTGAGTGAAGGGTTACATTTGGAAATTTGCCCTATCTGTAAATTTTGCCATCACAGTTGTAGTACTTCTGGCTGCTTTAAGATTTTAATCTACGAGGATATTTCCATATTGTATATTTGAACAAACCACCAGTTGTGAACATCTAGTCGTGCTGAATACACAGGAGCTATCAGCATGCTGTCTGAGCCAGTTGGACTACTTCTTCACTTTTTATGTTAATAGTGGTTCTGGATTAGCCAAACATGTTTTGAATTTTTAAGAATTTATGTATGCAGAACTGGACAACCATAACTTCAAAAGTACACAGAAATTATAAAATTAATTGTGAATCCCAACTTGAAATATGTGTAGAATTCCATTACTGTGTAGAGTACAAAAACAAGTAGGAGAATAATAATTAGGATAAATATTAGTTGCATCATGCTCAGCAATTTTTAAATGGTTTCACATAATTATTTTACTTGATTTTTCAATATCCTTAGATAGTAAATTTGACATGTTTTTATCAGTTTCTTCATTTTGCCAGTGAGGAAATTAGGAATAAATGAGTAAATAAAAAAACCTAAAAGGTCACAACACTATAAGTAGAAAAGATATACACAAATATGTATGCCCTTGACTCAAATTAAATGTTCTTACTATTATATAATACTAGGACTTCATAAACTAAAATCAAACAACTTTAAATGAATAATAATAAATTACAATAAATATTAATAATCATTATATTAAATATTATGACTACAAGCCAGAAAATCAAAACATAAACATTAGTCTTTTGAAAAGACTGGTTTCAAAATGAACTTAAACAATTTGCTTTCTATGAATTAAACATTAAAGTGTACAAAACAATATAAAAAATGATCATAGCTGTTATTTTACAGATTGGAGAAAAGATGCAGGCATGTTCCTTTGGCCTTTGGAGGAGGAAGAGAAAAAAATTGCATTTTTCCTATGGCTAGCAAAACTGCTGAAAATGGATGAGTCGTCAATTTTGATAAGATCCATGACTGGTATCATAATTTGCAGTGATTCATCTGTGATTTTTTCCCCTTCCAAAATAAGGTCTGAAACAAAACCAAAGCCTTGGGAAAAAGATAACAACTGGCATTTTTATCTCTTTTGTGTGTTCGTATGTGTATAAAATGGAACTTATGATAGATTTAGAATACATTTGATTCTGGCACAGTAAGCGATCTTAAAGATCATCTGGTCCACCCCCTCACCGCCCTTCCCCCAAATTCTAGGTTGAAGAAAATAAGGCCTCAGGGAAAGTCCTTCCAACGACTTCTTGGTAAACCTAGGAGCAAAATTCAATGCCTGTTCAGCTACATTAATTGTTCCTGGGATATAATATTTCTTCATGGCTTATTTTTAAAAATTAGAAAAAGAACAAATGTTATCCCTCTACTTTCCAACATGTTTAGTCATTCTTCTTTAACTGGTATGTAATTTGATATTATAGTTTATAGATAAATGTACGTTTCACAAACACTATAAATTGCTTCATATTATGATGCTTTATTCTCTCTCTTTTATTTGTGCCTGTGTTTCTTAGTAAAACCAAAACTCACATCCTCATGTGAGCCTACAATCCCGAGGCATTCAACTCTATACTACATAAGTTCACTAGATATATTTTTAAAGTTTCCCCTTTATTAAGTCTGCAATTAAAAATCAATTCTGAATCCCTGAGTTTTTTCAAAAAGGAAGCCCAAAGATTGGAAGGAGAAAAACAGAAGTACTGTTTTTGTTTTTTTCTCACTAGCTTTTAGGCATTGTTTAGACAATGATCTAGCAGAATCTTTCTGACTACTGGTAATTTTTGCTATAGCAAAATTTCTCAAATGAACGTCTCTGTTGAGATTTTTGTTTCTCAGTTCAATTGCTTTTCTGAGCAGGATATATTGCCTGTTTTCATTATATTTGGAGATACCATTTTAGATGGATGCAAATCTCAGTAGATGCTGAAGAATTGTTGACACTTTGGATTTGTGTGTGCACATGCCAGTTACTTGCTCTTTGCCCACCACTTCTGTTCTTCGTAATAAGAAAAGATAAAAGGAAATGAGAAAACGAACAGTGAAAATAATATTTTTTTCTTCTGTTTCCCTTCTTATTTGGTCTGTGGCTTTTTAGAATGGTAGTTCTTTGTAATCAGATATCACACCTTTCTAGACGTTTCATTCATCACCAAGAACCCTGTAGATGTCCAAGGCATAACAACATCAATTATATAATAATGCTAATACTTAATTCTGTGTAACTTTATGACAAACCAAATTCCCAGCTCCAAATTTCTATTGGTTAAAGTTTTGAACCCACATTTGGAACTACAGGCATGAACCTCAGAGAAATAGAGGGCTCGGTTCAAGACCACCACGATAAAATGAATATTGAAATGAATCAAATAACATGAATTTTTTTGCTTCCCAGTGCATATAAAATTACATTTAAACTATACTGTAATCCATTATGTTTACCAATGCATTATACCTACAGAAACAATATATGTATCTTAATTAAAAAACACTTAGCAGCTAAAAAATGCTACACACATCTGAGCCTTCAGCAAGTTATAATCTTTGTGCTGGTGAAGGATCTTGCCTCAATGTTGATGGCTGCTGAATGATGAGGGTGATAGTAGCTGAAGCTTGGCTTGGCTGTTGCAATTCCTTAAAATAAGACAATAATAAAATGTGTCATATCGATTGACTCTTCCTTTTATGCAAGACTTCTCTGTAGCAAGTGGTACTGTTTGATAGGTTTTTACTCACAATACAACTTCTTTCAAAATTGGAGTCAGTCTTCTCAAACCCTCCTGCTGCTTCATCTATTAAGTTTTTGTAGCATCCTAACTCCTTTGCTGTCATTTCAACAATGTACACAAACACAACATCTTCACCAGGAGTAGATTTCATCTCAAGAAACCACTTTATTTGCTCATCCATAAGAAGTGACTCTTCATCTGTTCAAGTTTTATCATGAGATTGCAGCAATTCAGCCACATCTTCAGGCTCCACTTCAGATACAGTTTGGCTCTGTGTTCCCACCCAAATCTCACGTCGAATTGTAATTCCCGGTATTGAGGGAGGGAACTGGTGGGAGGTGGCTGGATCGTGGGGGCAGATTTCTCCCTTGCTGTTCTATCATGATAGTGAGCTCTCATGAAATGTGATGGTTTTAAGATATGTGGCCCCTTCCCCCATGCTTTTTCTCTATATCCTGCTCCATCGTGGTAAAACATGCCCACTTCTCCTTTGCTTTCCATCATGATTGTTAGTTTCCTGAGGCCTCCCAGCCATGCTTTCTGTATGGCCTGTGGAGAATTAAATCTCTTCTCTTCATGAATTACCCAGTCTCAGGTAGTTCTTCACAGCAGTATGAAAATAGGCTAGTGCAGAAAATTGGTACCAGGAAAGTGGGGCACGGCTATAAAGACACCTGAAAATGTGGAAGTGACTTTGAAACTGGGTAACTGGCGGACATTGGAACAGTTTGGACCATTCAAAAGACAGAAATATGTGGGAAAGTTTGGAACTTCCTAGAGACTTGTTGAATGGTTTTGACCAAAATGCTGACAGTGATATGGACAGTGTGGTTCAGGTTGAGGTGGTCTCTGATGGAGATGAATAACTTATTGAGAACTGGAGTAAAGGTCACTCTTGTTACACTTTAGCAAAGAGATTGGTGGCATTGTGCCCCTGCCCTAGAAATCTGTGGAACTTTGAACTTGAGAGAGATGATTTAGGGTATCTGATAGAAGAAATTTCTAAGCAGCATGTGACTTGGCTGCTTCTGAAAGTATATGCTCATATGTGTGAACAAACATATTATTTGAAACTGGAATTTACATCTAAAACAGAAGCGGAGCATAAAAGCTTGGAAAATTTGCAGCTCAGCCATGTGGCCAAAAAGAAAAACCCATTTTCTGGGGAGAAAGTCAAGCCTGCTGCAGAAATTTGCATAGGTAAAGAGAAGCCAAATGTTAATAGCCAAGACAATGAGAAAACTGTTCCCAGGGCATTTCAGAGACCATCATAGTAGCCCCTCCCACCACAGGCTCAGAGGCCTAGGAGGGAAAAATGGTTTCATGGGCCAGGCCCAGGGCTCAGCTGCTCTATGAAGCCTCAGGACATGGTGCCTTGCATCCCAGCTGCACCAGCTCTAGCTGTGACAAAAAGAGGCCAAGGTTTGTCTCAGGCCATGACTTCAGAGGCTGCAAGCCCCAAGCCTTGGTAGCTTACACATGGTGATGGGCCTGCAGGTGTGCAGAAGGCAAGAGTTGAGGTTTGGGAAGTGCTCTGCCTAGATTTCAGAGGATGTATAGAATTGTCTGAATGTCCAGGCAAATGTCTGCTGCAGGGGCAGAGCCTCATGGAGAACCTCTACTATGGTAGTATGCGGGGGAAAGGTGGGGTTGGAACCCACACACATAGCCGCCTCTGAGGCCCCAGCTAGTGGAGCTGTGAGAAGAGGGACACCATCCTTCAGGTCCCAGAATGGTAGATTCACAAACAGCTTGCACCATGCGCATGAATAATCCACAGGCACTGAATGCTAGCCCTTGAAAGCAGCCAAGGGGGGTCTACCTTGCAGAGTCACAGAGGCAGAGCTGCCCAAGGACTAGGGATCCTACTCCTTGCATCAGAATGCCCTGGATATAAGAAATGGAATCCAAGGAGATTGTTTTGGAACTTTAAGATTTAATGATTACCCTGCTGGGTTTCAGACTTGCATGGGACCTTTAGCCCCTTTCTGTTTGCTGATTTCTCCATTTTAGAATGGAAGCATTTATCCAATGCCTATACCCCCATTGCATCTTGGATGTAACTAACTTGTTTTTGATTTTACAGGTAATAGGCGGAAGGCACTTACCTTGTCTCAGATGAGACTTTGAACTTGGACTTTTGAGTTAATGCTGGAATGAGTTAAGACTTTGGGGGACTGTTGGGAAGATATGATTGATTTTGAAATGTGAGAAGGACATGAGATTTTTGAGGCACCAGAGGAGCAATGATGTGGTTTGGCTCTATGTCCCCACCCAAATCTCATGTTGAATTGTGATTCTCAATGTTGGGGGAAGAACTTGGTAGGAAGTGGTTGGATCATATAGGAAGATTTCCCCTATGCTGTCCTCTCGTGACAGTGAGTTCTCATGAGATCTGATGCTTTAAAAGTGTGTGGCACTTATCCCCATGCTCTCTCTCTTTCTCCTGCTCTGCCATGGTAAGATGTGCCTGCTTCCCCTTTGCCTTCCACCATGATTATCAGTTTCCTGAGGCCTCCCAGCCATGCATTCTGCACAGCTTGTGGAACTGTAATTCAGTTAAATATATTTTCTTCATGAATCACGCAGTCTCAAGTAGTTCTTTATAGCAGAGTGAGAAAGGAATAATACAACTTCTAATTCTAGGTCTCTTGCAATTTCTGCCTCATCTGCACTTAATTTTTCCGTCAGTCTTGAATTCCTCCAAGCCCTCCATGATGGTTGTAATTAACTTTCCAAACTCCTGTTTATATTGACATTTTCACCTCCTTCAATGAATCACAAACGTTCTTTATTTTATTTTATTTTTTATTTTTTTTTTTTTTGAGATGGAGGCTTGCTCTGTCGTCCACACTGGAGTGCGGTGGTGCCATCTCAACTCACTGCAAGCTCTGCCTCCCTGGTTCATGCCATTTTCTTGCCTCAGACTCCCGAGTAGCTGCACCTACAGCACCCGCCACCATGCCCAACTAATTTTTTTTTTTTTTTGTATTTTTAGTAGAGACGGGGTTTCACCGTGTTAGCTAGGATGGTCTCAGTCTCCTGACATTGCGATCCACCCACCTCGGCCTCCCAAAGTGCTGGGATTACAGACGTGAGCCACCACATTCAGCCACAAATGTTCTTAATGGCATCTAGAATGGTGAGTCCTTTCCAAAAGGTTTTTAATTTACTTTGCTTGGATGGATCAGAGAAATCACAATCTATGGCAGCTATAACCTTATGAAATGTATTTCCTCCATAATAAGATTGAAAGTTGAAATTACTCATTGATCCATGGACTATAGAATAAATATTGTGTCAGTAGGCAGAAAAACAACATTAACATTTTTGTATATTTCCATCAGAGCTCTTGAGTGACTAGGTGCATTGTCAATGAGCAGTAATATTTTGAAGGAATCTCTTTTTTGTAGTAGTAGATCTCAACAGGGGACTTAAAATATTAGTAAATCATACTCTAAGCAGATGTGCTATCATTAAGACTTTAGTGTTCCATTTATAGAGCACAGGCAGAGTTAATTTGGCATAATTCTTAAGGGCTCTAAGATTTTAGGAATTTCAAATGAACACTGGGTTCAACTTAAAGTAAGCAGCTGCTTTAGACCCTGACAAGAGAGTCAGCCTGTCCTTTGAAGCTTTGAAGACAGGCATTGGATTTTCCTTTATAGCTATGAAAGTCCTAAATGGCATCTTCTTTAACTAGAAGGCTGTTTCATCTACACTGAAAATCTGTTGCTTAGTGTAGCCACTTTCATCAATTATCTTAGCTATATCTTTTGGATAACATGCTGCAGCTTCTCCATCAGCACTTGATGCTTCACCTTGCACTTTTATGTTATGGAGATAGCTTCTTTCCTTAAACCTCATGAACCAACCTCTGCCAGCTTTAACTTTTCTTCTGCAGTTTATTTACCTCTCTCAGCCTTCATATAATTGAAGAGAATTAGAGCTTTGCTCTGGATTAGGCCTTGGCTTAAGGGAATGCTGTGGTTGGTTTAATCTTCTATCAAGACCACTAAAACATTCTCCAGATTAGCAATAAGGCTGTTTTTGCTTCCTTATGATTCATGTGTTCACTAAAGCAGTGATTTTAATTTCCTTCAGGAATGTTTTATTTGCATCCACAAGTTGTCTAACTATTTGGCCATGAGGTCTAGTTATCTCAGTTTTGACAATCTTTCCTCACCAAGTTTAATTTTTTCTAGTTTTTGATATAACATGACAGATGAGTGACCCTTCCTACTACGTGAACACTTAGAGGACAATGTAGGGTTATCAACTGGCCAAATTTCAATATTGTTGTGTTTTAGAAAATAGGAAGGCCTGAGTAGAGGGAGAGAGATGAGAGAATAGCCAGTTAGTGGAGCATTCAGAACACAAACACAAATTTTCAATTAAGTCCGCTGTCTTATATAGGCATGGTTCATGGTGCCTCAAAACAATCATAACAGTAACATCAAAGATCACTGATGACAGATCACCACTGTAGATATAATAATAATACAAATGCTTGAAGTATTGCTAGAATTACCAACAAGTGACACAGAGACAGGAAGTGAGTACATGCTATTGGAAAAGTGGTACTATAGACTTACTCAATGCAGCACTGCCACAGACCTTCAATCTGTGAAAAGTGCAGTAACTGCAAGGCACAATAAAGCAAAATGAAATAAAATGAGGTGTGCCTGTATTAATATTTATCTTAATTCACTCACTAAAGTTTTTAATATCTTTCTCTTCTGGCCTATGTAGGAAGGATTAGGGAACTTCTCTTATCAAGGCTTATTCTTAAGTACCATATGTAGTGTTAAGTAATTGTAAGAAATTTAACTGAGTATGGACAGTGAATATTAATTTGCTGCCTAAAATCTCTTCATTTTTGGATATCAGTGTTACCTTGACAAACACGTCTTTTCTTTTAGTATGGGGCTGACAAGGTGGTAAAATACAAATGCAGAGAAAATGGGTGTTGATGAGTGGGATGCTTCTTGAGTTCAAACAACATGAGAGAAATCTGCAATCTCAAAATACAGGCTCATAAATGAACCTCAGGAGGCTTATGGTGACCTGTTCACAGTCATAATCTGTAGCCAATCATGGCTTCAATCAGCACTTTGAGAAGTATATATCCCTACAATAATAACATGAAAAGTAAATAATTTGTACTATGATGCCCAAGATGGGAGGCAGCATTGTGTAATGGACTATGGCAGTGAATACATTAGACTTCCTTTCCCCTCCTTGCAGGATTGGACCAAAGGCTGAGACCTCAATCTTTGTGTGACAGAAACAGCAGTGTTTCGATCAGGGTCTGGGCAAGAAAGAAATAGCATACTGAAGCATGTTAATTAAGAATCATTTAATAAAATGACTCTTTACTGAAATATGGTCAGGGTTAAAGGCAACCAATAAGGGGTAGAGTATACAAGGGCTAGCAATACCAGGGAGTTATTGCCACCCCTTGATCTAAAGGGACAAATGGAGGACATGGTTAGTGGAATCCAGAGAGAGCACCTGTAGCTGTGTAAGAAGCCTACATGAGAGAAAATGTGGCTTTTTACAAAGGGATGCAACAAACCTGTGGTGACCCACAAGTCAAAGGACTCCAACCTCCTCTTTTGCCCGCCAGTCTCCCAGTGGTGCCTCCTATTGGTCAAACTCAACTTGAAGCCAGGAGACAAGGGAATCAGTTGATGTAATCTATACAGATCAGCCTCCTGGAATGCAGTGCAGGGTAGAGGGGGCTGGAGAATGAAACTGAGGGGAAAAGATAGCATGTCCAGACCAGCTCACAGCTGCCCTGAATGAGATGGTGAATTCAAATGCAGGCAGAGTGTGTTTTTATTGATATAAAATGTTTTCCCTATTTATAGGGTACATGTGAGTATTTGCTACATGCATAGAATGTCTAAGGATCAAGTCAGAATATTTGGGGTATCCATTACCTTGAGTATTTATCATTACTATGTGTTGGTATCATTTCAAGTCCTCTCTTCTACCTACTTGGAAACATACCATATGCTGTTGCCAACTATAGTCACCCTAGTTTGCTATCAAATACTGGGACTAATTTGTTCTATATACCTGTATGCTTGTACTCGCTAGCCAACCTCTCTTTATCCCCCACCCTCCCGCTAACACCCTTCTTAGCCTGTAATATCTACAATTTTAGTCTATATATCTATGAAATCAATTTTTTTAGCTCTCACATATGAGTGAGAACATATGGTATGTGTCTTTCTGTGCCTGGCTCATTTCACTTAACAACCTTCAGTTCCATCTATGTTGCTGCAAATAATATGATTTCACTATTTTTATGGCCAAATAGTATTCCATATGACCACATTTTGTTTATCCCTTCATTTGTTGATAGACACCTAGGTTGATTCTATATCTTTGCTATTGTGAACCGTGCAGTGATAAACATGCAAGTGCAGGTATTCCTTTGATATGCAGATTTATTTTCCTTTGGATAAATACTCAATAGTGGGATTGCTGGATCATATGGTAGTTCTATTTTTAGTTTTTTGAGAAATTTTCATACTGTTTTCCATAGTGGTTGTACTAATTGACATTCCCACCAACAGTGTATGAGTTCCCTTTCCTCCCTGTCTTCACCAACATCTGTTACTTTTGGTCTTTCTAATAGTAAGCCATTCTAATTGGGGTAAAATGATATCTCACTGTGGTTTTGATTTGCATTTCCCCAATGTTCAGTGATGTTGAGCACTTTTCATATAACTTTTGGTCATTTGTATATCTCCTTTTGAGAAATGTCTATTCATGTCATTAGCCCACTTTTTAATGGGCTTATTTATTTACGTATTTATTTATTTTGTCAAGTTGTTTGAGTTCCTTGTATCTTCTGGATGTTAGTCCCTTGTCAGATAAGGGGCTGAGTGCTTTGACGACTTAGATCATTCAAAGTTATAAGCAATGGCAAGGTGGGTCTCTAATTCTTGTAATTTAAGGGACTGGATCAATTATCTGCATGCCTTTGCTAACTGCTTTTCAGGTAAGATTTATCCAGGTGTTGGGTAGGCAGCCACTTTACATAGGAGAGTGATCCCCAAATTTTAGTGTTATATATTCCATTTATTTTTCTGCCACAATTCCTGAATCTCTTGAAGACAAAGAAAAAAAAAAAGCCCATTTATGCCCTGGACATTTTCATATTCACTAATTTTTCTGCCTTATATTGATCACTATGGAAAATCTTAAGTTAAAATATACAGCATTGTTGAGAGTCAGTTTTACTAGTATACCTTAAAAACACAAGCAAAACTAACAAATTAGTAGTTAAAAATTGTCAGAATGCTGCTGAGTACTTTTTTACCTCTTTGATATTAAAACTCAAAGATATATAAAAGAGAAGTTGCATTATTGATCATATATTGTTATTAATAGACTAAAGTCTAACAAACAATAATTGTATGATACATGAACTATTGTCATTAAAATAGGACATTAAAAATTGATGTAATGACTGCTCAAGAATCAGAGTTCTCAGTAACATTTGTCATTTATATTTGTCATAATTTTATTTAAAGTTTTTATTTTTAATTGACACAGAATAATTGTACACATTTATGGGGAACAGTGTGATGTTTTGATACATGTACATATTGTGTAATTATCAAATCAGGGTATTTAGCAAATCCGTTACCTTAAATATTTGTCATTAATTTGTGGCAAGAAGATTCAGAATCCTCTTCTAGTTATTTTGAAATATACACTATGATATTATTTACTATAGTCACCCTACTGTGCAATAGAACACCAGAACTTATTCCTCCTATCTAACTGTAATGTTGTACCCATTCACATATCTCTTTTCATCCCTCTGTCTCCCATAGCCTCCCCAGCCTCTGGTCACCACTATTCTGTAGATATATGAGATCAGCTTGCTTAGCTTCCACAAATGAGTGGTATTATGTGGTGTTGGTCTTTCTGCACTTGGCTTATTTCACTTAACAAAATGTCCTCTAGACTCATTCATGTTACCATAGAATTTCATTCTTTTTATGGCTGACTAGCATTCCATTGTATATGTATATCAGTAATATTTTAACAAATCAGATACAATACTCGTCCAAATACTAAAAGCACTTCTGGTGGATTTATCAAACATTTATAGTAACAACTATTTTTCATTCAAAACAATTAAATGAAATTTAAATTACTAGGTTTACTCCCAGATGCCTGGGGGAATTTGCTGCTGAATGAAAGATGGAACGCACATATCCCTAAATATGAGTAATTTATGTGGTGTTTTATCAACTGAAATATATAGAGGACTCAATTAACAACAGACCCTAATACAGAGATTATTAGGGCAATATGGTGGTAGTGCCTCAAATGAGCTTACATTTAGTAAGAAATTGAATGTTTATACCTTTTATCTTTAGACAGTTTTCTGAGGAGTTGTTTGAGGTAAAAGGTTGTCATTTGCAAAGAGTACACCACATTTCTCTCTCCGTTTTCAGAAAGACCCTGTATGGTTTAAGGGAAAAAGCGGAGTGAGCAGGTGTTTGGGAAACTGCCAGGAGTCTCAACTTTTAAACAAAGATGTCATAGGTCAAATAAGTGAGCCTGTTCAAAGATTGCCAGGGAAATAATGATGAAGACTGTACTGGTGGAAGATAGGATGTCAATGATACTAGTAGATTGAGGGAATGGTAGAGGAGCGGAAATGGGAAGGATTGTCCCAGGCAAGTAGAGGAAGTGATGCTTCAAAGATGCATGTTGTTGGCAAGAAAGGCAGACGCTGAGAAAGACAGTGTCTGTGTTTGCTTTCTGCTGGTCTGCTGAAGGTGACGGGTGGATAATTATATGCAGGTATAGGATTTTTAGGTGACCACTGGAATTAGATAAGAGGAATTCTTCATCACTGTTAAAAGGTGAATGAACAAACCAAACAAAACTGTGTTATATTTTTACTATTTGTCAAAAGTAATGCCTTGTTCTTTTCCATTTGCTGGGTATAGATAGAAATTACTCTTTGTCATCCTCTCATTAACCCCTTCTCCCATTACTTAATGAACTCCTTATCCTATCTCTCTCCACAAATTACTTTGTATGACTACTTTCCTTGATTCTCTAAGGCTAGAGGCCACATTATAATACATCCTCTTAGTGTCTTACTCTATTTAGCACCCACCAGTTGCAATTATTTATTTCTGAGATCATTTATGTGTCTGCCTTCCCAATATGCAGTATTGCAGTGAGTACTGGGGCCAACTCTTCTTAGTCTCATTATAAAACTAACACTGTTGGTGGGAATTTAAATTAGTTCAATGACTGTGGAGGACAGTGTGGTGATTCCTCAAAGATTTAGAACCAAAAATACCATTTGACCCAGCAATACCATTACTGGGGTATATACCCAAAGGAATATGAATCATTCTATTATAAGGAAACATGCATGTGTATGTATGTTCATTGCAGCACTATTCAAAATAGCAAAGACATGGAATCAACCCAAATGCACATCAATGATAGACTGGATAAAGAAAATGTGGTGCATATATACGATGGAATACTATGCAGCCATAAAAAGGAACAAGATCATGTCCTTTGCAGGGACATGGATAAAGCTGGAAGTCATTATCCCCAGGAAACTAATGCAGGAAGAGAAAACCAAAGGACACATATTCTCACTTTTAAGTGGGAGTTGAACAATGAGAACACATGGACACAGGGAGGGGAACAACACTCACTGGGGTCTGTCAGGGGAGGGCAGGGTGGGTGAGAGCATTAGGGAAAAGAGCTAATGCATGCTGGGCTTAATACCTAGGTGATGGGTTGATAGGTGCAGCAAACCACCATAGCACATGATTACCTATTTAACAAACCCACACATCCTGCACATGTCCCCAGAACTTAAAAAAAAAACAAATAAAATAGGCCCGGCCCAGTGGCTCACACCTGTAATCCCAGCACTTTGGGAGGCCGAGGCGGGTGGATCACGAGGTCAGGAGATCAGGACTATCCTGGCTAACACTGTGAAACCTGTCTCTACTAAAAATAGAAAAAATTAACTGGGTGTGGTGGCAGTCACCTGTAGTCCCGGCTACTCAGGAGACTGAGGCAGGAAAATGGCTTGAACCTCGGGAGGCAGAGGTTGTAGTGAGTTGAGATTGTGCCCCTGCACTTCAGCCTGGCAACAGAGCGAGACTCCGTCTCAAAAATAAATAAAATAAAATAAAATAAAATAAAATAAAATAAAATAAAATAAAATAAAATAAAATAATAAAATAAAATAAAATAAAATAAAATAATTTATAATAAATAAATAAAACTCAGTGCCTTGTGCATAATGGTTACTCCTCTCATACTTATTAGATTATCAGTTAAAGAATTAGGGTGACCAATAATATTTTAATCTTAGAATCTTTTCTCTTAAACAATTTATCAGTTGCTGTTTGTACACACATTCCCTCAGCACATTTCTCGACCCACTATCTGACATCCAAATTCCAGCAGCTGCAACTATTTGTGTGAGTACTTTCTTTAGTCAAGATCATTCCCCTTGAGTGTTGGGTGACCAAGTGTGCTTGGAAATTAATGCCCCTCTAGGCATCCTTCAGCAAAGGTTGGTGGATAACTCTGAGGATATGTCCCACATTGGCTCCCAGAATTCCCCAGTGGAATTAAGCTCCAATAGACCTAGTGGGAACTTGTTCCATAACCCTCTATTGGCTACCTACCTTTTGTCTCTTTCCCCATTTCCCTTCTGAACTTTCCTGGAATCATTGCCGTAATAAATTACTTGGACTTGAATCCATGTCTCGATATCTTCTGAAGGAAAATCCAAACTAAGAGAGTTTTCTCCATAGAAAGAGCCTGAATGAATCAAGCCAGTGAATGAAAACATGTACACAGGTGTGTCCATGCATAGACATTACGACTTCGGTATTAGCTTCTGCCTTTTTGGTCTCTTAAATCACTTTTTAAATATATTCTAATAGCAGTTTGCTGTCAAAAAGCTGAAGGAGATGCATAAAGCATCTTCAATCCAAGACAAGATCTAGTAAAGAGCATAGTTTCAATTTTAGTACACCTTACCTACCCCCCAACCCTGATTGTACTATATAAGTCTACCAGTCTCACCCCATGTCCTATTTCTGGTCCCAAGACCTTCCCCTTGATCTGTGCTACAGCTGTTATGGCTGAGAGGGTCAGTGGGTACAACAATTTCAATTTAAATACTTTAGAGGCACAAATTATTGAATTACAGGGGTGTCAAAAGCACAGTTACATTGTTAACTTTGCATGACTGACTAGTATCTAGTTTTTCTGATTTTGACTGTTTTCTGAAATGCACGACTTAAATTCTTCTTTAGGTCTTTGCTCAGATTTGATCTTGTTAGTGAAACTTTTTCCGAAAACACCTTCAAAATTTTAAATTCCACACCATCCTCAGTCCTCCCTACTCCCCATCTCATTTTCATTCATAGAACTTGTTTGCAGCGGATATTTTCTATGTTGTTCTTTTATTTTGTTACTGTCTGTCTCCCTAATCAAGAAGTAAGCTCTACGAAGACAAGGAATTTTGTCTGTTTTATTCACACCTATGTTTCTAGGGCTCATAGGAAGCATTCAGTCTATGTTTGTTGAATAAACAAGTGAATAGATTTGGATACTGAATACCATACACGTTAAAATAATCATAGCTACACATTCAGAAAATATGAAAGGCTACATAGTTGGTTGTACTTATAGCCAATTTTTTTATTTATTAGACCCTGGAAACCTGAATTCTGGCTGGAAACTTATCGTCATTTTAGAGGTTGAGAATCTGTCTAACATCCTAACATGGATATTGAAATTGGGCAGATTAGCAAAGAGGCAGTTTCTGTGGTTTATTAAATAATTGATGATTTTTAAAGATTTTATAAACTTCCTTGTACTTCAATGTTTTCTAAGACATTCAAGAATTCCCAAGTACAGCAAACGAACAAGCAAACAAATACAGGTTGAGTATCCCAAACTTGAAATGCACTCCAGAATTTTAAACTCTTTGAGCACTGACATGATGCTCAAAGGAAATGTTCATAGGATCATTTTTAATTTCAGATATTTGGATTGGGGATGCTCAACCAGTAATCCAAAAAGAAATCTGAAATCTGAAACACTTCTTGGTCCCAAGAATTTCATATAAGAGATTCTCAACCTGTAACAGCAAACAACAAGAAAACCTCCTCTGTTAACCTTTTACGTGCAAGATTTCCTCTTTTGTCTTTATTATGTTACTTTTATGGTCTGATTTATGAATTTCCTCCAGCAACCTGTTGAGTGCCTCATAATAAATAATGGTGCAGCAAAGTCAGGCTGCAATGGTTACAGGGAATAAAAGAGAACAGAGAATCTCACAACCTGGTGTTATTCATCACTTATCACTATTTCATCGTGGTACAACTGCTAGTGTCAGAAGCATACATGAGAACCCATTCTTTTTGTGTAAAATCTTGGACAGTGAAAGATTAAGCATTCCATTTGCACACTAATGAATTAATTAAAATTTACTATTTAAGTGATAATTAAGAGTTATCACTTTTCTTTCCTGATCCTTATTTTTTTTCTCTTCTTTAATAGCTAGGAACCCAGTAAAATGTCAAACAGAAATAATGATAGCTCACTTTTCTTGTTCCAAATCTTAAAGAGATTGACTATAATGATTTACCATTAAGTGTGATGTTCACTGTACCTTGTTTGTACCACCTTTTATCTGGTTAAAAAAAAAAAAGATTGTTTCTATGCTTAGTTTGCCAAGTTTCTTTTTTTAATATGAATTAATGTTAATTTTAGGAAAGGTTTTCCAAACTTTATTTTTTAAAAATTAGGTTACTGTATTAATTTATGTGAGTTTATTTTCTAATATTAAAGCACCTTAATAAGCCTGACATAAATGTAACTTAGTCATCTGTTTTATCCTTTTATGTACTGCTGGATTTAGTTTGCTAATATTTGGTATAGAGTAGTTTCATCTGACATTATGAGAAAGTTTGTTATGCAATTTTCCTTCCGTATTCTGTGCTTGTCATGTTTGGGCATCAAGGTCACATTAGCTTCATAAAACAAAGAGTGTGTCTTCATTTATTGCTTCTCTAGAAGATTTTGTTTACTGTTGAAATTACTTGTTCCTTGACTCTTTGGTAGAATTCACCAGTAAAATTGTACCACTACATACCTATCAGAATAGGAATAACTTTTTTTTTTTTTTTTTTGCCAAAATGACATGCCAAGCACTGACAGGAGTGTGGAGCAACGGGAACTGCTAGTGGGGGTTCAAATTGATACAGCCACTTGGAGCAACACTTTGGCAATTTCTTACATCGTTAAACTTACACTTCCCACGTAACCCAGAAATCCCACTTCTAAGTATTTACCCAAGAGAAATGTAAACATACGTTCACACAAAGAACTGTATAAGAATGTTTATTGAAGCTTTATTCATAATTGCCAAAAAACTGGAAACAATCCAATTGTTCATCCGCTGGTGCATAGATAAACAAATTGTGCATCCCTACAGTGGCATATTCAGCATTACAAAGGAATGGACCAGTGATATACAAAACGACATGGAAGAATCTCCAAACCTTTATGCTAAATGACAAAAAGCCAGACTAATGGCTACATTTGTCTGATTCCATTTGTATGAAATTCTGAAAAAGACAAAGTTATAGGTTCAGAAATCAAGTCAGTGGTTACTAGGAGCTGGAGTAGTGAGAAGGGAGTGTACTACAAAGGCATGTAAGGGAACTTTTGGGGGATGATGGAAATATTTGTATTTTGATTGTGGTAATAGTTACATGACTGCCTGTGCATGACAAAACTTATTGAACTTATACCGAGAAAGTATGTATTTTACTCTATACAAATTATACCTTAACAAATCCAATAAAAAACAACTCCGGGACTGGGGTTACTTTATAGGCATATTTTTAACTACTAATTTAATATTTCTAATTATGGGATTATTCAGGCTTTCAAATTCTTCTAAATTGTTCTAGGAATTTGACCTGTTTTTTAACTTTTTGACATAAATTACGTATTTAATATTTGTGGAATATGTAGTTATGTGTTCCTTTTCCTTTCTGATAGTGTTTATTTGTGCCTTCTCTTATTAATAAATCTGAAAAGAGATTTTCACATTGTATTATGATTTATATATAACCACTTTTTTGGTTGCTTTGATCCATTCCATTCTAGAAATCACTTGTTTTCTGATTTATTTTCCACCTTATCTTTTTTCTTTTAATTTCTTTGTGCTTGTCAACTTCTTGAAATAAATCTTATCTTGCTAATTTGTAACTTTTCTTATTTTCTGACATAAGCATTTAAGACAATACAAGTCCCTCTAAATACTGCTTTTGCTGCATCTCACAATTTTTATTAGGTAGTATTTTAAAATTCTTTATTTCTAATAATTTATAATGTATACTGTTATTTCTTCTTTGATCCTTGGTTTACTTAGAAGTATGTTCTTTAACATTTCAACTTATGGAATTTTCATAGTAATCTTTTGATTACTGATATCTAGATGAATTGCATATTGGTAAGAGAATATATTCTGTTTTATTTCAGTCCTTTGAACTATGTTGATACCTGTTTTATGGTTCAGTATATGATCAAATTTTATAAATGTCATATAGGGTAAAAAATGATGTAGTCAGTACATATGCTGGTTGCAGAGCTTAATATATGTTTATTTCATCAAAATTATTATTTTTTGCCTGTATGGCTTTATATTTACAGAGGGGAGTATAGAAATATCTCTCTACAAGGGTGGATTTACTCTTCTATCGATTTTTTATTTAAGTGATATATTAGATCCTTTCATATTTAACATCCTATGCCTTGGTGAAATGAAACTTTTAAATATTATGATCTGACCCTTTTAAAATCTAGCAATATTTTTTACTTTGAAGTTTGTTTCATCTGATATTAATGTAATGTAATTAATTACTCTATTTTCCACTTATGCCAATGTCTTTTTTTTTTCTCCATATTTTTCTCTCTGGTTTGCACTTTTTCCTGCATATTTTTCTCTCTAGTTTGCATTCTGGATACTATATTTTGCCGTATCTTTTAGCTTTTGTCTCTTGACACACCTGCAGGGTCTATTGGTTCTACTATTAAATGTATCTATTAAAAATATAATTTCAATTTTATTTTCAGTTTACTGAAGTTATATTTGGTTCTTTACAAATCTACTTCCTATTATATGTTTTATTATATTATAAGCCTCCTTTTATTTTGAACCTTAATAAATATATTTATTATGTATTTTATGTCTAATGCTATACTTTATAGCTTCTATATTTCTATAATTATATAGCTTTTTAAATTATTCTCATGCTATGGGCCTGGTTTCCTTGCAGGGTTAGTAAATTTTGACTGAAAGTTGTTCATTTCCCTTGGAACTTTATCTTTGGAAATGTTTTGAGGTCTTGGATGAAAATAGTATCTTATGTAAAGAACTTGTATTTATTTTTGTTAGGTGCTTGATGCTATTACCAGTCCGGGACCACTTTAAGCTGAATCTTCACTCGAAAATTTTCAGATTACCCAGTTACTAAGAATTTAGGCTATAAACTTTTAGCAGCTGACTTGTGATTATGAATTCTCAGGCAATATATTTTCCCTTTTTGCTTAGCACGAAGATTCAAGACAGGCAATATTTTAGATGCTTTGAAGTAGATGGGATTATTATTACATTAAGTGTTTAAGCCTCAGTGGAATCAGTATGGGAATCTTTTTGTGGACGACTCCTCCTGGGTAGGCTCTAGGCTTCGTTTTCTGCCCCTGAAGTCATCCTAGCTTGTGAAAAGCCAGTGGTTAAGTGTGTCTGGTTTGGTAAATGATTTTGAGGAGAAAATTGGTTTTGGTGCCTTTCTTACCTCTCTGGGGTCTCTCTTCTGTCAGTTTTAAGCCAGGAATTTTCACACTTTTGCTACATCATGGATGCTTTTCTATTCTTCACTCATCATACTTTAGTTGCTTTCAGCAGAAGTGCCAGTCCTTTTTCTCAGTTTTCTGTGTACCTGAAAATGGAAATACCAAATTATTTCTTTTCAAATTCTAGATGAGTGATGGCAAGTAAGTTTTATCATAAGTACTAACTCCAGTTAATTGGGAGAAGTTGACTATAGTCTTCAGTTGAGAAGGTTTCTGACTTCTTGTTCAGACTCAGAGGATAAGCATGCTATACTTTTTTGTGATGTATTGGACTTGGATAATGTGGAAAGTGAGGATTGAAGTGGCATATATGCTGTGTTTTGTTCATCCACAACCCAATTCCTGATTCTTTTGAACCTTTCAGAGAATAGTCATTGGATTGTTCCTATGTTGTTCTTGATTCGGAGTTCCAGACTAGGTGAGTAGCAGAGTCTTCCTGACACATTTTATTTGAAGCTTGCAAGGTTTTAGTATTTGAATAGATTTAATAATTAAAGGGAAAAATTAAGGAGCCTATTAGGGAATTTCAGCAGGCCATCAGATCAAGGGTAAAGCAGCCAAATAATGTTTTAGATGGTACCATGCATGGATAGTACAATCTGGTTCCATTTGTCTTCTATATTTTCTTCTTCTCAGTTCTTAAGATCTGCTATGAAAAATAAATGAGAATTTTGAAGTTATCCATGGACTTTTGGAGGTAATATCTAGTAAAATTTTTGTATGGTTGCATTTTTGGGAGATGCCATTAACTGTGATTGGGAGAAAGGCTAAGGAAAGACTTATAGGAAAATGATGGTAATGGTAGTGGGCAATCAGAAAAGGAAAAATTTGAGTATCATTGACTTAGGTGTTGTCAACTTGATTACTCTACAGTAGAAATCAACCAGTATTCGACTAGGATATGTCTACCTTATCTTTGTTGAAAATTGATTCATCACATTTCAAAATCAAATAGCTTGTCATCTGCAGATCTCAGTACAAGTAGAGCTCCTGTTTCTGATGAGACTTTTCTGTTTTTAAATGGCTATGTTACTAATAACCTTCTCATAATCTAATAATATTTGTAAGTACCTAACATAGGTCTGGAATTGTTTCAGAATTTTTGCTGATTGCATAACAAAGAAAATACAGGACTTTTCTTTATTTCAACTTTAGTAAAAATTTTTTTTTTTAATTAAGATTTTTCCATTGTGGTAGGACAGAAACAAAAGTCTTCATAACTAGTGTGAATAGACATTTTGTTGGCTGAGACTATTCAATACTGATACTGAAATTATTGGTAAATTCAGATTAGGAAACTGAAGATACAATCAAAATTAAAGGAGAAAATATGAGAGAGAGAAAATGTGTGTGAGAGAGAGGTGATCAAACCCTTCCATGGCTACCAACCACTTAAAAAGGAATCGTTTCCCCCAACTCTGGATTTTACCACCTCTTACCTTGTAAAATAGCCCCTTCTGTTACCTTCTCTCCAGAATCTCCTTTTATCTTTCCTCCCTCTCAGCATGGAAATAAGCTGAAACCTCTTCCATATTAAAGATATATAAGCAAGCAAGCAAAACTATGTCACTTGACCTTAAATTCTCTTCTATTTCATGCTTGATCATTCCTACACTTTATTTTAAACAAGTCTATCCTTGTTGTCTTACTTCTTATTTGCATGTCTATCCACAGTGATCAGCTTCCCACCTCTACTGCCACATTAAAGTCCTCTGCCACCAAGACCACCAAATGGTGTTCGTAAATCCAGCAGACTCATGGCTCTGTCTTGATCTTGCTTCACTCTCCTCTACTCTAAGTCATGCTGGACATACCCTTTCCAAAGACCTGATGACAACCCCACTGACTGCACTAAACATTTTCAAAGTGGCTTCATTCAAGGGAGCAATTTCTTATGTTCCTGGTTTTCTCAGACTCCATTTCAAGCAGAAAAGAACCTCTTAGTGTAGGTTCCTCACAGTCAGTGTTGAGAGGTCACTGTAAACTGCAGCTCAAATTTTCTTTGTTACATTTACATATACTTTTTAAAGATAAATGAAACCATAAAGCTCATAACAAAAGCCAACAGTCTTTTATCTCATCTCTACCAATACACCTGCTCTCAAAAGCAACCACTTTCACCCCTTAATAGTTGTTATTTTACATTTAATTCCATATGTTCAGATAACATGTTTATACATATATTTCCCAATTTTTCAATTTTAGACATTATTTACTGAGTTTATACTGTCATAAAAGAGGATTTATGTCCTGTGCTTCCTTTCTCCATTATTGAGGTATCAAATCAATGTTCATAATTATTACATGTTAGTGTTTTTCTAAATATTCTTCACTGCAAGACCAAAAGGTATCACATAATTCAATTTTCTTACTTGTATCAGGTTTATTTTCTCAAGAAAATAATTGTATAATATGTTCACACTCTTGCTTTGCTTGTATCTATCAGTAATTCTTTTTCAATATGCCAGTGGAAACGTACAACTACTCTCAGTACTTTTTTCCATTAGCTAAATGAATCAAGTGTTTGTATCTATTTTGATTTTTTAAAATTTTCTTATTCTGTTTATATAATATTTATCTCTCTCTGGGAATCTTTCATCATGTTTCTCTAATTCTGATTTGTTTTCTTTAGTACCAACACACTCATCCTGGGACTTCCCTTCACCCTCATCCAATGAAAATTTTTTCTCTCTTGAATGTAATGCTCTGTTTTAGATGTAGCACTATTTTCAAGTGTTCTCTTGGTTTTGATGGAGAAGAAAATAGAGGAAGTATAAAGAAAATATAGAAAGCATATTTTACAACTTTTTCTATTTCTGATGACATGCTTATTCTACTCTGACACATGATTGATGATTGACAGAGCACAAAATTTATGTTACGAGTTATTATTCTCCAGGTTTTTAAATGTATTGTTCCACTGTCTTTCTGCTTCCAGTATTGTTAATGAGAAGTCCTGAGTCATTATGATTTTCAGTCTTTGATATGTGACTTGTTCTTTCTAGAACCTTATGGTGAGTACCTTGCTTTGGATCATTTTTCATTCATTGGATTGCGTAGTGGGTAGGTGCTTTTACTCTGGTGCCTGGTAGGAGAAGGTTGCTAGTGGACAGATTTTGTGCCTATGGTTTATCTTAATCTCTTTATTTTCATTCTTATGCTTCATCCCATAGGTTTTTGAATCTGGAGTTTCTCAGTCTCAATTTTTTCACAGATTTAATTTCTGGTCTTCTGCAGTGTTCATCTGGTTACATGAGGTGGGGAGAGAGCAACCAGGGATCTCATTGAATAGTATTGAGACTTTGGATCAATTCTTATTTTCAGTTTTGTCCCTCACCTTACTTTCACCTATACCTCCAAATCTGAGTTTCCTTGGATTCTGCAAGGCAAAACTGTTTGCTTCTCTTTGGTATTCTCCTATACCTGAAGGATTCATTTTTCTTTTCTCTGCTCAGTTAATAACAACTTGCTGTAGACTATTTGTATACCCCCAAAATTCATACATGAAGCAAATATTTGAAGATATAGCCTCTAAGAAAGTAATTAGAATTAGAAGAAGTCATAGGGTTAATCCAGTAGGATCAGTGTCCTTGTAAGAGGAAACACTAGAGAGCACACACACTGAGGAAAAAACACGTGAGGATGCAGTGAGAAAACCCCTACCTATAAGCTAGGAAGAGAGCCCTTACCAGAAACCAAATCTCCCAGAACCTTGATCTTGGACTTCTAGCCTCCTGAAATGTGAGAAAATACATTTCTGTTGTTTAAGCCACCCAGTTTGTTTTAGTCCATTGTGCATTGCTAAAAAGGGATACCTGAAACTGGTATCCCTTTATTCATAAATAAAGGAGGTTTATTTGGCTCATGGTTCTGCAGGCTGTACACAAAGCATGGCACTGGTATATTATTCTGGCGGGAACCTCAGTAAGCTTTCAATCATGGTGGAAAGGGAAGGGGGAGAAGGCATGTCACATGGCAAGAGAGAAAGCAAGAGTGAGGAGGAGGGGTATCACACTTTTAAACAACCAACTCTTTTGTGAATGAATAGAGCAAGAACTCACTACCTCAAGGGAGGACACCAAGCCATTCATGAGGAATTCACCCCCATGACACAAATTCTTCCCACCAGGCCCCACCTTCAACATTGGGGATCGAATTTCAACATGAGATTTAGAGGGGACAAATATCCAAACTATATTACAGTGGATAATACTTTGTTATGTTAGTCCGAGCAGACTAATGCACAACTCCTCCATGTACTTTCCATTGTTGTTTCCAAGTGGTGCCATACCTATTTTATTGTTGCTTTCTTTTAATACTTTTTGTTACTTGGAGTTTATAGATTTTATTTTTCTCCTTTACTATTGTTTTATGTGGTACTAATTTGGAAGGAGCAGAAATAAATATTGTAATGGTTAATTTTGTCAACTTTTCCAGGCCATGGTACCCAGAAACCTTTTCTAGGTTTCTGAGGTTTCTGTGAAGGTATTTTTAGAAGATTAACATTTAAGTCAGCAGGCTTTGAGTTAAGTAGATTACCCTCTGTAAAGTACATGGGCCTCATCCAAGTAGTTAAAGGCCTTAAGAAAAAAGATTGACCTTCCCTCAAGAAGGAATTCTGCCAGTAGACTGCCTTCAGACTCAAACTGCAACCTTGGTTCATTTGTGAGTCTTCAGCCTGCCGGAGTATCCTCCAGCTTCCACAAGTGTATTAGCCAATGCCTTAAGTCTCTCTCTGTTTCTTCTCTGTCTCTTTCAGATGTTTCTTGACTTATGATAGGGTTACATCCCAATAAAACCAAATAACTTACAATATTGTCAACTTACGATGGTTTTGTTGGGACGTAACTCCAAAACAAGTCGAAGAACATACTGAATGCCTATCACTTTTGCACCATTGTAAAGTCAAAAAATTATAAGTCAAACCATTGTAACTCGGGGACGACCTGAAAATATATGTCTATGTATGTATTTATGTTTTACATCCTTTTGATTTAACAACTTACCTTCCTTTTGTATGATAAAGATGTCAGTTCTTCCTTATTATATTTGTTCTATTTGATATATTCATATAGCACAATTTTTTCATCAAAAATGGCATATTTAATTTTTTTAGTCTAAAAATATGTCCTAAAAAATCATTCAACATATAGTTATTTTTCTCATTCTTTTTAAAGTCTGCCTAGTACTTTATTGCATAGATGTCTCCTAAAGATGGACATCCGGGTTGTTTACAGTCTTTTGCTACTATAAAATTTTCTGCAAGGAAAGACTTTGTGCATAAATAGGCTTGTTTTTGCCAGCTTACCTTAGGAAATGATTTTTAGAAGTGGAGTTACAAGATCAGAAAGGTAATTTATATGTAATTTTTCTCCCCCCATTGGGCTTTTACCATTTTATATTCCTATCAACAAAATATAAAACTGCTATTTTTGCACAGCTTTCTAAGGGGAGTAGGTTGTCAATTATTATTATTATTATTTTTTTTTTTGTCAAACTGGTAGGTGAGAAGAACCTCGTGTAGTTTTATTCTAACTTCCCTGATTAGGTGAGGTTGAGTATCTTTTCATATGTTTAAGGAGGTGATTTTACTTCTTATTCTGTAAGCTGTCTGTCATGCCTTTCCTCATTTATTAGGTTGTTCATTCTCTTCCTCAGGTTTTAGGAGCCCATCGCATACTAAATTTTCTTTAGTGCTTTTTGTTTTTTATATTTGTTGTCTTTATTTTTTGCCTTTAGAAACATTTTATGTAATAAAATTTACCTATCTTCAGTTATTTATAGATTTGAATCATAGAATCATAGAAATAATTTCTCCATTCCTAAATCATAAAATTCTCTTCTATTGTTGGTACAGTTTCAAAATTTATGTTTAATACTGTAATCTAAATGTATGCATTATGTGAATTTGAGATAACGTCTACTTTATATTTGCTTATTTTCAAAATGACTATTTAGTTAACTTAATATTATTTATAAAAATTTCCATCTTTCTTGCACTGATTTATGTTGACATTTTTAGAAAACACTTAATTCCCACTATTATTTGTATATTTTTCTCTATTTGTCTTTCCATATATTTATTCAACAATATTTACTTGCCGTTTTAAATATAGATGTTTAAAAATTTACTTTAGGTTTTAATATCTGGCAGAGCTGGTAGTCCTATATAGATTCTTTATTGTGTTAAATATCCATTGGCTCTTATTTCAGTAAACCTTTATTCAAGATTGACTTAAATTTTGTCAAATTTCCACATATGAATATGATTATATAATTGCTTTCCTCAATTCTGTTACTGTAATACATTATTTTAGAGATTTCCTAATATTTGACAATCCTTGTATTCCTAGAATGAAATTCTCACTTGATCATATGTTTTTTTTTTTTTTTTAATATCGGAAAATAACTTTTTATCAGAAATAACTTCAAAATTACTTTTCGAAGTAATTTTTTTCAAAAGTACTTCAAAATTTACTTCCAATAAAAATAACTTTTTATCAGAAAATAACTTCAAAATTACTTTGCATTATTGTAAAAATAGTGTGAAAAACATCTTTCTACTTCTAATTAAATTTTTCAATTTGTTACAATTTTACTGCATTCTTGTATCATTCTCTCTGTTTCTGTTTATTTCTGTCCCTCTCTCTTTCCGTACACACACACATGGAGTTGTTTACCCACACAAACCAACTCTCTCTCTCTTTCACACACACACACACACACACACACACACACACACAGAGAGAATTTTGGGAACCATTTCAGAGTATTATATTATGTCTCTTTACCCTTAAATACTTCAGTATGTATATCCTATGAACAAAAAACATTCTCTTACATAACCTTATTGCTGTTCAGGAAAAATAACATTAATACTGTTATCAAACTTTTCTTCAAAAGTTTGGTATAATTCAGTAGTGGAACAATGCGGGCCTGTGCTTTTCTCTGAGGGAATTTTTTATTACTAATTCCACCTCTATTTGTTATCAACCTGTTCAGATATTCTATGTCGTCTTGAATCAGTTTCAGTAGTTTCTGTCTTTTTAGGAATTTTCCTATTTTATCATAACATATTTTTTCCATACAGTTATTTACAGCATACCTTTATCATCTTTATTATTTATATAAGGTGAGTAGTGATGTCTCCTCTTTCATTCCTGCTTTTAATAATTTAAATCTTTGCTCATTTACTTTTGGACTTTTAGCTAAAGTTTTGTCAATTTTGTTAAGTTTTTTCAAACAGCCAATTTTTTGTTTCATTGATTTTCTACTTCTTTCTATTCTCTATTTCTTTAATTTTTCATTCCAATCTTTATTATTTCATCTCGTATCCTTGCATTAAGTGTACTTTCCTTTTTTTTTTTTTTTACTAGTGCCTTAAAATGAGAGGTTAGGTTATGATTTAAAACTTTCCTCTGATTCAATCAGGAATATGGTGATTCATTAGGGAATAAGGAATATCTTGGCGAGCAAGATGGTGGAATAGAAGTTTCCACCAGTTGTCTCCCCACCACCAGCACGCTAATTTAACACCAATCTACACATAAAACATTCCTTCATAGGAATAAAAAATCAGGTAATCCCTGTGGTACCTCATTTTAACTCTGCGTCACTGAAAGAGGCACAGAAGAGATAGAAAAAACTGTCTTGAATCATTGATGTCACACTTCCCCCACACCCAGCAGTGGTGGCTGCATGGTGTGGAAAGCATTGCTTGGCACTGGGTACGGGAGAGCCTGTCAATTGTGAGGCATTAAACTCACTGATGTTCTGTCAGGGCAGAAAGGAAAACCAGACCAAACTCAGCTGATGTAGAATTTAAACCAGCTCTAGCTGGAGGGGAATCTCCAGTCCCAAATTTAAATTCCTGCAAACCTTGTCATTATGAGCTAAAGTTCTCTGAGTCTGTAAGTAAACTTGAAAGGCAATCTAGGCCATAAGGACTGCAACTCATAGGTGAGTCCTAGTGCTGAACTGAGCCCAGAGACAGTGGACTTGGGAAGCATGCAACCTACTGAGACACCAGCTAGGGCAGTTAAAGTGCTAGCATCACCTCTCGCTACGCTGCACAGCTCATGTCTCCAAAAGGGACCACTTTCTTCCATTTGAGGAGAGGAGAGGGAAGATTATGGAAGATTTATCTTGCAATTTGGATACCAACTCAGCCACGGCAGGATAGGGCACCAGTCAGAGTCAACAGGCTTCTGTTCCAGGCCCTAGCACCTGGATGACATTTCTACATACACCCTTGGTGAGAAGGAAACCTACTTCCTTGAAGGGAAGGACCTAGTCCTGGTGTCATCCATCAGCTGCTACCTGAAGAGCCCTTGAACCCTGAATAACCAGGAGAAATACTCAGGTACTACATCGAGGGCCTTGGGTGAGCCTCTGAGACTTGCCAGCTTTGGGTGAGACTCAGCATATTACTAGCTGTGGTGGCTGTGGGGCAAAACTTCTACTGTTTGAGAAAAGCAGAGGAAAAAGTAAAGGGGACTTTATCTTGTATGTTAGGTACAGAATGGCCACAGAGGGATAGACTACTAAGTGGACTCTTGGTGTCCCCAATTCCAGGACTTGACTCTTTTTTTTTTTTTGAGACGGAGTCTCACTCTGTCCCCCAGGCTGGAGTGCAGTGGCCAGATCTCAGCTCACTGCAAGCTCCGCCTCCCGGGTTCACGCCATTCTCCTGCCTCAGCCTCCCAAGTAGCTGGGACTACAGGCGCCCGCCAACACGCCCGGCTAATTTTTTGTATTTTAGTAGAGACCGGGTTTCACCGTGTTAGCCAGGATGGTCTCAATCTCCTGACCTTGTGATCCGCCCGTCTCGGCCTCCCAAAGTGCTGGGATTACAGGCTTGAGCCACCGCGCCCGGCCAGGACTTGACTCTTGAATGACATCTCTAGACCTGCCCTGGACCAGAAGGGAGCCAACTGCCCTGAAGGATAATTCCCAGGCCAGGCAGCATTCACCACAAGATGACCTAAGAGTCCTTGAGCCTTAGGAGAACATCAGCAGTAGTCTGGTGGTAGTCCCCATGGCCTGTTGGTAATGCTAGCTATGGGGTGAGGCTCCTCTGCCTTTGGAAAGTGGGGGGAAGAGTGGAAAGGTCTGTGTCTGTGGTTTGAGTGCCAGATCAACTGCAGGACAATAGCATACCACATAGATTCCTAAGGTTTTTGACCTTAGTTCTTGTTTCCTGATGGCACCTCTGGACCCACTCAGGGACTGGGGAACCTCACAGCCCTAAAGGGAAGGACACAGGCCTGACTGGCTTTGCCACTTACTGATTGTAGAGCCCCAGGGCATTGAGTGAATGTAGGCAGCAACTAGGGAGTTGTTACAGTAGACCTTGGGTAAGACCCAGTGTTGTGCTCATTTCAGATCTGATCCAATTCAGTCATAGTGGTGGTGGTGGCTATAGTAGTGCATGTGTCACTCCACTCCCAGCTTTGGGTGGCTCAGAACGGATAGAGACTGCATTTGTTTGAGAGAAAGTAAGATAAGAGAACAAGAGGCTCTGCCTGGTAATCCAGAGAATTCTACAAGATCTTGTCCAAGACCATCAAAGTGTCACCTCTGTGAGTCTGCAAGAACCACAGTGTTCGTGAGCTCAGGGTGCCCCCTAAAGCAAATACAGCATAGATGACAACACCCAAGTCTTTTCAAGTATGTGGAAAGCCTTCTCAAAAATGATGAGTGCAAACAAACCCAGAGAGTGAAGAACACATTAAATAGCTAATTTTTCAATGTCCAGACACCAAGAACATCCAGGAAAATATGACCTCACTAAATGAACTAAAAAAGGTACCAGAGACCAATTCTGGAGAAACAGATATGTTACCTTTCAGACAAAGAATTTAAAATAGCTGTGTTGACAAAAATCTATGAAATAGCTGTGTTGACAAAAATCTATGAAATTCAAGGTAACATAAAGAAATAATTCAGAATTATATCTGAATTATTAAATTAAATGAATTAGTAAATGAAATTATATCTGACTTATTAAATTAAATAAATTAGTAAATTAAATGAAGAGATTGAAATAATTAAAAAGAATCAAGCAGAAATTCTGGAGCTGAAAAATGCAACTGTTACATTGAATAATGCACCAGAGTCTTCTAATAGCAGAATTGACCAAGCAGAAGAATGAATTAGTAAGCTTGAAGACAGGGTATTTGAAAATACACAGTCAGAGGAGACAAAAGGAAAAATAATAAAAAAATGAAGCCCACCTGTAGGATCTAAAAAGTAGCCTTAAAAGGGCAAATCTGAGTTACTGGAGTAGGTGGAGGAAGAGATGGGGTAGAATGTTTATGGAAAGGGATAATAACAGAGAACTTCCCAAACCTACAGAAAGATATTAATGTCCAAGTACGAGAAGGTTATAGAACATAAAGCAGATTTAACACAAAAATATTACCTCAAGGCATTTAATAATCAAGCTCCCAAAGATCAAGGGTAAAGAAAGGATCCTAAAAGCAGCAAGGAAAACGAAACAATATACAGTGGCTCTCCAATATGTCTGGCAACAGGCTTTTCAATGGGAACCTTACAGGCTAGGAGAGGATGGCATGACATATTTAAAGGGCCAAAAGGAAAAAACTTTTACCTAAGAATAGTATATCTGGTGAAAATATCCTTCAAACATGAAGGAGAAGTAAAGACTTTTCCAAACAAACAAAAGCTAAGGGATTTCATTACCACAAGAGCTTTCCTATAAGCAATGCTAAAGGGAGTATTTCAATGAGAAAAAAGGGGACATTAATGAGTAACGACCTGAAGGTACAAAACTCACTGGTAATAGTAAATATACAGAAAAACACAGAATATGATAGTATTGTAACTGTGATGTGTAAACTAATCTTATCCTAAATATGAAGGATAAACAGTGACCAGTGAAAAATAATAACAATAGCTTTTCAAGCCATAGACAGTACAATAAGATATAAATAGAAAAAACAAAAAGTTAAAAACCAGAGAGACAAAGTTAAGGTGTACAGTTTTTATTAGTTTTCTTTTTGCTTGTTTGTTTGTTTATGCAAACAATGTTATATAGTTATCAGGTTAAAATAATGGATTACAAAATAGTATTTTCAAGTATCATGGTAACCTCAAACCAAAAAATATACAATGGATACAGAAAAATACAAAGCAAGAAGCTAAGTCATATCACCAGAGAACAATAAAGGAAGACAGGAAGGAAAGAAAGAAGAAAGAGAAGACCATAAAACAACAAGAAGACAAATAACAAAATGGCAGGAATAAGTCCTTACTTATCAATAGTAACATTGATCATAAGCTGACTAAACTCTCCATTCCAAAAACATAGAGTGGCTGAATGGATGTAAAAACAAGACCCATTGATCTGTTCCCTACAAGAAACACACTTCACCTATAAAGACACACACTGACGGAAAATAAAAGAATGGAAAAAGATATCCCATGCTAATGGAAACCAAAGGAGAGCAGTAGAAAGTAGAGACAAAAGAGATTTCAAGACAAAAACTTTAAGAAGAGACAAATGAGTCACTATATAATCATAAAGAGGTCAATTCAACAAGAGGATATAACAATTTTAAATATGCATCTAACCCTGGAGTACCCAGATATATAAAGCAAATATTATTAGAGCTAAAAGGAGAGATCAACCCTCATACAATAATACCTGGAAAGTTTAACAACTCATTTTCAGCATTGGACAGATCTTCTAGACAGAAAATCAACAAAGAAACATCAGACTTAGTCCACATAATAAAAATCATATAGGACAGAACCACATCTAGTATCATACTGAATGGGGAAAAACTGAAAGCCTTCCCTGAAGATCTGGAACAAGACAAAGATGTCCATTTTTACCCTGCTATTCAACATAGTACTACAAGTCCTACCTAGAACAATCAGACAAAAAAAAAAAAAAAAAAAAAAAAAGAAAAAAGAAAAGAAAAAGAAATAGAGACCATCTAAATTGGAATGGAAGAAGTCAAATTATCCTCGCTTGTAGACGATATCATGTTTGGAAAAACCTAAAGACTCCACAAAAAACTATTAGATATACAAGTTCAGTAAAGTTTCAGTATACAAAAATCAACATACAAAAATCAGTAGTATTTTCACATGCTGAGAGTGAACAATCTGAAAAGGAAATTTAAAAAGTAATCCTATTTACAGTAGACATAAATAAAGTTAAATATCTAAGAACTGACTTAACCAAAGAAGTGAAAGATTTCTATAAGAAAAACTATAAAACACTGAGGAAAGAAATTAAAGAGGACACCAACAAATGCAAAAATATCCCTGTTCATGAACTGGATGAATCAATATTACTAAAATGCCCATACTCCCCCAAACAGTCTACAGATTCAATGCAATCCTTATCAAAATTTTAATGAAGTTCTTCACATAAATAGAAAAAACAATCTTAAAATTTGTATGGAACCAAAAAAGACCCAAAATAGCCAAAGCTATTCTAAGCAAAAAGAATGGCATTACCTTACTTTAAATTATACTACAGAGCTGTAGTAACGAAAACAGCATGGTACTGGCATAAGAACAGAATCTAGAACCCAGAAACAAATCCACACACTTACCGTGAACTAATTTTCAACAAAGGTACCAAGAAAACACAATGGGGAAAAGACAGTATCTTCAATAAATGGTACTGGGAAAACTGGATATCCATATGCAGAAGAATGAAACTAGGCCCCATCTCTTGCCACATACAAAAATCAAATCAAAATGGATGGAAGATTTAAATGTAAGACCTCAAACTATAAAATTACTATAAGAAAACGTTGGGGAAACTCTCCAGGACATTGATCTGGGCAAAAATGTCTTGAGCAACACTCCACAAGCATAGGGAACAAAAGCAAGCATAGGCAACCAAAGCAAAAATGGACAAATGGGATCACATCTAGTTAAAAAGCTTTTGCATAGCCAAAGGAAACAATCAACAAAGTGAAGAGAGAAACCAAAAAATGGGGGAAAATATTTGCAAACTATTCATCTGACAATTCATTTATAACCAGAATACAAGGAGCTCAAACAACTCTATAGGAAAACAATGTAATAATCAGAATAAAATAGGAAAACTATCTGAATAGATACTTCTGAAAAGAAGACATACAAATGGCAAACAGGCATATGAAAAGGTGCTCAAAGCCACTGATAATCAGAGAAAAGAGCATCACACTGCAATGAGATGTCATCTCACCCCAGCTAAAATGGCTTTCATCCAAAAGATAGGTAATAGCAAATGCCGGCAAGGATCTGGAAAAAAGGAACCCATGGCACCATGTTGGTGGGAATGTAAATTGGTATAGCCATTGTGGAGAACAGTTTGGAGGTTCCTGAAAAATACTAAAAATAGAGCTACCATATGATCCAGAAATCCCAATGCTGCTGGGTATATACCCAAAAGAAAGGAAATCAGTATATCGAAGAGATACCTGCATTCCCATGTCTGTTGCAGCACTGTTCACAATACCTAAGATTTGGAAGCAACATAAGGGCCTATCATCAGATTAATTGATACCTATAGACAATGGAGTACTATTCAGTCATAAAAAAGAATAAGATTCTGTCATTTGCAACAACATGATGGAACTGAAGATCATTATGTTAAGTGAAATAAGCCAGGGACAGAAGTACAAACATCACATATTCTGACTTACTTTTGGGATCTAAAAATCAAAACAGTTAAAATCATGGAGACAGTGATTAAAAGGATGCTTACCAGAGGCTGAGAAGTGGTAGTGGGGTGCTGGAGGGGAGGGGAGGATGGTTAATGGGTACAAAAAATAGAAAGAATGAATAAGAACTACTATTTGATAACACAACAGGGTGACTATAGTTAATAACTACTTAATTACACATTTTAAAATAACTCAAAGAGTATAATTGGATTGTTTTTAACAAAAAGGATAAGTGCTTAAGGGAATGGATACCCCATTCTCCATGATGTGGTTATTATACATTGCATGCCTGTATCAAAACATCTCATGAACCCCATAAATTTGTATACCTACTATGTACCCCATAAATTTATATGCCTACTATGTACCCACAAAAATTAAAAATAAAAAGAATAAAAATATAAAATAATTTTTTCCTCTTTTTAAATACGACATTTACAGCTATTAATTTTCCTCTAAGCACTGCCTTAGCTGTATTCCTTAAGTTTTGGTATATTGTATCTTAATTTTTCATTCATCTCAAAGTATTTTCTAACGTCCTTTGTGATTTCTTTCCTGACCCATTTTTTAGTAATATGTTTTGTTTCCACATATTTGTGATTTTCCTATATTTATTTATGTTATTAATTTCTATGTTATTACATTGAGATTGGGGGAAATAATTTGTATGATTTCAATTATTTAAAATGTATTGAAGCTTGTTATGTGGCCTGGAATATAGTCTATCCTGGAAAATGTTCCATTGTACTTGAAAAGATGCTAATTCTTTAGACAGAAAAATTCTCCAGAGAGAAAACATATAGAAGTGTGGGAATTGGTAAGGTAAAGTGGAGGAAGACACAGCTTAGTCTTTTTTGTAGTAGGAGATACAGAAAAGAAGGAAGAAGTTCACTATAAGCTCAGATGCATCAATAAGGTGGGCAAGCAGGAGCAAGTTGTGGGACTACAAACAGGAGGAAATGGGCTGGGCATGGTGGCTCACACCTGTAACTCCACCACTTTGGGAGGCCAAGGCAGGAGGGTCACTTGAGTTCAGGAATTCGAGACAGCCTGGGCAACATTGTGAGACCTTGTCTGCTGATACCTAACTTGACCCTAGCTAATACAGCATTTTTTCCTGCCTTCTTATTCATCTTAGCAATGAAAAACGTAAGTCTGGTGGCACCAAAAAAAGTGCAGTGAAAAATGATGGCTTTACTTTGACTCTTTGTTCCCTTGTAGATAAGCAACTGGCTGTTCTGTGCAGTGCAGGGAAAGCAGTGGAATGTTTCAAAAGACCACAGAATGCTCATTTCCAATAAGCAATAGATAAAAGACAAAAATTGGCCTGGGATGGTAATGTGTGTCTGTAGTTCCTGCTACTTGGGAGGCTGAGGTGGGTAAATCACTTGATCCCTGGAGTGCAAGGCTGCAGTAGGCCATGATTGTACCATTGCATTCTGCACTGCAGCCTGGGCAATAGAGGAGAAAGACCCTGTCTCAAACAAACAAACAAACAACAACAAAAAGGAAAAAAGCAGGAGAAAATTGGATGAAAATCTGTTTGGAAGAGTTAACCTCCCTACCTCCCACTGGAGCAAGCAGATCCCAGGTAGCGAGCTGTTTATCTCTAGGTTGGATACTGGAGCTTTTTCCTCTGAAGAAACTCAGTAGTCCCAGATAAAAGATATTTGCATCTGCTTGTCTGTTCTGTGTCTAGCATTTTATGATTCACTACCAGAAATGCAAAAGCTGCTTGAAGAGAGCTCATACTGACTTTCCTGAAACAATAAGGAGCACCAAAAGAAAAAACAAAACTCAACCCTCCATGTATGGTCCAACTTGCAAGGAGCTGTTTGATTTGCTTGCCCTGTGCTTTCTGTCTGCACATAAATGTCACTTTCTCAGGGAAATGGTACCTCGAGGCCCCCCACATGTTTTGACCCAACACTCCAACACTTGAAAACCAAGTCTCTGAAGTCTACCTGTTCAGGTTCCAATCCTGTCTTCACTGCTTACTATATTGCATTTTTCAGATTCTCTATGGTTAAGTTCGGCCAGTTAATGTGAGTAGAAGCAGTCTGTGCAATTTTAAGACCTCCCATGCCTGGCCTTTCCTCCATTAAGCTGGCTGGAATGGAGTCAGTCACCAAGTTGGACTTGGGAGCTTCAAGATGGAAGGCACTTGAGTCTGTTGGTTAGCACTTGGAAGGATGTTGTCTGCTTCCTAGAAATACCTAGCTTCGCCTTAGCTAATACAACGTTTTTTCCTGCCTTCTTATTCATCTTAGCAATGAAAAATGTAAGTCCAGTGGCACCAAAAGAAGTATAGTGAAAAATGATGACTTTACTTTGACTCTTTGTTCCCTGGTAGATAAGCAACTGGCTGTTCTGAGCACTGCAGGGAAAGCAGTGGAATGTTTCAAAAGACCACAGAATGCTCATTTCCAATAAGCAATGGATAATAACAACAATAACAGTAATACCATTAATGGCAATAATAATAAACATTAATCTCTCTTCAGCAGGCCCTAAATGTCGCTCAGTGGCCTAAGGGCCATTATGACTCCAGTGTGACTAGACCCCCGCTGTGGGCCTTTTCTAAGGCAAAGGAGTTGCGGGGTGGGGGGCAAAAACCTCTAAGCTTGATACACAATAGAACATAACCTCCCTCTCTCCATTGATTTTCATAAGAAGCCAGTGGAGATCTGTCAGGGCAAAAGTTTTCTACAGAACCTCCTAGAATGACAATGCCTGATGCCTAACACTTTTACTGGAGAGCGCCCCGCAGGCATAATGAAGTCAGTAATTTTTCCTGCTTGCAGCCTTGAATTAGGCCACATGGTAGAGCTTTCTAGGCTGGTGAAAAAAAAGTACCACAGAACTTTAGAAAAATGGTAACGCCTCATTAAATTATTTGAAATCTCTGGAGTTGCATCTCTTTTGTGGCTCCAAATTGGTATACCTATGAACTTACAGTGTTCAAATTTTTCTAAAATATTATTGTATTTAAGACATAGTGCCATTCCCAAACTGCACATGAATTACAGAGCATCAGGGAAAGAGAGAGAGACTCACCATTTCCAGGCTTAAAAACCTTTACCACAATTAGTAGTTAGTAGCTTTCAGAAACATTTGCTGGATAAGTAACCACAGTCAAATCACATAATTTTGCCTCCACCCCCTCCTCCTCTCTTTTATTTTATTCCAGGGTTTTGAGTGCTGGTCTAAGAGCTATAATTTCATCTTTAGGCATATTTCTGCAGGCATCTTTAATGAGGCATTTGATTTGTCCAGTCCTGCTTCCCTGAATTCAGCCATTTAGGGATTTGGGGTTGGGAGAGTGTGAGAAGAAGGGAACATGGAATACCACCATGATGCTGAGAAAATACAATCTAAGGATTCAAAGAGATCATGAATTATCTTTTTTCCCCTTTGGGCAGGGCTATATCTAATAGCATTCTAGATAGATAATTTTCCATTTTCAAATATTTGTTGCAAGCCTATTGTGTGCCATACATATTCTCAGCATGAGAGATACAAAAATGATTTTATCCTACTTTTTGAAAGCTTTCAGACATGTAAGAATTTCAGTAATTTCTGAACTCAATCTAGGAGTAATTAAATACCCTACTTTTATTATTTAGCAACTTTGGACCTGAAAATAGGAATGAAGGAAAATACACAGTTTATAAAAAACTGAAGTTTTGCCTATCTTGTTCACTTAGTTCCAGACACCTTTAGTATTCCCTTAATAAATATTTGTCCTGTATTTAAAAACCTTATGGGAAAGACAGACATTTAGATAATTCTCTAATAATTGAAATAAAACAGTTGTGCTGAAATAAATAAAATATTCATAGAAAATGTAATATTTCCATACTGAAAGTAGGAATTGTTTTCCTTGTCTTATTGTATGTGTACAGAGTCACCAATGGGTTACTTTGCTAAAATTTCTAAGTGGATGTGGAGAAACAGGAACACTCTTACACTGTAAACTAGTTCAACCATTGTGGAAGACAGTGTGGTGATTCCTCAAGGACCTAGAACTAGAAATACCATTTGACCCAGCCATCCCATTACTGGGAATATACCCAAAGGATTATAAGTCATGCTGCTATAAAGACACATGCACACGTATGTTTATTGCAGCACTATTCACAATAGCAAAGACTTGGAATCAACCCAAATGTCCATCAGTGACAGACTGGATTAAGAAAATGTGGCACATATACACCATGGAATACTATGCAGCCATAAAAAAGGATAAGTTCGTGTCCTTTGTAGGGACATGGATGCAGCTGGAAACCATCATTCTCAGCAAACTATAGCAAGAACAGAAAACCAAATACCACATGTTCTCTCTCATGGGTGGGAATTGAACAATGAGATCACTTGGACATAAGAAGGAGAACATCACACACCGAGGTCTGTCATGGGGTGGGGGGAGGGGGAGGGATAGCATCAGGAGATATACCTAATGTAAATGACGAGCTAATGGGTGCAGCACACCAACATGGCACATGTATACATATGCAACAAACCTGCAGGTTGTGCACATGTACCCTGGAACTTAAAGTATAATAATAATAATAATAATAATAATAATAATAATAATAATAATAAATTTCTAAATGGAACTTGGAGCTCATTGTGTCTGGGAAACAATGTTATTAGTGGTGGTTAGGTCTCTAATCTATTCCACAAAATCCTGTAATATTGCTCTTTAATGTATTAAGTACTTTTTTTCCCACAAAATGGGTATGTTTTAAGTTAAGTAAAAAACATTGTGTGTGTGTGTTGTTGTTTTTTGTTTTTTTGTTTGTTTTTTTACTTAACTATTACTTGTGAACAGTTACTTGAGAAAAGTGAGTTTAATTAGGAAGTATATAAAGGTATAGGTGCATATGAATTCAGAAATTTGGAAATGGATTTTTCAGCGCTGTTACTGGCTTGAGTAGATTAGAGCATTTGTTTGTTTCATATTCTTTTTGTGAGGGATCAGTGGACACTAGAATTTCTACCTTAAAATGTACTTCGTTTTCCTTTACTTTATTCTGTTATGTTGGTAGAAATACCTTTTTATTTATCAAGTAATATGTTTGGTTTACCAATGAAATAAAAGGCAGAAAAATAAGAAAAAAGAGAAAGCCTCTCTGAAAAGAATAGGAAATGATTGGAATTAAGAGATCAAGATGAAAGAAAGAAACTACGGAGGAAGTTAGAGTAGTAAGTGATGAAAACAGTTTTTTGCACGCCATCTCTTAAGAGGGCAAAGGAACAGTGGTAGAGAAAAGAACCTACTGAAGTTACTGCTGGGAACACTCTAGGTGAGCTCCATTGGAGAGTGTGGTCAGCAGGGCCACGTGCAAAAGGGAAAGTGCATTCAGTGGGAGAAGATAACCTGTCTGAGAAATGAATGGCATTTTGCCATAAGTGTGGCTTATAAGTTCATTGGGGGAAAAAAAAAAAAGAGATCATTTTGCATTTTTCTTTGAAGGTTGACAGAGCTTACTGTTCTGAGTGCTGGCTTCCCTTACCCTAGAGGAAAAAAGACACCTTTAGTTTGTTAAGCTGGTGACTGAGGACTGCATTGCTCCAAAGCTAGAGGCTGGGAATGTTGAAGGAGCAACGGGGAGGTCTAACTTTAGGAAGAATTACATTTCCTGGAATTGGGAGGTTGGAGACTGTGTGTGCCAAGTTCTGGGACTTCTGATGAGGAGGCACTGTGGATGCTGGGCCTTAACACAAGTGGTGGTGGCACTGGGAGCGGTGACAGGTTCTGGAGGCACATTTGGCATGAGGCAGCAGATGCTGCAAATATTCAGCCTTTCTGCTCCCAAAGGGTCTTTGTCAATTCAGGCAAAGAGCATTTCAGATGTGACTCCAATGAACTGCAAGCTAGAGGTTCCCTCCAATGTCCCTGGGTTGCCATAGCAGTAGATTTCTTGTAAGATTTCAAGTGAAGGGAAAAGCCACACTCCAAAATGACTGAGGTGTGATTTCTCAGAACCCCTATGTGTGGGTATTACACTACCTTTAATGTAAATTAGAAAAACAAAAACTATATTTTGCTGTTGGCACGTCCTGACATACTTGTTTTTATAATTTTACTAGATGTGCAGTGGTCCATTAAAAATACATAGAATTGTTTTGAGTATTTTGGAATTTTATATAAATGACATCATACTGTTAAGAGAAATGGGGTGAGGGAGTAGAGTGTGTGTACTGTGTTATGTATTTAAAAAAAGATCTGAAGCAAATATAATAAAATGTTAACATTTGTTAAATCTGGATGGTGGATATACAGGTGTCTTGCAAGTTTTTATTCCTGTACTTTTCTGTATGTCAGAACATTTGGTTATGTTTAAAAAAAAAAAGAAAAAAAAAAAAAAAAAACAAAGAGAAAAGCCAACATAATATTTCTGGACTCCAAGAGTCATGGAATGTTTAATACTAGTTTTACTTGAAATATTTGTAAATTGGTTTGTTACAAGTCTTGTGGTACTTTCACAGCTTGAGTTGAAGCCTTGCCTATTTGATGACATACTAACATTACAAACCGAACACGTCCCAAATAGAACTCTTGAACTTTTACTACCATATTGGTTTCCACTTCTCCATTTCAGTAAAAGTTACAACTATTCATTCAATTACTTAGTCCAGGAATCTAGCAATTGTCCATGATTCCTTTTTTCCCCCAACTTACCAAATTCAAGTCATTGATTCTGCCTCCAAACATATGCATCTGATCCAAACTTTTATCCCGATCTCTGCTGTCACCTTCTTATTTCAGACCATCTTCTCTCCGGAATACCACAACAGCCTCCCAACTAATATCTCTGATTTGACTCTTTCCATACCAATTCCTTCTCCAGACATTGGCAAAGCAATTTTCTTTAAAAATTGAAATTAGATACTTTTATTCCTTGCTAAAAGCTTACAATGACTTCCTTTTGTGTTTGGGGTAAAATACAAATATCTAACCACAGCCTACAAGACCCAGTATGATCCTGTCCATATTGCCTCACTTATGCTCCAGCTGTTATTAGTTACAGGAACATACCAACCTCTTTCCCATCCTAGGGACTTTTACTCTGTTCTTTCCTCTACTTGTAATCAGACTTTGCATAGCTAGATCCTTCCCTTTCTTAGGTCACAGCTTATATCTCTTGCTGACCACTGTATTTCAAGTAGACTCCTCTTATTTTATTCTTTATTAATCCCTATTTTTTCATAGAACTTATCACAGCTTCCAATTATTTTATAGTATCGATTGCCACTTGCCATTGGTTTTTGACCATCCAGGATCTAAATTCCCATATATTTAGAGAATTTCCCATATAATGAATCTAAGCTTATCCTCAATATAGAAGTCACAAATGCAAATACTAACTTTCTCAGTCTTCTGCATCTTGGACACATGACCTAGGCTGTACCATTCAGATCATTTTTCCCCAACTTTGACTCAGAAGCTAGTGTTGTTACGAATTTTGGTGAGAGAGGTGGCAGCAGCAGCAACAACAGCAGTTAAATCCATTTTTCAGAAACTGCAGAGCCTGTGGTTATGATGAAATTGGTACACTGTCCAGTTCTAATGTGGTGAGAAGCTCAAGGCTGGATATGTATGTTCAACAGTGGCAATTGGGATGCAATCACTGGATCTGTGGCATGAATGAGGGCCTGTTCCTCATTGTGTAGTATCCAATCCTGTTTTCTTAGCACTCTTTGTGATTCTATGGGTTATGCAAACAAATGCTTTTTATTTTCTTTTTTAACAAATACCTTTTCTGTTTAAGTTAACTTTCATTGGTTTATGTTTGCTTTTCAAGATTGGGACTAGACTGAAACACACAGGCACAAAATTTGAGAAGGCACTTGTTATTTACTATCTTGTTATGAAGTTTCAACCTTGTGCTTGCACATCTCTGAAAGTGAATGCCTCCTTAAATTTTGTGCCCTAAGTGCCTCACTTACTTTATTTGAGATCCAGCTTTGTGCTTGCAATGATATGAAGTTATGAAATCCAACTTTTCTGAATACCTGGAGTTTCTGGTTATAAGTGATGAGTGGTCTCTCTCACAAAGCTAAGTAGTGAAATATTTCTGCAGGACGAGCTTTGGGTTCTTCCAAAATGAACACATCACTCTCTTCCAGCCTGTGTAAGAGAAGGCAAGGAATAAATTAGAATTTGGAGAGGTTAGTAGGGAGAATCGTTTTTTCATGAAATTGTCAACATGCTACAAGTTTCTTTTTCCCCCAATAATAGGGAAGAGTCATGCTTCCTTTTCACTTCAAAGTGAGTGGAGCTTAAAGAGAATAATCTGTAGTGCTTCGCCTCGCAGTAAATCTTGATAAACCCACGCTAGATCTTGGCTCTTCCTTTTCTCTTTGGCCTCATGTGTTTCTACTCTCTTCCCCCACCCCACACCTATCACTCTTGTCTAACCAAACTGTCCTCCTTACTGTTTTTCAATAAGCCAGGCCACATCTTGCTCTAGAGCTTTTACTTTTATTATTCTCTGGCCTGGAAACTCTTCCTCCATTTATCCACTCCTTTACCTCCATTTCTACTTAACTGTTACCTTCTCCGGACACCCCTACCTAAATAGCACCTCTCTGATATTTTCCATTCATTTTTCCTACTATGTTATTTACTCTAGAGCTTATCTGTCTCATATATTTAATTTATCTATCTAGTAGAGTGCAAACTCAGTGAAGATGGAAACCCTTGTCTATTTTGTTTATTGCTATATCCCAAGCATCTAGATCAGTGTCTGGTAGAATAGGTGCTTAATAGCTCCTTGTTCAAAGAATGACTCAGTAATGAGTGGACGTGGAAGTTTATCCAGAAAGAGAAAAAGCTGATCATGCCCCCGTCCCTCGTATATGCATACCCCTGGAAGTCTTCCAAATCCAAGACAGGACACAACTGAGTATGTGCTGAGATTTTAAGCTAGGCAGAGTTTGGAGTTCAGTTCTCTGCTTTCTGGGCACAGAGAAGAATTTCACTTCCGCTCCCTCTTTTGGCATAATCATATGGCTTTCTTTGCCAATGAAATGTGGGTGGAAGTGACAAGAGTCATTCCAGACAGAAGAATTAAAAGCTAGTGTGCATAGTTTGCCACATTCTCTTGCGACTGCTATGATGATTGTGAAAAATTGTGTTGTGATACATGTCTCAGTTAGCTTGGCCTTTGAGTGACTCAGAGGAGGAAAATTCTGCTGCCAACTTATGATGGACATGAAATCAGAGTAAGAAATAAACTTGTGATAAGTCACTAAGATTTTTTGATTGTTTGAATGGGCTGAATATTTAGGGGACTATGGTAGTCGTTAATGCTGTTCATCAAATATTTTTAGCTTTCTGACTTCCATGCATATGGTAGATTTGAATGTCTTGCCATCTGATATCCATGGTTAAGTTGAGCCCTATGACTAGCTCTGGTCAACGACTTGTGAGCAGAGAGGACATGAATGCCTCACAGACAGGTGCATTCAAGTGTCGGATGAACCTCCAGAGATATAATCCCCTCTGAGGAAGGGCCTAGAAGTTAAGTTTTGCAACTAAGATCCACTGAAATCTAGAGAGCTAACAGAAATCTTTGAAGTACTACAATTATTTACAAAGGGTGAGCTTGTAAAACGAAAAGACTAATTCTACTTTTAATTCTAGCTTGCCCTTCCCTTCCCTTCCCTTCCCTTCCTTTCCTTCCTCTTTCCTTCCTTTTCTCCCTCCTTCTTGCCTTCTCTTTTTGCAGTACTTATTGAGGCTAACCCCTCAAAATTCATTCTATTCCAAATGATTTGTTGTAGTCAGTTAGGGTAATCCATTTCCCTTGCCAATGGTTGATTTTATAAATAGCATATGACCCAATCCTGCCAATGAACCATGACTAAAGTCTTATAGGGACTTTCTGTGAGAGGTTTTATTTCTTTGAAAAGAAAACACAAGAATAGTTTCCTTCTGCTTAGTGTGATGCCTAGAATTACCACATCCATTTTCTTACTGGCCCAAGAAAGAAACAAACACAAAGAAGAACTGAGCAAAGATAATTGCTAATAAGCAGTTATAGAGCTTATCCCAACCTTTGGACTTTTATTATGAGAGTTCATAAATCTCCGTATTATTCACATCAGTTTGAGCTACAGCTTGCTCCTGGTTGCAGGCCAAAACATTCTGATACACCTTTATTCCATGATTTCTCCCTTATTTTGTTCCAAAAAAACATATTTGCATCCAAATAGAAAGTAAGTTCTTAAGGAAATATGGCCAGATGGTTAGTAGGCAAATCCAAGAAAGTATCTTGCTAAGGACTCAAGGAGAAGGCCACGAGTTTGGGAGAATGGAGTAACAGAAGTGGAGCCAAAAGTAACCAATAGATCTGAAAACCAGAGTTTTTCTTTGGTAAGAAACAGAGAATAGAGAAAATGTATTGAGCAGATCCAAGGTAGATGAAGAGAGTGGTGCAGGATTAAATACTGTATGTGAAAGCTATTGTTATTTTTTTTTTACCTAATGCCCCAGATGTCATCAGTCATTAGGGCTTTCAGACTTTAAAGGAAATGACAAAGACCTACATTATTTTCCAACTTGAGCATACTTTTATAAGTTTTCTAATATAAAGAACATAATGTAAGCATTAATGCAGCAAAACTCCTCTTTCAAAAATGTGTCATGTTGTAGAAGAAAATAAAACAAATAATCGTATACTTGAAATTTTGTAGTATCTTTTGGTCCTAGTAATTGCTAAAAGTGTTAGAAAGTTAGTTAATATACTAAATATATATTTAGTATTTATGATATTTAATGCATTGAGGTTAATGCTGTAAATATAAGAAGATTAGTATCTACTGCAGTCCTGTAAGGAGCAAGTAGTCAAGTCAGGGAGATGGTTCATAAGTCATTAACTTTAAGTCTCCATCAGAATGGGAAAAAAAAGTCTGAAAAAAAGAGTTCTTAAAATATGCTTTAGGACCCCTTTGAAATTATCATTTCGTTCCAACCAGGTGAATGGAGACATACTTGAAAGAGAAAGGAATACACCTAGGTCGAGTCTTGCGTAATAGGTAGGTTTTCAAAAAACAGAAAAATATTGACTAGTTAGACTATGCATAGAATAAGGACATTTCTAGGAAAACAAGAGATCTGGTTAGGCTGAACAGTGTTATATATGAGGGGGTGCACTGGCACCTGACAGCACCTGAACATCATGCAAAGAACACAGTCCTACCCCACAGGCTTTCCAAGAAAACCCTTTTCAATCACGAGGATAAATAAGGTCTGTGAAAGATAAGCTGGGAGCAGCATAAAGGATATATCTACAAGGGTGGGAAGAAAGAAGACATTAGGCAAGAATACCTCTGCAGGAACTACTTTGGTAGTACAGATAAAATATTTAAAATATCTGAAAAAGAACAATATCAATGGGGGTGGAAAAGAGGAAAAAATTTGAGTTGCCATTGAGATAGAATCATTAGGTTTGGGATTCCCGATGACTGAATTCTGGCCAACGTAATGTGGATAGAAATGAGATAGACCACGGATAGTTCTGGTCTTTTAAACATGATTGGTAACCTCCAAGTCCTCTTTTCCCTTCTGAAATGACCTTGGAAATTTTACCAGATGGGGTAGCCACACAATGGAAGGAGCCCAGATACTCCACTGGACTATGACATGATGTTTATTTGTTACTAAAACATAGCCTAGCTCATACATTTGTTTTGGGAGAAGTCTATGAATTTGGCTTCCAGTGTGATGAGTTGATGAAGTCATAGTCTGAGGCATTAGCAGTACCTATCAGGCAGTTGGAAAGACATGTTGGAGTTCAAGAATATGTTAAAACTAGAGTTGTCAGGCCAGGCACAGTGGCTCACAATGGTAATCCCAGCTTTTTGGGAGGTCAAGGTGGGCAGATCACTTGAGTCCAGGAGTTCAAGACCAACCTGGGCAACATGGTGAAACCCTGTCCCTACAAAAAGTACAAAAATTAGCCGGGCATGTGGGGGGCATGCCTGTAGTCCCAGTAACTCAAGAGGCTAAGTTGGATTGACCTTTGATTGGGAGGTCGAGGTTGCAGTGAGCTGAGATCATGCCACTGTGTTCCAGCCTGGGCAAAAGAGCAACCTCCTGCCTCAAAAAAAAAAAAAAAAAAATAGACTAGAGTTGTCGCCAAATTTATCCACATAAGAATTCCATACATAAATAATTAGTATACACAATTCAAAGGGACCAAGAACTTTTCTTTACTTTGAATAAAAACTGCATCTGAAATTAGTTCCCAAACTAGAATTCTTTAAAAAGTATTCTGAAAAACTTTACGTTTTACTTTTCTTTTTCTTTCCTCCAGCTTTATTGAGGTATACTTGATAAATAAAAATAATGTATATATTTAAGGTATACAACGTGATGGTTTGATGTAAGAAAATATTCTGAAATGATTACCACAATCAAGTTAATTAATATATCCATTATTTCATCATTTATCTAAATAAACTGCCCCACCACTGCACTCAAGACCAAAACTTTAGAAGGAAAATGTACCCCATCCTTACAACTCTGGGACGGTAGGACATAAGATCAGGAGAAATCTATTTGTGTGATGTGGAGGTCACCAAGGAGGGCTAAAAGCTTCTAAAACCTCTCCATCAGAAAAGATTAAATTGGCATCTGAACAGAGCTTTATATCATCAGGCAAACCTCCTCGTCTAGCGATAAAAGCCCGTTCAATCAGATATGTGTTCACCCTTCTGACTAAAAGAAAAGAGCTTCTGAAAAGGAGATTAAAAGGGGAAGCATAGATTCCTGGCGGCATTTATTTGGGTATCACACAAGTCTGATCACTCCGCCCCTGCCCCTAATGGGAAAAACGTTATACAGTCAGGTCATAGGATTAAGGGATTTCTTAGTCTATAACAGTTTTCGTACAGTCAAGTCATAGGATCAAGGGTTTTCTTGGTTTATGACAAAATACCATAAATGGGGTGCCTTATAAACAACAGAAATTTACTTATCACAGTTCTGGAGGCTGGGATTCCAAGATCAAGGCACAAGCAGATTGAGTATCTGGCGAGGACCCTACTTTCTGGATCATAGATGACACCTCTTCACCATGTCTTCACAGGCTGGAAGAGGCAAGGCTGGGGCCTGTTTTATAAGGGTATTAATCCCATATATGAGAGCTCCATCTTCATGACCAATCACCTCCCAAAAACTCCCTCTCCGTATATTATCACATTGGGGATTAGTTTTCAGTATATAAATCTTGGCAGGAACACAAAACCCAATAGCAAGGGCTTTCTTAGGGTTCATAATAATGACAATAGCAAACATTTATGAAGAACCTACTACACCCCAAACCTCTGACCTTACATTTACTCTTTTATTTAATTCTCGCAATAGCTCTCTAAGTTAGATTGTAATAATATTCCTATTTTGCAGCTCAAGGTACTTAATGGTTTTCCAAAGGACAGAATATAAGATGTCCTAGAATTCAAATTTAGGTAATCTGAGCTAAAAGTTCAAGGTCTTAATTACTATATTCTATTTATTCAATAACTTATTTTTTAAAAATTTAATACCTCTGAATTGATGGCATACCATATTTTTATTGGGAGTGTTTTTCTCCCTTTTTGGTACATAAAATAATGGTACATCTTACAATTCATTGCGTCTTAGACTCCATAAATATAATACAATGCTAATCGGCCTCTACTGACTGCTCAAGCATGTGTAATTAGGTGGGAGAGTGGGGAATGACTTAGTTAGAAGCTATATTTAGGGAAGAGGCTTTCCAACTTTTTCACAGAGCAGAATGCATTATGCAAACAAAATCTGACATAGAACTCCAATATGCAAAGCATAGAAAAGTGGTATTTTATTAGTATAAATGCACTTCATGTTGAAATATATATGTATTTATTAAATGGTTAGTGACACTACTAGTTAGCACATTGGAGACTGCTAATGGGTTGAATTGCCACTTGAATTTGCTGGGTCTTTTTTTTTTTAATTTTTTATTTTTGAGATGGAGTCTCCCTCTGTCACCCAGGCTGGAGTGCAGTGGCGCGGTCTCAGCTCACTGCAACCTCCGCCTCCTGGGTTCAAGCGATTCTTCTGCCTCAGCCTCCTGAGGAGTTGGGACTACAGGCACATGCCACCGCACCCGGTTAATTTTTGTATTTTTAGTAGAGACGGGGTTTCACCATATTGTCCAGGCTGGTCTTGAACTCCTGACCTTGTGATCTGCCCGCCTCTGCCTCCCAAAGTGCTGGGATTACAGGTGTAAGCCACTGCGTGCCCGGTCTTTTTATTTTTATTTTTTTAAATTAATGTTTTAGAAATATTTGGATGCATACGGAAGCCATTATATTCAAATCAAATATGAATGGAATCAGGACACATCTTTGTGAATCCACGGCTGGAAAACTACTTTTCCAAGGTTTATAAATCACCACATGAAAAATATCTTCATAAAATCAAAAGATTACCCCAGTTTCCTTTTTTGTACAGGACATTATGCATTGAAAGTTATTTGAAATGACTTACATTCAAGGAATAGCCCTGAGGAATCATAGAGCTTGAGTGAGCAAAAGAAATAACTGCTTCAAGTTCTCTGACATCATCAACATCACTGGCATTTGTAGTAGTTAAATAGTACCTCCTGGGACCAGCCTGCCATGTTTGAGTCCCAGCTCCACAACTTCGTAACTACATAAGCCTGGACACTTTGTTTAATCTTTTCAATCTTTGAATTCTTCATCGGTAAGTATGAATCAAAATATCAGTAACTATTTTATAATATCGGTTTAGGAAACAAATGAGATAATATGAATTGTTTACCTGTAGTAAACAATTAATGAATTTTAGTTTTTATAATTATTACAGAGGCTAATCAAAGGAAAAATGACCATGCTATGGGCTGGGGAGAGAAGGATGCTGAAGTGGTGATTTATGATATCTGAGAGGTCTCATCTCTTTGAAAACATTAAAAATAAACATGAAAAATGAACAGCAATGAAAGTCAACACAAACTCAGAGCTCAATGAATGATAAAGACAAGGGTATCAAATATCACAGAAACAAAAGCACCTTGTTTTCAAATTATATTTTATATTAAGCAAGTTTCTAGACTTCATGGTCATATAAAAATGTATTACAGAAGTTGTAATTTGTAGGGTATGTGGGATATATCTGGGCCACTGATATGCTGATATTAGTCTGTAATATTCAGAAAAGTTTTCAACCAATTTTTAAGTATAAGGATATTTCATATAAAAATTTGGAGTTTGATTTTTTTCCCCCTTTTTAATCAAGACATCTTACACACTGTATCTCTAACTCTACATGTCAACAATTACTTGGGAGAAGTAGCGACTACCTTTCTTACAAAAGTGAATGGTCTCTGATTGACTACAGATCTCATCACTCCCTATTGCTTCATGAATACTGTGGTTAATTACACATCTCTATTAGCACTGCCCTTGTGCTATTGCTTTTCTTATGGTACATAAATGTGTGGTTTGTTTTTTTGTTTTACCTCTTTTTTTTTTTTGTGGAAGTAAAGAGCATTACTACATGTTTACCATGTGTCTTAGTCCATTTTCTGTTGCCATGACAAATTACCTGGCACTGGGTAATTTTTAAAGAAAAATGTATTTAGGTCATGGTACTGGACACTGGGAAGTCCAAGATCAGGTGGCTACCTTAGGTGAGGGCTTTGTGGGGCTTCACAGCAGGAGAGAAAAGCAGAAGTACAAGTGAGCACATGTAAAAGGAAAACAAAGTGGTGTTAACTGCTCTGTAACCCTGCTCTTGTGAGAGCTATCCCCACCCTGAGGGAAGTGCATTAATGCCTTCATGAGGCCTAGGTCCGCATAACCCAAAAACCTCCCACCAGGCCCCACCTCCCAACATTGCTGCATTAAGGAATAAAAGTTCCAACATAGAAACTTTTGGGGGGACACATTCAACCCACAGCACCATGCAGACAAATGCCTCTTATTCCTGGTTTGCTTTACTCACTTATCTGATTGTGTCCTGTAGGCTTGTGAGTGTCTGTCCTGAAAAATTTCCAAAGATTTAGATGTGAAATGACACTTAAAGAATGCTTCATTTTAAAAAATAAACAAGGAGGTAAGTGATACAGGAGCGAAAAACAAATGTGACAAAGATCAAAGCGGGGGTTGATATGATCACATAATTTTTCATAAGGGAGGTATGTCTGGAAGGACACATAGGCCTTCAGGCTAGGAGGATGGCATTGGACAAGCAAATGTCTAAACTCCACAAAATAGCTGTGTAGAGATCCTCAACACATTTTTTCTCAATCATCAAATGTAATCACAGTGTTTCTTTACTTAAAAACTGTCAGTGGCTTCCTATTGTCTTCAGGATGAAAATCCAAGCTCTTTAGACTGACTTAAGAATCCTTCTAGACGTGGCCTTTGGCTACCTTCCTATGCTTATTTTAAAAGGCAGCCCTGAATCTCCCACATTAGCCCCCGTGAGCTAGCCATACTCAAGGGCTTGCTGCTCTCTCAAAGTACAAACAATTTTACATTTTGAACTTACCGTTTGTTTAAATTTACCCCTGCCCCAACCCACGGTCACCTCTTCTGAGAAACTTTCTCTAACACTGTCTTCCTCCAAAGCTGAGTTTGGGACTTCTTCTCTGCATTCATGAGGCACAATAAACAGGGCTGCATCTTCCATTATGCCTTTTGAGCTGTAAATCTCTTGATTAATTCATCTCCCTCAATGGACTTGACTCCCTCAACTCCTTGACCAGGAGGATCAGAGTCCAGCCCTGTGAGGATGCCATGGTAGGGCTTGTTAGCCCTGAGGGAGGAAGTAAGTATAGGAGCTAGGGAGTCACTTTACCAGCTAGGAGAGCATTATAGGAAAGTTCTTTCTGTTGAAAATAAGCTGTCAACCAGGGCTTCCCTGTCTGTCAGGGATTTGTCAGTTCACTGTGAACTTCTCTGGAAATTCAGAGTCCCCCTCCATAATTTTCACAAATTCCTGGTAGTTTGCTTCCTCATGCATCTGTCCATCAACACTCCAGCTGTTATGTTAGTCCTTGTTTTCATCCTACATTGTCCTGGAAGCAACACTGAATCCCTCCACCAGTTCTTGAAAGATCCTCTAGAAATTAGCTTTGTGCTGGTTTACTTATCTTATTGAAAATTTGAGGGGTCAAAGAAGATGTCACTGTACAAAGAACATACTCTCCAAACCTAATTCAGCATAATACTCATCTTCTTTAAGACATTGTCAGGGTATATCTGTAAGCAAATGTTCTTCCCTTTTTAGGAGTAAAGAGGCTGCCAGTTGTTAATATAATGACATTTCTACACCCTAAACTCATGTTGACCCAGAGTCACTGCCTTAATATCTTTCTATACATTTGCCCAAGTTCTACACTGGGGAATAATAAAAAATGAATTTATCTTTTACAAGACAGATTTCAAATCTATCACATAGTTCTAATCTTTTACAGGTCAAGCATCCTTCGTGTCTTTATCTAGAATTGGAGGCTCTGAGAGGCAATTATTTTTTTCAATGAGAAAAAAGTTCACAGACTTTCACAGTAATATTTTTGGGAGTTTTTATGTGCAAACCTCTCCTCAAGTTCACCCTAAATTGTTTCTGTGAAATCTCAGCTTTCTGTCGCCTTTAGGTGGATGAACACTTTTGTAGGCAAGTAAACTAGATTATTACACCTGACTTATTTACACACAGTAAAAAATAGGTTACAGCCTTTTAATTTAAGCTGATCAACTTTATTATTTCTCTCTGGATGAAAGCATGTGCAATGTTTTCTGTGGTTTGGGTGTAATTTCCTGCCAGAGGGGGATGTGGAGGCGGAGGGGAAAGGAGGGGTTGCTGAGTTTTGGCATCAAATTCTTAAGTCCAGCTGCTCTCTTTTAAATGTCAATGACCTTACTCTATAGCATCCAGACTGGTCAAGGTCCCTATAATGAGAAAACCAAATTACAGGTATGTAATTTTCACAGTTTTCTGCCGGGATCTCCAAGTTGGTAACAAATTGATATACTACTGTCTGTACGGAAGACTGCTTTCAGAAAACAGGCCACTCTCAGTTGAAACACTATGCCTGAAGGATTGCGCAATTTTAAACTTCCGAGATATAAAAAACATCCTTCACCCAAGTCTCTTGTAGAATGTTGAACTATAGAGCATATTGTTTAAGCTTGGAAAGCCTTACCAGAACAACAAGATGTGAGAAAAATCTTCAGGCACCAGGAACAAGGAGATCATGGAAAAGCAACTAACAATGGGAAGATAACGTATGTCATGGGACTAGAATCTCAAATTGTGAATTTTGTTATACATTCCTCTGCCAAACTTTTAGACATCCACAGTTAGTCAATATGTCCCTTATAGTTATATGTTTTTCTAGAAGGTAATTTCCTAAGATCATAATAAAAAACAGTAATCATTATAGTAACAGAAATAAGTAACATTTATTGAGATTTCCCTGTGTCAAGTTCAGTTCTAAACACTCCCCATGCATTCACTTATTTGATTCTTACAACCACCGCATGAGGTACAAATTACTATTATTCTCATTTTGCAGGTGAGAACACTGAGGCACAAAGAAAGAGGTAATTTGTCTAAGGTTGTACTGTCAGCAAAGGGTGGGACCAGGGGTCAACCCAGGCAGCCTGTCTGTGGTGCTCTCATACTGTTACCAAACTGGATCTCTGGAAGGCACAGTATCATTTTCCATAGGGACAAAGAAATAATTGGGTGGTGTATTCCTGACCAAGAGCTTAGTCATGCTTAAAAGTAAATGATCAAGCTACAGTCACCCCTTGGTATACGTGAGGGATTGGTTCCAAGACCCCTATGTACACCACAATCTGCACGTACTCAAGTCCCTCATTCAGCCTTGCAGAACATGCAAATGCTGAAAGTTGGCTGTCCATGCAGACACGTTTTGCATCCCATGAATGCTGTATTTTTCATCTGTATTTGTTTGAAAATTATCCACGTGTAAGTAGACCCCAGAAGTTCAAACCCATGTTGTTCAAGGATCAACTGTAATGTCAAAATACTAAAAAATATAACTAAATGGATCTCTTCTCAGTAGAAATGGTGGATAGTCAAGCTGAGATTTTTGTCAGCAGTTCCCAAAGGTGGTAGAAATGGGCCCTCATCCTGGAGTTATTGAGTTAGAAGTCAAGAATGAGAATTTACATTTCTAACATTTCTCCAGGCGATTCTAATGCAGATCTGTATTAGGAGATCACAGATCTAAGTTTCATTTTTAAACACCTCTTGAGCCTGGATAAACAAGGTTAAAAAAAAAAAAAAAAAGACAACTATTGCTGTATAAACAGAGGTGAAAAAAACAGCCATGACTTCAAGGTGTTCAAAAACAACTCAAGGTTTGCATAGGATGAAGGGAAATAGGCATATAAGCTGCTATGATACAGTTTAACAAAATTTCTTATAGAGTGAAGAGAACAATAGCAATTCCAAGAAAGGAAAAAGGACAAGGAGAATCAGAAAATGTTTCGTAGAGGAAGTAACATTCAGGTTGAATTATCTGAAGAGATGAGGATGAAGTAGTTAAGAAAGGAAGATTAGAGGAAGAAGGGTAAGGAGGACTTTTCCGGATACAAGGACACATATTTTTTCAACAATAACTATTTATTTCTTATTTGCCATGTGCTAGGTATTGTATTATGTGATGGACACAGAACATGTGCAAATGAACATAGAGGTTAGAGTTTGTGGCTTGTTCAGGGAACTGAGAGTAGCCAATTTTGTTTAGATGTGCCACAAGGTAAAAAGAGGAATGGTCAAAGAGGTCACAGGTTGTGCTTCCCTAGGAAGCAGACTCTAAGGGAGGATTAGCAAGCAGAGTATTTATTAAGGAGTGCCCTCAGGATCAACATCTGTGGAAATGCAGGAGGGGTAAGTAGATTGGGCCGAGGCAGAAGTTGAGACGCTAACCCACAGAGAGCTCTGTATCGTGGGTGGCCAGCAACTTAAAATTCATTGTGTTTAGAACAAAAAAATGAACCCTAAAAATGGTAACCAGTTCATCTTGAAGTGGGAAAAGGGATGGGTAGGTTTCCTATGTGTTGCCATAATCAGAAGAATGGAATAATTTCTATTATTCTATTTCCCATGCTTGCTGTTCTCTGAACAATTTGACCACACCTCTTTAGAATATTCCCTCCCCAACCTGCATACTCCTCACAGCCCCCAGTTAATAACCCAGGATCCTAGGCTGTGAGACAGAAGTGGAACTGCCTTCTCCACAACCCCACCGTGTTACTTATGAGCTGAATGTAGAGTCCTCATGCAGGGTACTCCTCCTCTCCCATGTCAAAAACACAGCGTTTTCCCTACAGTCATGAAGTCAGCAAAGAGAGCCATTTCCTACTACAAAAAGTGATACTTAGAATTATGTATAATAATAAATAGAATCACTCCAAGTGAGTTATCTATTTATAACTGGAATATTGATATTACTGCTGATATTAACAACAATTACATAGGATACTGCTTGCAAAAGCACTCTAATCTTGATGAGTTCATTTTGCCCTCAGTGTAGCCTTAGGAGCCAAGTGCAAAAAAAAAATTAGTTCCATTTTGTAGAGGGGCAAATCTTGAGGCAAAACAACATTATATGTGTTACTTGCCCTGGCTTCTTTAGGTTGCCAGTATGATCCTTCCTCTCCTGGACACTTTTGGCTCCTCCTTGCAGTCTTGGATGGCATTCCTTTGTGTGTGTGTGTGTGTGTGTGTGTGTGTGTGTGTGTGTGTGTGTGTGTGTTTCTGTACCATTAGATGGTAAATCCTTTAAAAGCAGGAATGTGCATGTCACAGTCACCTTTGCATTCCTCGAAACATTTCTTGCAGTTCTTGTATGCTCCCAGTGTTTATTTGGCTGGCTGACAGGGTGAAGGAAATAAGTGAATTGTGAAAGATACCATTTGAATTGAGCCGGAGAGGTGGGCCTGGAGCCTAGGTTGTTTGCTCATTCATAGATTCTCTGTTGACTCAAAGTATGGTCTGTAGATTAGCAGTAATGCAAAGACGTAGGCCTACCCAAGACCTACTAAATCAGAAGCTGCATTTCCATTAGATTCCGAGACAATTCCCATGCACACTAACATTTGACAAGCATGGTTCTAGAGGATACTTTTTCACTTCCACAAGTATTGAGTGGTTTACCACAGATGAATGTTTGTCCACTGGCCTTGATTCTTCATGCAACCAATCACATGCATGGTTCCACCATGACCCAAGGGTACTAGAAGACCAGGAGCATATATAGCAGCATCTCAGGAAACAAAGATGAGATAGTTGGTTGTGTAAATTAACACTTCATTAAACATGTAACAGCAGCAATAATAATAATAAACATAATACTAAGAGATAATGTTTATTGAGCAGTTTCTATGAGACAGATACTGTTCTAAATATTTAACATATATTATTTCAGTCATTGTATGCCTAGTAGTTTTCTAAGTATATGTGTATGTGGATATATAGAAGAATTTATTGTAAGTTTTACCTTGGCTCCCATTTATTTTTAAATGAGACTTTCCACATACACACAGCCATATGAGGTAAGTTCTATTGTCCCCATTTCACAGGTGAGGTATGAGGATACTGGTGTTCTAGATCCCATGGCTAGAATGTGGAGAACCTAGGACTCACAACCAGGCAGTATGGCTTCTGGACCCCTGCCTTTAAACATTAATTGAAATAGATTTAGAATTACCTTGGTCCACAAGTGTATTTTTTTTTTCTCTGTTCCTAATGTCTACAACAATGAAATAGCTTTGGCAAGACAGTCTTCATACACAGAAGATCATAGAAGAAGGGGAGGGTAATACAAGTTGAGAGATGCAATAGGTCCACTCTGCATAGATATTTGACACGAGATCCTTGACTAAATGTGGGCCTGGCTCTGCAGACTCCAGCATCAACCTCCTATGAATTGAGCAACATCCTGTTTCCTTAAATTCCTGTTACTAACTGAAAACCTCCATTTGGTCTTATTGTGTTTCTCCTTTCCCCTTGACCCTTCATGCTTATGTATCTATATAAAACTAATAAAAACTTGAACAGGAAATATAAAATCACTATGAAACCAAACCAAACCTGCAGCAGGACCTCAGAGGGCCCTATGCAATCAGAGCTGTGTGAAACTATTTTCGGGGAGCTGTAAACCTAATAGCTTGCTCTATTCAAGGCACAGCTGCAAGGCTCCTGGGACAGATATGCCCCTTGTTGGAAAACAGAAGGGCTTGTAAAATTATTTTCACAAATTTTTTTCTTAATATTTTCCCAGCTACCTCAGGCACTCCTTCCCCTCCGCCCTACTTAGCTGAATAACTGGAGTCTGAGAGAAGCAATGGCAAAGGAATAGTGATTTTCCCCCATTTATCATTTATTATTATTGATGGGTAGCAAATCATTTTAGTAACACTTTCTACTCAATTTTTAAATAAATCATTTAAAAGCATTCTTTTCAGATTTAGGGATTTTCCTTCATTGTAATTTTATCTGTGCTATGGGTATGTTTTCGGGGTGGGTCATCCTGAGTCTGTGGCCTTCGTTATGCCACAGGAATATTCTCCTGGTTCCAGCAACATCGTTTATATCCAGGGCAGTTGAGCTTTGCTTTGTACCAGCGCCCTCTCCTCGCCTCACACAAATATGGCTCCACCTGGACTCTTTTCCTTGGCCCACACTCAAAAAGTCTATTCTCCTTTGAACCAACATTCCTGCGTAATTCTCTGTATTTCTGATACTGGGATTATCTCTTGGTGTGTGTTCTTAAGCCTGTTGTCCTGCTAAAAGAGACTGGATGCTCCGTTTCTTTGGCTTGTGTTTTTATCCCTTAGGCTCTGAAGCTTTGGAATCAGCCATAGACAAGCTCAACTCTTGCTTGGTTGATTCCTATGTATATAAAATAGCATAGAATGAATCATTCAATCTTTCTTACACTCAGTGTCTTCAATTACCATATGTAGTCAGCTGTATGCACCGTTTGGATAAGTATTTACCATATACTCAGTTCCTGTCCATGTATTAACTCATTTTATCCTGATATAACCCTCCAAGAGAGATGTAATCAACATCCTGTTTTATAAATGAAGACAGGAGAGGGCAAAAATTATGCCTAAGATCAGAGACATAGTAAGGGAACACCTGGAATTCACTCATGTATGTGATGACTCAGGAGTCCTTTCTTTTAACTACCTGCGATGATGTTTTTCAAACTATAAGGTTATTATGAAAAATAAAGAAATGAATTCTACTATGTCTTCAGTAGTTTAGAACTTGGCTCTGAGAAAGTGTACAGTCAGTGTGTCATTTTTCTTTGATTTAGACACTCAGGTTTATAATCACTGTTTCATCTGCCTCTTGGTTCACTCCAACATTGAGACTTACGGCATTTTGTTTCTTCTGTAGAAAGCTTAGTTGGTTATTCTGTAAGATTATGTTATCCTAAGCCCATAACCTTCAAAGTTCACATTAAATATCATACACAAATATATGTTTATGTATGAATATGTGTAAATCTTGTCTAAGATGAGGTTAAAGCTTGTCACAAGTAAGGTATCGTCAAGAATGAAGAAGGAACAGTCATGAAGGGATGGAGTAAGGAGTGTATTGTACTGAATACCTATTAACCTCCATAAGAAAGGCACCAGTTTTCAAGAGACAGAAGAGACCCAGAGTCAGACAAGGAGACCCATACGGGGGATAGAATCCAGTGGCAGCAAACTGGACAGGAGAACTGGCTTACCTACAGAAATGGTCCAGTGGCAGCAGGCTTGGCAGGAAAACTGCAACCACTTGGCAAAGAGCATGAAGTTTATGTAGCATTTTCTCTCTTCCCCTTAACGACCTCCACCTGGCAACCTTTATGTAACCCAAAACTCAGGGTCTCAAGCCCCTATACTGCCTGTGTTCCACGAAACAGGGGCTCAGATGTTTCTTATAGAAGAGGGACACACCTCCGCGTTAGCCGCGCCGGATTCCCCAGTTCCGAACGCACATTCAGATCCGTCTGCCATACAAAACAAGGTCATCCTGAGGGTACGCTTAAGTTATTGCAGCCAGGGGCATTTACCCTACAGAGTGGAGGCAGGAATTCTAAATCTGTGTTCAGAACTCACTCTAGCACTCCTAATCACATCTCCCCCTCCCTTTGTTCCTGACCTTCACAACTGCCTCCAAGCATGATCCAAAGTAAGACAGAGGAAACAGGAATAAAAATTAGACTTCAATTGAAATTCTCTGTGGGGCATGGTGGCTCATGCCTGTAATCACAGCATTTTGCCAGGGCTGAGGTGGTTGGATTGGTTGAGCTCAGGTGTTTGAGACCAGTCTGGAAATATTGGGAAACCCTGTCTCTACAAAAAAAAAAAAAAAAATACCCACAAAACTTAGCCAAGTGTGATGGTATGTGCCTGTAGTCCCAGGTACTCTGGAGGCTGAGGTGGGAGGATCACATGAGTCTGGGAGGCTGAGTCTGAAGTGAGCTGAAATTGTGCTACTGTACTCCATCCAGCCTGGGCAACAGAGTGAGATCCTGTCTGAATAATAATAATAAAAATTCTCATGCAGTAAAAATTCTCATCCCAGAATGCTTTAGTTCATTAAAAATGTGGCAAAATAAAAGTTGTCATTAGAGTGGTGTTCTACCTTATAGTCAGCAACTTATGTCCTGTATGAATAGAGCAGTGGTACTCAAAGTGTGGGCCCTGGTTCCAGCAGCATCAGCATCACTTGGGAACTTGTGATAAACGTAAATTCTTGGCCCCATCCCAGACCTACTGAATCAGAAACTCTGGAGGAGGGCGCAGCAATCTCTTTTAACAAGTCCTCCAGTTGATGCTAATTCATGCTCAAGTCTGACAATCATTGTCTGAAGTTGTGGAGGTGGAGGCAGTTCATAAGCTACAGCTGCAAGCTAAAAGCAACCCAACACCTGGTTTTTGTTGTTGTTTGTTTTTTTGTTTTTGTTTTTTTGTTTGTTTGTTTGTTTTTAAGATGGAATCTTGCTCTGTCACCCAGGCTGGAGTGCAGTGGTGCAATCTTGGCTCAATGCAACCTCCAGCTCCCAGGTTCCAGCAATTCTCCTGCCTTAGCCTCTCCAGTAGCTGGGATTACAGGTGTGTGCCACCACACCTGGCTAATTTTTGTATTTTTAGTAGAGATGGGGTTTCACCACGTTGGCCAGGCTGGTCTCAAACTCCTGACCTCAGCACCACCTATTTTTATAAACAAACTTACGTTGATAAACAGCCACACCCATTCATTTACTTATTGCCTAAGGCAGCCTTTGTGTTATAATAGCAGAGTTGAGTTGTTGCAACAGAGACTGTGTGATCCTGCAAAGCTAAAAATATTTACTATCTCTACCTTTTTTTCAGAAAAATTTTCTGAATCCTGGCTTAGAGAACTATGGGAACAGAGGGTTCCAAGACAAGTACTTAGAAGTGCCTCTGCCACCTATATGCTTTGTGACCTTGGAAAATTTCCTTCTGATCTTGATTTTTTTCCCTCAAAATGGAGCAAGAATAACTATATCCACCTTTTAAGCTGTGATGATGAGTTAGCACATGCAAAGCCATGAATAGAATTCCTAGTGCTTAACAATCACTCAGTAAGTGGTACTTACTATTATTGTGACAATACTAGATAAAATTTACTGTTAGTTTGTATTTGAATCTGAACAAAAGTAGAAAAAAATTACCTGATTTATCAACTAAACTCATTGGTTTGGTGGAGGCTAAAGAAAATGTTTAGTCCTACAGTCTTTCATTAGAAAACACAGTTTTCAAGGTAGTGAAATGTATTTAGATTTACACTTCAGTTTTGAAGCACGTTTGTATGTTTAATGTCTTTAGTCTTGAGTACAGCCAACTAATAAACAAAAATGTCCATTCATCTGTCAATTCTTTTATTTATTATTGTTATTATTATTATTAGTTTTTGAGATAGAGTCTCGCTCTGTTGCCCAGGCTGGAGTGCAGTGGTGCCATCTCTGCTTACTGCAACCTCTGCCTCCTGAGTTTTAGTGATTCTCATGACTCAGACTCCCAGGTAGATGGGACTACAGGCACATGCCACCACACCCAGCTAATTTTTGTATTTTTTTAGTAGAGATGGGGTTTCACCATGTTGGCCAGGCTGGTCTTAGACTTCTGACCTCAATTGATCCGTCTGCTTTGGCCTCCCAAAGTGCTGGGATTACAGGCATGAGCCACCACTCCCAGCCAATCTGTCAGTACTTTATAATTTAAGAATTCTTAGTTGATGCTTTTACTTTGACTACAAACATGGAGAAAAATACTTTTGGAATTAAAGTGCAACTTACACCTGACAGTTTTTTTTTTTTCCCTACTATGGACATTAGAGTTTGGACTTTTGGGAATAACAAAAGACAAGAAATGACATTCATATCAAATTATTTATATATACTATATTATATGTTGTAGTATATGACACATGAGATACATTCATTTTTATGAACTGAAATATGAAGTTAAACCTGTATAACTAATGTTTAATTTCTGTCACTTTACCTAGAGATTTGAAACAATGATACTCTATTATTACTCTTCATTCTGTGGGTTGACTAAGTTGAACTGGCAGTTTTCTATCTCATCTGGATTAGCTGAAGTCACCCATTTTATTGCATTCAACCTGGAGCTTTGCTGGGGTGCTAAGATTTCCAAGACATTCTCCCCTCTTCCAGGGCCTTCCTCCACCAACTCTCATCACTCAGTAGTCAAACTGAACTTCTTTTGGTACAGCAATTGGCTTCCAAGATGGAACATTCTAAGAGGATACTCAGTGTGAACACTTATGAAGCTTCTGTTTGTATCAGGTTTGCTAAAGACAGACTTGCTTGGCCACAGCAAGTCACATGCCCGAGTCTAGTGTCAAGGGTTAAGGTGCATGCATATACAAGGACATGAATACCAGGAGGGTTGCTTGTTGGCGGTTACCAGTGCACCAGTCAGCCACAAGCAATATCTTCTGAATAATAAGAATTTGGTGATTCTGGAAGACACATTGATTGACTAGACTGCTTCCAGCTCGGTGGGTATTGGAGAAGGGCTACGCACCCTTATTTATTTATTTCAACATGTGCTTGGAATTGATTATAGAAGACAAATTTGTTTCTGAATGTTTGTTTAAGGCCCTAAGTTTTGAATAACTAAAGCGCAGAAGGCAGACCTTCTATTTCCCATTATCTTATATCCTCTTTTAGGGATTTTGAGCACAAAGTGCAGGACAGATGTTTTGGATTAGCTTATACCAGGCAGTCAGAGTTTGGAGTGCAGTTGTATAATACACAATTTATGCCAGATTTTTCTGAGATGAGTCAAAAGCCAGACTTTAGTAATGAGAAACCAAGGTGGCATTTGGTTGGTATTACTGATACAGCTAAAAAAAAGCCTCCCACCCAAACCACCTGGCAATAAACAGGATCATAACTACAATCAAATGCTACAGTGACAGCCAATTTTTAATCCATGGGCAAAAACCCCTCATTCCTTATCACTTGTGCTAAGTACTTTAGGAGGTTTACTCTTTATTTCCCCTCAAATGATACTGGATTCTATTAAAATTGTATAGTGTTTGAGGTAATAAAAATAGTAAGAAAATAGAAAGATAACTAGGAAAATGGCCTAATGTCTTAAAAAGGGCTCATTAATTTGAATGAGTTAGGTATCGTCATAATGCCTTCTGGAAAACTGTATCAAAGTAGTGGCTTCAGTCGGGATTCTTGAGGAAATCTGCTCAGATATCCATGAGTAAGAAGGGCTCTACTCTTTCAGGAGAGAGCGTACTCTTTGAATTAATAGAGAACTTCATGAACGAGTACCTACCAGCCTGAATAGCTAAAGAAAGCCGGGTGATCAGTGAAGTGATTGACATTCCAGATCATTCTCACTTCTGTGCATCCTTGATCTACTTTCTATAGAGCATGAATCAGTCCTTAGAATTAATAATACTACATACTTTGCATGTAACTTAACAATAAATGCAAGTGGATGTTTATAAATTATTTATGGTGGCATGATTGCATTTGTGAAGACAGAGAATATATATATCATGTGATAGATGCAGTTCATTTGCTCGCTCAAGGAGCATTTTGGGGTACCTATTGTGTGCTCATCCTTGGCACATTGAAAAATTTCCCCTTCTTATAGAATAACAGGGGAGGAGTTTCAGGATTAGGGAGAGGGGTTAGAGTCAGGGGAGAAGAAAATGTCCGTGAATGCCTAAATTGTGTCTCAAATTTGGAAACATTATGATTTGTTCCATAGCTTTCATTAGATTCTCAAAGGAACTCAATGATTCCAAAATGTTAAAAACAGTAGAGCATTAGAGATGGAAGTAATCATGACTTTTTTGCCCTATGGCTCATTTTATAGTGAACCCCCCTCATTTCATAACTGAGAAAATCCAAGCCCAGAAACGGACATGAGTGCTTTGTTCAAAAATCACTCATCTGTTTACTGATAGAGCTCTGCTTAAATTTCAGTGGGTTTCACTTACCTCTTAGGTGGTTCTACTTGAAATGATAACCATAGTTTAACCAAATGTCATATTGATATGAGCATCCTAAAACACAGAATGGAAATGCAGTTCTATAGCAACAAAATGTTGCTATCCTATCAGAAAATTAACCTTTTCCCATGATTTTCTTATTCTCTACCTCATCATTCCCAGACAAAGAACAGGGGTGGGAGACAGGATTCCTTGCATGGCTAAAGGCCATGGAAACTTGAGAGAATGACTTCAGTGAACTAATATTCTAGGAATCTTGGACATGTGAAGAAATTCTACCCACTGATCTCAGTGAAATGGCAGCTGAGAGTGAGACTGGGTCTTCTCATTTAAGTTCCTCTTCCTGGTATATTGCATTGTGTTTTGTTGATTAGATTCACAATACAGTATTAGTATACTCAGTAGACACTGAACATGTTAAGTCAGAGAATTCAGAGGGATTCTGGAGAACTCAGGAGAAACAGACAAGATGTGAGGAAGGAAACTGCAGACTGTATGCATTCCTAGAAGCACAAAAAGAGTCCAATGAAGTAGAGGATACAGTGGTGACTGAACTACCAGGACCCATTCTCATTGCATAGCTACAGGGCCTCTCCTCATACGAAAGAAGTTGTACAGACAAAAAGCCATACATCAATTAAACCTTCGTTACGGATGGAGCAGCATACTAGCTCCACCATGAGTTTGAGTTTAGGAAAGAGTTTGGGAGAGTTCCTTGCAGTTGACAGTGAGAAGATCTACTTGAGTTATCAATGAAAGAACTTATATTAACTCTGCATACACTGGAAATTCTTGGGGACTGAACATATTTTTCCCTGACTGCTGATAAGACGCTGGTGAGTGTAAGAAACCAAGTGTGCATCCACCTGACTTCTCCTTTCTGCTTTGGTGGTTACCAAAGGTGAGAAGGTACTCAGATGAGGAAACTGCAGAGCTCCTTTTTCTCATGGGATGACTCTTTTGGACTGACTTCATTAGTTTATGCCAATTGTCTAATTTCCTTTTGTCTCTTGCAGCCATCTAGGATGGAAAACTGTTTCAATACTGTTAGTGAATTAATGGTGAGACCATAAAGACCTATGCATTTGGGATATTTCTCTTGAAACATTCCACTTCTCTAGTCAGAGGTCCCACTCCACCCATTTGAACTCTTCTTCAGCCTAATGGGCAGCACGAGAGAAAGAGAGGGACTCACTTCCAGATTCTGTTCACGTAACTGTAAGACTATGGCAAGTTCAATCATTATCTCCAGATTTCTGTGTTTTCACCACATAGGAAGAAGGATTTTAAAACTGCATGCTAATTAATGCTTTGAGAACTCTGGCTATAAAGCTGCTTCATGGGTGTAAAATATTAATGCTGTTGGCACTAGTTTCTTTTACCTTCGCCAACACCAAGACTTTTTAAGAGTACTAAACTCAGGAGACTTCTTTTTTCTTTCTTTTATTTATTTGTTTATATTTTAAACCTTTTTATTTCCATAGGTTTTTGGGGAACAAGTGGTATTTGGTTACCTGAGTAAGTTCTTTAGTGGTGATTTGTGAGATTTTGGTGCACCCATCTCCTGAACAGTATACACTGAACCCGATTTGTACTCTTTTATCCTTCATCCCCTTCCTACCCTTTCCTCCTGAGTCCCCAAAGTCTATTGTGTCATTCTTATACATTTGCATCCTCATAGCTTAGCTCCCACTTATGAGTGAGAACATTTGATGTTTGCTTTTCCATTTATATGCAGGAGATTTCTTTTGAGGAACAAGAAGGTTAAGCTGTAACTGCATTTTCTAGACCCTATTGCTTAAAGAAATTTGTCCCAGGAAGATTCCTATAGGGCAGTTTAATTAGCCCTAAGGTAGAACAGTAGCAGAAAAATTGGGGCCAAACTGGTACTTTGCTCTATCTTAGGCCATCAGGTTTATCTGACAAACTATAAACTCCATGAAAAAAATGGGGCTACCCAATGATAAACTCATGTTTGTGTACTTGTCAAGTTCATTTACCCTCCACATAGGTGAGCAAGAAGCAGTCTGTCTTTCTAAAATACTAGTCTGATTCTGCTACTCTCTTGCTTAAAACCCTCTGATAAACTTGTGTTGCCTAGAAAAAGGCCCAGTCTTCTTAGAATAAAGTGCAAAGCTTTTCTCTTTCTTACCGTAATCTATTTTTCTAGCTACCTTTCACCCTCTGCAGTATGTTTTCTCGAGCCATAACTGAACAATGTCTTTCTGACATTGCAACCTCTTTTCACACCTCACACTTGTTTCTTCAACTGGGATGGTTGATGATCTGTTACAATCTCACGAGTGTCTCCTTTCTTTAGAAATGTGTCCTGGCCAGGCTTTCTCAAAGTTAGAATTCTTTGCTCTCTTATTTGTGATTCTTCCAGCCCTTTATAAATGTCTTATTGTGCGTTTCTCTTACTACTCATGTTTGAGCTTTTCAGGAATGAAGATTAGTTGTGGCTGCATTCCCACAACTGGCACAGTGCCTAGGACACAGTGAGTGATGAGTTGTGACGAGGAAGTACCTGGATGGCTATGGCCAGACCTTGGCTAGCACTGCCAGCGAGGGTGTTTCACAGATCTCACCCTTTGACTGAGTGGGAGAAATGCAGGTCAAATCTCTTTTTTTTTTTTTTTTTAATGTAGAAATACAGAGAGAATTTCTTTTACTATAACAACTATAATTTCAGTGTTATTCTTATTCCATAGCATCAACTCCTTTACAGAAAAAAGACCGATGACACCCTTTGCCATTTAAAAATTCTCACCACATATTGAACAACCCCAAAAGAATACTCATTTGCATTGACTCAGAGGGTGCCAAGGACTGATACCGAAGCTTTTTATGTTGAAAGGCAACAGAGAGTAGTGGCTGAGATCACGGATTGGGTTGAAATCTCAGTTTTGCCACCTACTAGTATGTGACCTAGGGGAAGTAGCACAATTTCTTTCTGTCCATAAGCCCTTTCTGCCCATATATTAAAAAACGAAGATTATGACTGTACTTACCTCATAGGCACCATGAGACGAGGAAAAAATCTGTTCATATTAAAAGCTTAAAACAATATCTGGCACAACAACCTAAAAAGCAATGTAAAGTGCTTGTCAAAAGGCTATGCTGTGGAAGATACATCTGACTCTGTGTTTTTATTTTTCTGTTTACTAGCAGCGTAATCCTAAATTGTAAATATCCATTGTCCTTAAACCTTAGTTTTCCCTCTCTGTAAGTTGAAGCTAATAATTATGCCTCCTTTAACCTTCATCCATTAAGTGAGATACTTCACTCAAAGCATTTAGCATAGTAACTGTTCAACAAATTCTACCTACTGCCATTATTTCATGAGATAGGCTGTCAACAAATATTTGGGGCTAAATCTTAATTGATGAAATCTCAATTTCATCATCCTAATGATGAAACTTCTTTTGCCATTAACTTTTTAGTACTTGTTTCAATAACAAGTGAGAAAAATTTCAGTTTCTTTCTCCTTTTCCTTACTGGCATGAGTTAGGAGTTGAAAAAAAAAAGAGATCTCTTGTATTAACAAATTGCCTGTAAATCTAGAGTCACAGAATGTTATGTCTATGAAATTTTAGAACAGAAACTTTATGTGTCATAAATTCTATCATAAATTATAACTGCTTTATTTTAAATCAGTGGTTCTCAATTGAGGGTGACTGTGCCCTCAGCTTCTTCCTTAGAGAACAATTGGCAATGTCTGGAAACTACCACAACCGGTGGTAGGTGCTACTGGCTTCTAGTGAGTAGAAGCCAGGGATGCTACTAAATATTCTACAGACCATAGGATAGTCCCCTACAGCAAGAAACAATCCATCCAGGAAAATCAATAGTTATGAGGTTTAAAAAAAACCCTCTATTTTAGACTTAAGGAAATTGAAGCTTAGAGAGGCTTAAATTACTTGTCTATGGTTGTAGGATTTGATAACATTATTTCTTGCTCCAGTTGATCTATCATGACATCCTAAACCACCCCAGCAGCCAGAAGACAGCTTAGTATTTACACTCCTTTCTCAGCATTCCAAATCCCTCTACTCTGAGTGTATAAAATCTCTATTTTCTCCACAGATCAGCTTTCACCCCACTGTCCCCAGCTCACCAAAACACACATATGTGCACACAGTTCCATCATGGAAAAGTAATACAGAGAGAGTTCACTAAAGAAGCAAAGGCAAATTATTTCTCCTGGGCACACCTGTTTCAAACCAACCAATTCTATTACATAGCCCAAACAGAAGCCTCGGTGAAAAGGCAGACCAATGTACAGGTCTTTGTTGCTGTAGGACCAGAACCGGGCCAAGGTTCCCATGGGTAATAATCATGGCTTTGTGCTCAGGGAGGTCCACAGGCAACTGCAGAAATACTGTGACTACAGAATAAAGAATAAGAATAGAAAAAGGGGCATGACTTGATGAGCAAGCCACACAGATTCACAGGAAGTAGACTTCAGCAGTTCTACTATCTGTGGTTTTCTTGAATTCTTTTCAGATCTTATTCTGGGAAAAGAAAGTTATCAGGTCAGTAGTGTTAATGTGCTTTGTTTTGTTTTGTTGTTGCTCTATTCTACATGGGCAAAACACGAGAAGGTAGACATTTTCATGGTAGACTGGGAATAAAGAAGAAAAAGTGATCCTGTGAAGAAACCCCTGATGCAGTTCAGGGAGGGGAACAGATATAGAATGAAGTGAAGAAAATGCATATAGTTTTTCAACACTAAAAAAATGACTGAAAATAGTTTGTTCTCCTCTAATATCATTAATGAAACCACATAGTGATGTCACTTCTGATCACGCTGTAATTTGAGTTGCTGATCTTGCGATAACAAGCTTCCTCTTTGCGCATTCACAGCGTGTCTGCAGTGGAAAAGACCTTCAGGTTAAATGTGAGTGGGTGGAACTTGTCAAGAAAAATAACTTTACCACCACAACAACAAATGACGGGAGAGACAGAAACTTCTCTGGGAGAGCAGAAGGAAAAAAGCGAAGTCTAAGTATTATTAAACATGTGAAAGAAGAGTCATTTAATAGGAAGTAACTCTTTCACACAAATGTAACTTTGTGGTCCCTCAGAAGTACGTAAATACTACCAATCAGTCCACCACAGATTATCATCAAAATTTCTTGGGAAATGCCTCATTAAAGAGTCTTTATAGAATAATATGAGTGTGCATCAGTCAAATAATTTCAAAAAGACGTTAAGCACTAGGTCCTAGAGATGTAAATTTCCTTTCCTTCCTTGGGTATTACATTTTGCCATTGTGAGTTTTAAATTGAGGCTAAATGTGAACCCTTTGAACCATGCTCATCTTCGTAGGAGAGAGCTGTTTCTTGTTTTTAAGAGGAAGGCCTTAAATGGACTGAAGAATAGTGGTTTTGGCATTAAATTGCTCTTCTCAGATGTATTTATTACATGATGAAATTACATGATGTGTTATTACTTGCTGAAATAATTCCATAGCCTAGGACTTGATGAAAAATAATTGGTAAAAAAATCTTTCAGAATTCATAATTCTCAGACTTTGAAAAATATTTTTAAAAAATTGATATCCCCAAGCCCACCCACCTCATTACACAATCATATTTCTGTCACTTTTTTTCCCTGGTGCTGTAAACTCTGTATCCCCTCCATTAAGAGAGTGTTGGTGTGCTTTGTTTTGTTTCGTTACATAACAGTTTCAATGAAGCGTTTAATCAGGAAGATCCATATGTGACATATTTTGAGTTGCGAATTGGTTTATTCTCTACTCTACTGAAGTTTGTCTCCATTGACTGGTGGCCTGTTGAAGATCATAAATGTCTTTGTTTTGATTTTAGGGTACTGTGTTTCTTAAAGCTGGAGTTCCTGGACCAACTGCCTCATAGGTCTCCAGATGTGCTCATTAAGAAATGCATATTTCTGTGCCTAATCCCAAGCTTACTAAATCAGAAACTCTTGGCAAGGGGGAGTCTGAAATTGAAATTTTCACCTGTTTCTTGACTGACTCTTGTCTGTGTGGGGGTGAATGTTAAAAATTTAAAGGAAAGAGAGACCAATATGCATCTTACAAATAGAGATGGAGAGAAATGACAGTACGGTAGCATTAGGAGATACTTTGGAAAACAGATTTTTTGAGGAGGAAAAAATTATATTGCAAAGTTATTTTTACTTACACAAGTTATTTGTATATTTTATCCTTTACCATGCTCTTTATTTAGCTAATGTGTCCCTCTTTTATCTGATTTTATGTTTTTCATTCAGTCTGTCTTAACACCTCTGTTAAAAGAAAAGAAGGGAAACAGAGGGAGAATAGGTGAAACTAAGGAGAGTAATATGCTCTTAGAAGCAATTTAACATTCTTTAAATGTATCTATCTTGACCTTTTCAATGTCATCTGACATTATTTAATTTGCTATTTGTATATTATCATATACTGGGAAGTGAAAGATAACTGGAATTATTTTTCAGACCTCAATGTTACTTACTATATTAAATTTATTTATTTGTTTATTTTAAAGAAGAGCACATAAAAGTATAGAACACTTTTTAAACGTATGCAAAGAAACATCTATTGTTAAAGTGTACCTTACGGCTTGACCTTAATCACTCTTCAATGATTTTAGTACACTTACTGTTTTCCATGCCATAATAAGAAACCGTAGGACTTTTTGTAGCCTTTCAATGAATTGAATCCTCTGAAAATCGCTTCCAATAAAAAAACAAAAAACAAAAAAAAAAAACCTTTCATATCACCAAATTCCAGTCACAATAGCAATCTTGAATCTGTTTCCCACTTAATTTCCAGCATGAGAAAGAAATAATGTTTTGGGGACCATTATGTAGACTATGCCTCTGACTTCTGGGCCCACATTTAATTTCCAGCCTGTGAGGATTAAAACCTGAAATTATGTTGTTATTTTAGTTTAGAATTCTTTGTATTTTCATAATCATCATTAGCAAGATTCAGAGAGTTATTGTTATAATCAGCTGTAATGATAGCTATTATTATTAACAATGCAGGGCAGACAATAAGATTTGGACTGAATCTGAGGCTCAGTGTGTACATCACTGTGGTCATTGTGCCAAACTGCACCTGAAAATGGGATGGACAGCTGGTCTAGCGTGGTCACACTTACTCAACATCTTGGAAAGACATCAGTAGAGCAGACAGTTTCGGGCCTGATCCTTCAGTGACTTGAGAAGAGAGAACTTCTTGACCATGAATGTGTTTTTTTACTAGAAGATGAAAAGTCAAGATAGATTCAAGACATTCCTTGAAATGTTGATGATGAATAGGTAAAAACTCAGGTAGGGATTAAACAAAATTATAGGTGGGAAAACACAGTCTACAAAGAATGATGAAAATCTCTTATAGATTATTTTCAATGGAAGTTGTCTACTGTTATTCTAGTCCTCATTGGCCATCTTTGCAGATGCAAACTTTCTTCTGCCCCTCTGTGTGCTATCTCTTCCAGCCTGAATCACAAAACTCATTAAGAGCAGTTTTACCATGATTTCCAAGTGACCTAAACATATATTAGTTCCCCAGGGGCATGGCACAGTGCTGGGAGGAGATGACAGGGGCAGGCTGCAGAGGACATTGTGAGAAGGGAAGCCCAAGTGAGCTGCTTTTACTTTCACAAGGCTGCATTTTGGGAGAGGTTTAGTCAGGGCAAGGCTAAAGCAAAACTAACCTCTAGTCTCTCATCTGGAGCCCTGCTAGCCTTTCTCTAAGCACAAAAACTTCAAAATTTGTTTGGGGTTTGTCCTTTGCCTTTAATAAAATTTAGAACAGCATTTCTGTCTTCATAATGATATTTAACCCAAATAACAATAATTCTAAAATTGGCCTTATTCGAAAAATGTAGAAATGTCTACTATCCTTTTAGATATTGAATGAATACACGTACACTCTCTCTCCCTCTCTCCATAAACACACACACAGACACACACTCACACTCACACAGTCAGAATATTTATTTTACCTTCTCTCAAGTGAAACTACATTCATTCTACTCCATTTTGAGGTGAAGAGGCAGCAAGAGATTGGGGCTAAAGAGTCTGGTTAGCAGAAAATGATAGAGAGTTGGGGCTGTGGGAAACGCAAGGAAAAAAACCACACCTTGCAACAAACACTCTATGCTGGGTTGATGGATTAGAAGCTTTTTCCCCCCTTTTAAAAAAATACTAAGAGCCAAGTAACTAATGACAAGTGATATGAATTACCAGTATCAGGACACTGAGTTCTGGCCCCACTCCACTGTGACCTTTGTTACGGCTTTAGGCAGATCACTTTGCCAATCTGTGCTTTCAGTTTTCTCATCTGTGAAATGTGTTTAATCATATTGACTTGTTTCCCAGGGAAGTAATGTGATATATTAATATTTGTGGAGCACTTTGAGATCTGATGATAAAATGTGCATTATACTAAGTAGTGTTTGCTTCTCTCCTCGTCCCCTTACCCCCAGCAGATAATCTATACTCCTATCATATGAATATTTTTGCAAAGTTCATGTAAATGACTCCAGGCTGTTTGATTTTTAAAGAATTAATGCTGTGATATTTCTCCAGAACCTGACAAAATCATAAAAAATAAAAAGAATAGTAGTGACTTACTATGAAGGTTAAAGTCTTGTAAAAATCCATAAGAAAACAGATTTCTGTTCTAGGCTTGTATGGGGTTATTATAAGCAACAGTGAGTAATAATGATTCAAAAAATGAGGAAAAATACCTTGACAGTGTCATTTGAAAACAATTGTGTTAAGAGGCTTTTTACACTCATTTTACACCGTGTAGGTAGCCAAAATGTGTTTCAGAGGATATTAAAAGGATTGTTTTTCAAGGTATTAAGTGTGTGAAGAAAAATAATGAAAAAGATAGAGAGCTGGCTGATAGAATTCAGCTCAGAAAAATGACCTAGCCACACAGTGTAGAGGGAAGGTGTAACAATTACTTCCTCTCTGGGCTTTTAGCAGTTCAAATATCTTTAAACAATAAGAAATTGCCTTTTATGTATATTCAACTTAAAATATTTCATTTGTTTTTCCCCTCTTGCAGTTTTTTCTAGACATTTGCCAACTCTTGATATTGGAAGTGAACTACATTTCATTGTTATCGTTATTTGATTGGCAAAAAGTGTGAGCAACATAGTTCCTCTTTTCCAGTCCCTAATAATATCTTTCTGCTTCTCTCTCATGCCACTTCAAACAAGTTCCTCATCTTCCCTTCTGTATTTTAGTTAATGCAACTATCCTTCTCCCAGTCAGCCAGACTTGAAACCACAGCCTTCTCTGACCTCATCATGATGCTATATATCATACCTAATGTGCCAACAGAGTCCTTACATGACCACTTCTCAGAATTTAATGCAGCACATGTGAATGACCTAAGGATCTTGTATGAATGTAGATTCTGATTCTGGAGGTCTTGGATGGGCCCAACAGTCTGCATTTCTAATAAGCTCCCAGGTTGTGCCCATGTTGCTGGTGCATGAACCATAATATGACTGGCTAGGCATTAACCTTCATTTTCAGGCAAGACTTTGGCTCTCTACTGATATAATTCTCTCTCTTTTTGAGAAAAATTTTCAACCCAGGCATGATAAAACTGATCAGCCTGAGGATATTGCCCTTGGAGTTAGTTTTTTGAGAGAAATAAAACAAGAAACATCATAAGACACAAAACCCAAACAACTGGTGAGCAAATGGAGCTTCTCTATCATACACATTCTCTTCTCTGACAGCTGTTTGCATTCCATTCCCTTACACATTATTGTATGTTCTGTTTTGTCATAATGTATTCCTTCAACCATTTTTTTGAGAGTACACTATGTGTGAAACACTAAACTACACTCAAGGAATAAAAAAAAAATGGGCTGGGCGCGGTGGCTCACGCCTGTAATCCAGTACTTTGGAAGGCCAAGACGGGCAGATCACGAGGTCAGGAGATCGAGAGCATCCTGGCTAACACAGTGAAACCCCGTCTCTACTAAAAATACAAAAAATTAGCCAGGTGCGGTGGCGGGCGCCTGTAGTCCCAGCTACACGGGAGACTGAGGCAGGAGAATGGCGTGAACCTGGGAGGCGGAGCCTGCAGTGAGCCTAGATCGCGTCACTGCCCTCCAGGCTGGGCGACAGAGCGAGACTCAATCTCAAAAAAAAAAAAAAAAAAAAAGAGCCCAGGCGCGGTGGCTCAAGCCTGTAATCCCAGCACTTTGGGAGGCCGAGACGGGCGGATCACGAGGTCAGGCGATCAAGACCATCCTGGCTAACACGGTGAAACCCCGTCTCTACTAAAAAATACAAAGAATTGGCCGGGCGAGGTGGCGGGCGCCTGTAGTCCCAACTACTCGGGAGGAGAATGGCATAAACCCGGGAGGCCGAGCTTGCAGTGAGCTGGAGTGCCACTGCACTCCAGTCTGGGCGACAGAGCTAGACTCCGTCTCAAAAAAAAAAAAAAAAAAAAAAAAGAAATGGTATGATGTCCCACCATCAACAAGCTTATAATCTTACAAAGAAAAGAGCCAAGTAAGCAAAGAAATATAGTGAAGTGTAATATTTCCCTATGCCTAGAATATTCTCTGTTCTGAACTCCTTTCCCATCCTCAAATCCTCATTGCCACACACACACTTTGTACCACAGCAACATTAAACAATGGTATGTAATACTCTAATACAAGTCATAATTTTAATCCCGAGAAATGTTGCATATCAATGATCGAATTTCTATGCATTGTCAAAAATTGTGATATAATAATTGTTTTTATGAAAGATATTAAGGTATTTTATGAAAGGTTTTGAGGCTGGATTGTTTTCAGGTTTATGAGGACTGAGAATTCCAGCAACAAATATGACCCCAAACATATATTACAAAACTTAAAAATTGCTGAGAAAATGTAGTTAGTACAACACTATAGTAACAGCCCTGGTCATAAAGAAAATTCAAATGTAGCATCACTGGTGATTGGTTTCCATTCTCATTCCATTCCCTGTTCTCAAATGGAGAACAGTGGGACATGGATGGAGGTGGAGTGGTGATTCTTGAGTGGGAGGCAAACAGCAACCAGGAAGATCCATCTTGGGACGTACTGAGGCAGAATGTAGGCCCTGGGAGGGGGGGGGTTCTAATTCCTCTTAGCCTATTTTTTCCAGAGTGGGATGCTGAAATTGGCATTTGCTACTCAGAAGATTCCTGGAATCTGTTGCTCTTCCAAACGTTTCAGGTAACCCGGGGATATAAAAATATATCCATTGATATTTAACCTACCACTGATTGGCACTAAATGTAACAACAGTGGGACTAGGACAACTTGGGATCACATGAACAGACCAGAAACTACAGACTGCAACAGAAATGTGCAGATTGCCCAGGTGGTTTCTACAACCTGGCCGTGATGAAACCCCATGTCTTATACACTTGGAGTTTCCTCTATTTGATTCTAATGAGCTTCTAACCACTACTGATGGTGTTTCTCTTTCTACCTCATCAGCCCAGGGCTCATTCATTTTATCCTGTGTCACCTATGCTGGAATAGAAAACCCAAGGCCACTCAAACATAAGTAGCTTGATCAATACTAATTCCTGATCAAGTCAACCCAATATCCAGCATCAGTTAGATAATGAATTGTATTTCCTCACTAGTTTATTATAAATTATAATAAAATGTAAAGCATCGTGTTTATAATATGCCATACTTTATCCTAGCTGTTCTGCATGAATTGACTTTTTTTGTCTTAATAGCAGCCTCATGAGCCATTTACTACTTTCATTTCCATATTACAAATGAGGGACTTGACGCACAGTGAGGTTAGGCAACTTGCCCAAGGTCACGCAGTAGGTAAGTGTTAAAGCTAGGATTCAAACCTAGACAGTTTGGAGTTCAAACTCTTTGTTGTATCTGAGTCATGAAGACTCCCACAGGGCATAGAAGGTTATATTTGAATGTCAGATATTTTATGGCGCTACTGAAGGCTTTTCAGAAAGGGGTATGATCAGATTGAACGTCTGAAAAAGATCATAATGGTGGCTGGGGATATTTCCAGATTTCCTGTGCAATTATTTCTCCTTCAGTCTACCCTGAAGCTTGTGCCCTTGAGTCAGAAAAATCTTGGAAAAAAATCCCTGTTCATTATACTAACAAACACTTTGAACATTACTGAAGTTCTGTGGTAACTTACATGGATCATGGTTTTTAACCTTCATAATAATCCCTGAGGGAGATACTACTACTGTTCCCCTTTTCAGATGAAAAAACTGAGTTCTCAGATTGGTTGTAAAAATATGTCCAGGATTATATCACTAGGTATGGAGCAGAAGTTAAAAAACAATTTTGTCTAAATTGCAGAATGTTAGTTACTGTTGTGTAACCTATTGTAATAAAGATTGCTGGTTCTTACACTTGTTAGTGGTGAGATATTTGGCATTATATTATATTATATTATATTATATTATATTATATTATATTATTATATATTTTGAGACAGGATCTCACTCTGTCACCCAGGCTGGAGTGCAGTGATACAATCATAGTTTCATAGCAACTATGCCACACATTTAGAAAGTTAAAAAACTCAACGAATAAAATATATTCTTAATGTTTTACTTCCTCAATAAAAGAGTTTCCATTTGTTCTTCTGAATGAAAACTGTGACTTCCTTTTTTTCCCTAAATGTGTACTTGAATCTTTTGCAGATGTATATTTTGCCTTGTTTGTAGAGATGTTCCTTTATTCGAAATATATAAGAATTACTTTTTAGATATTTATCATCAACTTTTGACCTCAGTTTCCTAGTAAGTACAAAAGCCTCCCTTTCCAGTGGCTCCCCAAAATTCTGGAAGAGCTGTGTTTTAGAAATTTCAGAATTTACTCATATAAGAAAGAATCCCTAAAAGTTAATATATTAAGATATGAGAAGTGATGGCCTCTGCTTTTGGTTGGTGGGCAGTCTTCCTCATTTCTTCCTCAATTAGGAGTTCATGTAAACCAAAAAAAATCTATGTTAATGAGTTTGCGGTCTTATTTCTATAATTGTAAAGATAATTAAATATAATAATATCCAAAAACCATATCTATGTGGTAAGTTTTCAGTATTAGTTTGCTAGTGTTAATATTAGAAATAGTGATAGTAGTAGTATTTGTGCTACTGATATTAACCTTGTTATTAACCAGATTGTAGCATGAATGACCAAACTTTTTAAAAAGGGAAAGAATTGAGATTCCAAGGAGTCGAATGAGCTGCTCGTAATTATGAAAGAAGACACCGGCATAACTAGGTTAGAAATTGATGAACAGAAGCCTGACTCCTGCTTTCTATGTATTAAACAATGACTTCTAATAAAAGAACTCTTAATCACTGTCTGCATAATGACATATTCAACAATACCCTTAATTGCAAAACAACTTCCATGTTTTTGCACATTGCTGTTCATCCAAAGGGCAAGATGTACACCATTTCCTTTAGCTTTAAGTTCCCATCATTTGTTACTTCATTCATTCATGGAGTAGATATTTCTGAAGTTTGTGTGCTGTTTTAGGTGCTAAGCTAAGTACTGGACCAATAAATGAATAAGTCACTGTTCCTCAACACAAGAAAGCAGAAACCTTCAATATTATTTCACAGGATGTTTCTCAGTTTACATTTTGTCTTATCATCATCTTTTTAAAAGTCGCTCCAAGTGCTTATGGCCACTGACCCACTTCATTCATTTATTTATTCAGTCATTTGTCCAGTAAATATTTGTGTACCCTCATTATATGCTATGGGGATAAAGTGATGAATAAAAAAACATAGTCCTTCCCTCTCATGTACCTTAATTTTTCTGGTAGAATAGACAGATTAAAAACAAAGAAACCAATTACTAACTGTGACAAACACTATAAAAGAAACAAATATGAGATAGAATAACAGAGGGACCAACTTCAGAAGGGATGGGTAGTAAAGGCCTTTGGGGAGGTGATATTTATTCTGGAATATGGAAGCTGAGAAGGAACTCGCCATGTGAAGAGTGTAAAATCATTTTAGTACAATAGCAGAACATAAAGACCTTGAGGTAGAAATGAACTAGGCGTTTTTCTACACAGAAAAGAGACGTGATCTAATTTGATTTTTAAGAATATAGTTTTGGCTGCTGCAATAGAATGGGCTGGTGCAGGGCAAGAAAAAAAGCTGGAACACTATTGCATAATGGGGAGACAGTCCCGCTAGCCTGGGTAAGACATGATGGTGGTTATGTGGTGGCAATGGAAATGAAGAGGAACTAGAAGACGAGAGATAAATTTTGGAGGTAGAATCAATAGGACTTGTTGATGGACTGAAAATGCCAGAAAGACAAAATTAGCAATCCAGTTCAATTTCCAAATTTCTGGTGTGAGAAATTGGATAATCATTGTTGTCACTGACTGACATGGAAAATCCTGGATGTTGGGAGGTAGATTTGGGAGGGAGGGACAACAAAGGAGTTGAATACAAAGAAATAAAAGATCTTTAAAGCATGCCTCATATTAATAATTGAAAAATTCAATCATATATATATTATACACACACACATACACACACACACACGGGAACAGCAGGGTCTCTGAAGGAATATTTTGATCTCATTCTACAAGTAAGATGCTTGCGCAAATCAGCAAAGATGTCACTGGTACTGGGTGACACCATCACCACAGAATATTTCTTCGCTGGCATGGTATTGATTCCAATTACTCATTTGATGCTTAAATCTCCTTGGCATATCCCTGTCAAGGTATCACACAGCCTGTGGTAAAATAGCAATAGTTACAATGGGTGGAAGGTAACAATAATATTTGATTCTTATATGCGTCAGGCACTCTTGGAAGGGCTTAGTTAAAAAAAAAAAGAATTCTTATCAAACTTTTTTTCTAATACACAGTAGGAATCTGTTTCCAAGTCTACCCATTCATTAATGTAATCTTTGGCACTGCCCCCTGACAGCACGGTGCTAAAAGAGTATATTCACAGGTGGACCTGTGGGGTTAGGAAGGTTTCCTTGTTCTCATTCTGGCTCCCTCATACTCTTAGCGTTGCGGGGATTTGTTTGTTTGTTATTTCTCATTGGCTCACTGGTCAGTGACAAGGCTGGATGAAATGACCTTTGAATTCCTCTCTAGCTCTAAGCTTCCACAGTTCCAGAATTTGTTACCTTCACTTTTAAATAGACAAAGGATACGTATAAGCTATGACAGAATGAAACTGGTAAAGAACTAAAATGATCCAGCTTTAATGTCCTACGTATGGAATTTTATATTGAAACTTGTAATGATGAATGAAATCCTTAGTCATTTTAAGGAACAGAAGTGCCATTTATTTTTGTACTATTTTTTGGGGTGCTTTTTTTTTTGGTGGCCCAAATCCACGTTGAATATATTGTCTACTAGTAAATAAAATACATATTTTCAGGAATTCATGTGATACTTTCCTGAGTTCTAAGAAAAGTTTATCTCTGCCAGCAAAAAATGTGTATTTTTCATACTAACTGCAAGTGCCATGCCCTACTTGAGTGTTATCCTGGGAGAACTTCTAATGCAGAAAGGAGAAGATAGAAACAAGGCCAGGACATCACAGACTGGAGGTAAAAGAAATAAATCCTCTTCCACTTACCCACTCCTCCACCCCATCTCCTGCTTCAGCAAGAGCAAAGGAGACGTATGATGAATGGTACCCATAAAGATACCCAGGTGTCAGGAGACCTAACATGGGAACCCCAGACTAATATCATGATTTATGCCACTAATGAGGGATCTGAAAGAGGACATAGTAACTCCACAAGGCCCTTTCTCCCGACATTTGCTGGTGCTGAAGACATACATAATTTATCTTCAAACTCAGTTGTCATTGGCCAAGAGCCAGGGTGAAACTGAACCTGCAGGTGGCTCTTTTCATTATGGTCAATGAGGTGGAACTCTAGCAGTAATACTACATGTTTCCCTTTTCCACTTTACTGCTAGGGCACTCAAGGCCCTAATCCTGTAAGCAGGTCACCTTAGGTGCCCAGTAGTACTTACACCTTTTATCTGAATAGTCCTATTTTATTTATGATCATTTTGCAATTGTTACTAATTATGTCTTAATGAGTCTGCTGCATTAACTGATGTTGCAAAAATATATAGAAAGGAATCAAAATTAATACATATGTGCTTAATGAATCTAATGTCATTTCAATTTGGCCAAATTATCTTGGTAATGAAGTGATGAGATGGGTATATGAGACATATTCACTTACCCTGAGATTATCTTAGAGCAGAACTACCTTCCTATAGTTAATACAAGGTCACACAGCATATAGATGATCATGATACAGGCTCAGAGCTGTAATTAATTACAAGCTTTTCCTGAGATTGTTTTAAGCAGCTTGCTGGAGTAAGGAAAAGATCCTGGGCTTAGGAGTTGGTCCGACACAGGTTTCGTAGCCTAACTTCACTATTGACCAGCATGTGATCTTGGTCAGGTCATTTAACTTTATTGAGCCTTGGTCTTCTCAGTGGTACAAACGAGACGAATACTTCACTTCTCACAAACTCATGAAGAGAATTAAGCATAATAACTGTGTACAGCTATGTAGCATGGTAGCAGTCTTCACACAGTAAGAGAGCCTTCTTCTCTTACTTGTTTTCTGCATCTTCCAAATGCAAAAATGAGCATTTGGGGTTATGGGATACAAACTAAAACCTATAGGCTCTCCCCTTGTTGCTCTCTCTGTTGTTTCGACAGCAGAGCTTGCATTTGTTTATTCTGCACATGTAAACATTACACTAAAGAAATTCATCAACTATCAGCCCTTTTATACCTCACAATATTTAAAATTCCTAACTCTTTGAAATGACATAAAGATATCTCTTGACAGCTGTTGCCTTTGACTCACTCACATAATGTTGCAGACTCTTACTTATCAATCAGTTTAGACGAGAAATGGGAAAGGGGCTCTGTTCTTCTCTGAGTCTACGTGGATACGTGTGGTAAACTAGCACAGATTTCTTTCAGGGCTTAGACTCAGCCTGAATATCCATAATTACCGGGCAATATTTCAACATCTTGATATTTAAATTTATATAAATCCCACATGCACCCACCACCTTCTTTAAAATGAATTTGGAATTATTGTTTAAGTGTAGAAACAATGTTTTAAAAGGCCCGTACACAGGACTTTATGGGGCACACTGTGCTTTGGGCTGCTGTGGTTAATCTAGGCCAGTATACTGCTCCAAGGAGTTGACAAATTCCTCTGTTGCTTCTTTTTTATTTTTTTCCTTCCATGAAGTTTAAAATAAACAATTAACCTATTTCCAACACAGTGTTTGGTATTGATTTAATTTAGCGTGTGTTATTCATCTGCATGCCTCACAACGGTTGCTTAATTGTCTAAATCTTTCCGTGTAGAGTGCTGCCTATGGAATCTCTTTCCACAGAACACTCTTAGCAGAGTGTGGCTTACTATTTCCATAACATCTGTCTTTTCTACTAAAGAGCAGATTAACAATTATGCTTCTTTTAAAGGTGTGTGCGTGTGTGTGTGTGTGTGTGTGTTTGTGTAGGGAGAGTTGGGCAAGATAATTTGCTTCTTGTACTATTTTCTTTCTGGCACAATAGTTTGCAATCTTATCACCAGGTCAGGGATTTTGCCTATACCCACAATGCAGCTGGCAGGATTGCCCTTTTCTTTTGCCTTATTATGCCACAGAATGCCACATTATTTCCATTAAATATGATTGTCTTCAAACGAGACCACATATGCAACCCGTCCTCCTGCTCCCACTCCCCATGTCTCTCTGTCTCACACACGCACACACACCCACATACACATACACACAAATGCATGCACACATGCACACAAAGCTCCTTTCAATTGTGTTAAGCAGTAAAGCAGAAGGATTTTTTAAATGAGTGTTTTGTTTTGGCAATGGTTGCTGATGTGTTCATGTAATACAGTTTTAATCAAATCCCCAAAGCTGAAGACCTTTCAGCATATCTTAGGCTGCACTGTGCAGGGCTTATTCCACTTGAAGTGGCCACCAGGGAGGTACAATTAGCTGTTCCCATGGAGAAGTTTGTTATAGTAATAAATAATAAGTAGCATAGGTAGCGATGGAATCAATTAAAGATATTTTTGACCATCTAATGGTTTATGGGAATGCTAAATAATTGACAACAAGTTTTTGACTGTTTTCTATCTGCATGTCTCCTTGTAACTAAACATTGACCATACACATAGGACGGTGTCTGAGGTCACTACTTTTTCTTTTGTAAAGCCATATTGTCAAGGGTATTCTATGAAGGACAGTTTCAGCCCTTACATAACCATGCTGATTTTGAGAGGGTTAAAACTCTGCTGTAAATATTTGCTGCAGGCAGAAATCTAACATATGAAGCAGGAGAACAAATTGTGTTATCAGTTTCAAAAACAATCTGTTTCGCCATTCATTTACTTATTTTTTTAACCAGTGTAAAGCAGAACAATAGGAGTTGGGTAGCTAAGAGGGCTTTGTGTTTTGTCTCTGGGTTCCTACTGCTTTGAAGTTAAAATGGAAATTTGGCAAGGGGGACGTTAGTAAAGTGCTCTAAATGCTTTTGGCATCTTGACAGGTGAAAGAAAATCAAAATGATCAAGCTACCTTGGTTCAAAATTAGTGAGTGTATGTTCATGAATTCCTTTATAAATAAAATCTCAGAATGGGTGGGTTTATTGTGTATATTTGAGGATGAATTGATATGCCACACATCACCTAAAACAGGTCAGTGATCCATGAGCTTTGCAAGATTTACATGAAAAGCCACAATTGTTCCTTCGAAGTTATTGGATAAGTGACATATGGTCTTAATGCCAATGTGGGTATCAATGGGAATTAGTCAGACTAAAATTTGGGCTAATTATCATCATTTGATTATCATCATTTGATTAGAAAAAGTAGTTCTAGTTGATTCTCTGTTTTACAAATGTTTTTCTCTAATTGTCAAAGCCCACTCTGTGGATTTATCTGCAGAATGAGCCACTGTGTCCTTAGGGTTTCTATGAAGTCAATAGAAGCAATGCAGTATATAAGAGCAACAGAAACTGCTGCTATAGGCTGCTGGAGTGCGAAATTTGTAAGTACATGTTCATGATACCTCAAGTCAAATCAATTTAATATAATAGTATCTTGTACTTTAGTAGGGGTTGGTAAACTACAGGACCATGCTCCAAATATGGCCTACTGCCTGTTTTTGTAAATAAAGTTTTATTGAAACACAGTGACGTTCATTCATTTATGTATTGTCCATGAATGCTTGTGGGATGATGGCAGAGTTGAGTAGTTGCAACAGAGACTGTATACATGACCCATGAAGCTGAAAATACTTACTATCTGGCCCTTTAAAGAACTAAGCTTGCCCATTCTAGACTTATAGAATTCCTTAAATTGACCATGTAAAAGTTACTTGTTACCTTCATTACATTCCTCTGAGAGGAAGTTTTTCATTTCATTCCTCCCATCCCTGTTTTTCTGTTCTGAAGACTGTAATGCAAGGACTTTGAGAATAATCAGAGGATCAAATAGAATACTAAAATGATTCATACTTCTTTCCTAACCGTAGCCATTGACCAAGAGTGTCAGCAGTTATTGACAGAGTGACATGGCCAAAAGAGAGACACCTCCTGTTGGAAAGATTTGGCCAATTGCCTCAACTCAGTAGGAGTATCACAGGTGACAGTATCCACTGGAAATTTATCAAAATGGTAAGGAACTCCAAAGCATGGAAGTGGAAATCAAACCAAGAGAAAAACTAAAGAATAAAAAACAGGTTGGCTCTAGAATTCAGACGGAGTGAGGAAATGCGCAGGAACAAAGCAAAAGAGTCTAAAGGAATTGCTTGAATGTGGAGAGGTGACTGGGGTTTCTTTTCATTGGATGATGTCTCCTTAATAATTACCCTGCAGAGGGTGGACAATTTCTTCATTTTCATGGTAGCTATCTTCTGTAGGGATATGTGGGCTAATTTTTTTCTCTTCTACCACAGTTTGGATGAACTGCAGAGAGCTAGTAAAAAGAGATGAGAACATGAGACATAGAAGGGTGGTCTTCACTCAGAGCCAGGAAATCTCTCCACTTCCATCTACGTAGTGTGAACAAATGGAAACTACCCATATTTCCATTGAGTATCTGAGCCTAGCATCTAGAATGGTATATGTTTTAGAATTGTCTCACTTGTCACTTTTACATCTTTTTTAACTAGGGAGAAATTAGCAAATGTGACCTGAGGTTAGGATATCTCCACTGAAAAACAAAAACAATTTTATTGGTACTGTTTTTATTACTAAGAGTTATTTGGTAAATAGAGAAAGAAAGAATCAAATGAAGAGAACAGATTGAGTGGCTCAGTTCTTACCTTCTTTAGGTGCAAAAAACTGAAGGTACCTGTTCACCATGCTCCAGCCACTCTGGACTTGTGTTAGTCCTTCAGGGTGACCATGTCTTTTTTCTCCCTGCCCCAGGGTTCTCGACCCTTTTGGTCCAAATGACTTCACTTTTTCTCATTATTTCTTAGCCTGAATTTCCTCTGTTCTTTCACCTCTTTTCTTCATTCCCCTTATTTTTGTTATTTTGTCCCCTTTTCTACTGGCAAACCTGAGACCTGTGCAAAGCATACATAAGCATTCTTTATCTTGACTTTGACCTCAGAAGTTGCTGACCTCTGCTTTATTTACTGGAAATAGTATGTCTACTTACTCTACTTCTTCCCAGTCAAGCCTATGCTTTTTCAACCACCTGAAATGCTTGCAAACTGGTAATTAGGTTTTGTGTAAACATTTAAGAGTTTTATTTTCTTTTTAGAAAGGGCTGTTACGTACGATTTGGTTGGGGATTTTGGCACATCCAATCTTTATTTTTTCAAATGACTTATTGAAAAGTAACAACCCACATGTTTTATATAACACAAGTAAGAATTCAGTTATCCAAAGTCATCATCTCTACTCAATGTTCTATAAAATTAGAAGATTAGATAAAATTATTAATCAAAGAAATCAAAATGAGAAAAGCAAAATAGGTGTTCATTCACAGTTGTTTTGCCTTTGTTGTTACCTAAAGAACTCATAGATCTGCTTGTCAAGAAATTCTTTTGAGGGCTTTCTATGAATCAATTAATCTTTAAAATTAAATATTGAAGAAAGAAAAACTATTGTTGGGTGTCAAGATAAATTTGAAATTGAAATGATCTTTGAATATGCCATTTAATATTTGAGAACTGTGTTACCGAGTAGTTCGCATCTACAACTCTTCAGCTAATAGGTGAAGATGACCTTTCTGAAGGAATGGGATCATAGATTTTTTTTTTTATTTCACCTATATTTCCATAGTCTCCTCTATGACACACCTGTCAGCAGGTGTGTCAAGTGTAGAGCCTGAATAAGCATCAGAGTTTGAACAAGCACTTGGTCAAAGAGAGCCCTGTCCTCCTGATTCACTCTGTCATCTATCCCCACACGCTGGTCCATGATTCTCCACTACCCTTGCCCTAAAACTGCCCCCTCAGTTTTATCTCATAACCCCCCCTTTCGCACTATCTTCCAGCAACACAAACAAAGGAGAGTTACTCAGATATATTATTCCATCTTATGCCTTTTCACATCTCTTTCCATTTTTACTGAAATCCTTCCTTTCTCTCTTATTTATTCTTTAAAGCCGTACTAAGGTATTAGCCTTTTTCATAAGCCTACCTCAATGCCCTACTTCAGGTGAAGTTAATTTCGCCTTATCTAAGCTGCTTCAACATTTCTTTCACATTTCTTGTGTTGAGTGGGTCACACTGTTCAGCAACTGTGTGTTAAATGTCTGTCTATCCAAAGGTCAAGTGCTAGGACCTATCTTTATCCCTACTACTTAATTTTGGGGCTGGCATATAGAAGGGATCCCAGATATCTGTAGAACTGAACTGATGAATAGATAAAAGCAAATTCTATGATTCCTGGGAGATAAAACACAAAGCTTGGACATTCTAACCAGTGTCAATTAACCTATCATAGACATTTTAAAATTTCAAAACAGTTTGCCATTAGGTCTGTAAGAATTATTTTTGTTAACGCCTATAAAGTTGACTGTTGGGCTAAGATTATTGGAGATAGTGATTAGGAGATAGGGTGAAGTTTAATTCTTTACATGGCTGAACTTCAATCAGATTCACCGAGAAATTTTAGGCCACATTTATTTATTTCAAAAATGAGATAAAATCTAGTATCTGCAAAACCACCAAATACACACAAGTCCCTCCTTTTAATGAGTCACTTGAATGCAAAATCAACTGTAATTCAAGAAACCAGAAACAATAAAAGAAGTGAGCTTTGTCAGACTGGACCAACTTGTTCTACCTGTTACAGACAAAGAAAGGTCTGATGAGGTCCAGGAAACGAATTAGTTATACCTTAAATTGCAAAGGAGTATTCTGTGTCTCCCCCTACTGGTTGGTGGAATAACTAAATGGAACAACCCCCCAGGAGTCTAAATGGCCATGATCTCCTGACAGCTTTGTACCATCTGATCACCTGCCTCTGCGAACTTTCAATAAGGAAGGTTAATCAGGAGTTCACCTCGGGATATTTTCTCTTATCCCCAGTTTTCTAACTCTGGTTAATTAGCATTCTGCACTTCTTAACAATTCTAACTTCACATCCCATTGAAATAAACCATTAAGAAACCTACTCCTCACATATTTTAATTCCAGGCTATCACTACATTCTGATTACATCAAAATTGTCTTAAAAAGGTTTTTTTGAAAATAATGCTAAATGTTACCACAAAGGATACCATTTCCTCTAGTCTTCAAAGGGTTGTGTGAGCCTGCCATTAAATATGGGAATATTAAAAACAAGTAACAGCAGTTCTTATAAATAGCAACACCAGATAAGATAAATCCACAGAAAATGTTGGGAAAAAGGAATTACAGAAAATTTATTTGTATTATTCCATACCTTTATTTGGTGATTACATATCTAACAGATTCAAATTCTAAAATAATTTGAAAAGCCTAGTATTGGGTATATGCATGAAAAGAGTTGAGACAAGCCAAGGACCTACAAAAGAAGATATTGTATGACAGATAATTTACAAATCAGAAAATGTCCTCATTCTGTGGTAACAGTTAAATCATCCCCAAGGCTTTTCATTATCAACTATGAAGTGCAGGCTACACAACAAATAATAAGAAAAAAAATGAGAAGAACAAATTAAAAATGAGTAGAAGTGAAGATTCTCATATCTAAGATCAGATATGAGAACCAACAGCGAAGCACCAAAAAGTCAATACTGAGCAGTACTGAGCAAAGAAAAGGAATACTAGAAAAGAGAAAAGAAAATAAACCACGACGAGGAGAATGGCTTCGGAAAGTACAAAGGGCACAAAGGAGCATACATTGCAAAAGTCTCTGCAGGTCTGGCTACTTAGAAAGACATAAAAGCTAATGGTTAAAATGTATTCATTATATTTTCTTTACTACGTAAAGGAACAATGTTATACCTTATATGGAGAGTAAGAATAGAAATAATATAGAATTTTAAATTTATTCATAAATATTTATTGAGTGTCATATTATTTGGGATATATTAATTCACTAAACAATTCTAAAACTATCAGTAGCTTGAGGCGAGGATTTGTTTCTCACTTGTGCCTCAGTTCACTGCTGATCATTCTGGGACCGTGCTCCTTCTACCATAAGGTGCTACCATCTTTAACAAAAGGCCTTCAAGTTTGCTGAGCAGAAGGAGAGAGAGCATCATTCATGAAAGGTTTTTATGCACCAAAGCTGGAGGTAGCTTATTTATGAATTTTCTACACACATTCCATTGACCAGATATCAGACACAATTCCACTCTAAATGCCAGAGGGTTCTGGAAAATGTTGATTTCCTACTTGCTGAAGAAAACGAACATGAATATTGATTAGCAAAAACATTCTCTGTGTGAGGGTCTGGAGATTCATCAGTGGTTGGCAGGTGGAGGGAACAGAAAAAAAAGTCCACCTTTAAGGACAGAAAATAGACAACGAATGACATGGATAAGTTAAATGCACAGTATATTAAATGGTGATGTGTGAAAACTAAAGCACCCAGATAAGGAAGATAGATAGCATGGCAGGAGTCAGTTACTACTATGTTACTCCCTGGGAAGCAGACAAGGGAGCTAGTCGATATGTAGGGGAAGGAAATTTCAAACAGATGATACTGTAAGTCCAAGATCCCTGACTCAGGGGGATGGCTGGCATATTAGAGAAAGAGCAAAAAGCCCAATGTGTCTGGAGTGGAATGAGCTGTTGCTGGTGGGCATTAGTAGAAGATGAGAACAGTGAGATAATAGGGAAGGCAGATTTTATGCTGTTTGTAGACCAAAGTGAGAACTTTCAGTTTTTTTTTTAAGTGAAGCTAGAAGCATTGGAGGGTTTTGAGAAGACGACTGACATGAACAGATTTGCTTTCCATGGTATCACCCTGGTTGCTGAATTGAGAATAGAATGCAAAGGACAAGTGTGGACATAGGCAGACTAACTAGGAGACCATTACAATCATCACAGTGAAAGACAACTGAATCAGACTGGTGGCAGTAGAAGTGATAAAAAGTGATTGGATTGTAGATATATTCTGAAAGTGGGGTCAACAAGATTTGTTGATTGAGGATATATATGGTGCAGAGAAGAAAAATCAAGTATAACTCCAAAATATTGTGCTTTAGCAAACAGACGGATAGAAGAGTGTGCGAGGGGCAGGTTTTTTAATGGAAAATAATGATCTGACCAGGAAGTAAGTTTTTGACATGTTAAAGTTGAGAAGGTTGTTAGTTATTCCAGTAGAAATGCTGAGATGACCCTGAAAATAGCGTCTCTGCATTTCAATGGAGAGGTCTGGCTGGAGAGAGAAATTTATTAGTCATCAGATTCTAGTCAAATGAGATCATGAAGGCAATGAGAGAAGAGCTCCCCAGAGTTGAACTTTGAGGCACTGAACATTCCAAGGTTGGGTACGTGAGGAAGACTCACCAAAGGATAGGAAAACTTTGTGGCTAGTGAGGTAGTATTTGGAAGCTAAGGGAAGAAAATGCTTCAAGAAGAATACAGAGATCAAATGTAACAAATGTTGCTGATAGATCAAGTGAGAGATAAGACATGAGATAAGACCATTGGATTTAGAGCATGGAAGTTATTTATATTCTTGACAAGAGCTTTGTTTCTATCAAATGGTGAGAATGAACTTGGCTAGAGTGTGTTCCAAGAGAATGTGAGAAGATGAATTGGGGATTGTGAATGTAGATAACGTTCGTTTTGCTGTAAAGGGAAGGGGAGAAATGAGGTACTGGCTGGAGAAGAAAGTGGGTTTGAAGAAGGTTTGTATCTATCTATCTATTTATCTAAAGACAGGGGACATAGGACACACAGTAAAATTTAAACTTCAGATAAATAGATACATATATTATATATATATATAACATATATATAAGAAAGATTCTATAGACAGGAGTTGTTATAGGAGAAAGATGATAAATTTCTAGAACAATTTTCTTGAGTCGACAAAGGCAGATGGGATCAAGTGCACAAAGAAAGGGAGGCTTTTCCTGGCCAAGGAGCCATCACATCAGTAACAGGGAAGAAGGCAGTGACTTGACCTAGATAGAGGTAGGTGGTGGGGGTGGGAGTGGGAGTGGAAACTTGTGAAACTTCTCATCTGATTGCCTTTGTTTTCTTGACAAAATGGAAGGGAGAACAAAGGAGGAACTGTTAGATATTTGAAAGGTACAAAATGGTGACCTAGGAAAGCAGGAGGGTGACTGGGCTGGGGAAATGTAGCGTGATTGTCTGTCCACATGAAGGGCTCTCTTGTGGAGAGTGAACAGGAATTGAAAGTGAGGCGAGTCAGCAGTCCTGTGTTTATTTCCAGCTTCATTAGTTTCACAGGTGCAGGTGAGGAACGGAGGAGAGTTGGATTTGACCAGAGTTGCATTTTTCAAGTGAGTAGGCCAACAGGAGAACAGAGAAGATGAGGGCATCTGCCAAGAAATGATACAAATGATTGGCTTCAGAACTTCAGCAGGATAAATAGTGGAGTGAGGATGTAGGGTTAAGAGGCAGTTTCAAACGTGGGGTCAATGCAACCTAGATGCCAGTACTGAGCCAGGGTACTAGGGGGTATCAGCAGGGCAGATTGAAAGTAGTGAACACAGAGAGGTGAATTTAGAAGATATTGCAATTTTTGGTGACAACAAAGTCTGAGGCCTGACTACAAGAAGAGACGACTGAAATAGTGTGAAGAAGAGTTCAAGAAAGTTAGAAAGCAAGGATTTGAAATTGTCATCTTCAGGGACGTCGAAATCCCTAAGAATTATTATAGGGATCATTTTGTGGAAAATGGCACTGTGTCAGGAACTAACATCTTCAAAGAACCAAGAAGGGATGGACCTGAGCCCACAGATGCATAGGGAAAGAAGAGATGATCAGTAACATAATCTGATGACAGTGAATTCAGGGCTGCATAGCGTCGGGAAGTGGGAGGCAACAAGGATTAAAGAGGATGACTGCTTCACAGCCAGCCATGGTGGTAACGCAGAGGGTGGGAAAGAAAAGCGCGTAGGGGGAACCGTGTTCTTAGGAGACAGCCTGGTTTCAATTCAAAAAACAAGATAGGTGAGAAGAGGTTGAAGATGTTGGAGATTTTGATGATGTCCAACAGTGAGTTTCAAAGGGCCCTGTGGAAAGGATTCAGGTGATCAAGAGAAGTCGGAGTTGTGTTCTCACAGAGCTGTATGCAGATTAGAGTAGGGGACATAGGACACAGAGTGAAATTTAAACTTCAGATAAACAGTGGGTACTTCTTTGCATTTGCACCCAAGCCTAGGTCCCCACCACCCCTCCCTCATCCCCATCTCTTTATATCCACTTGTCTTTTCTTCATCTCTATAGTTTTGTCATTTGTGAGAATGTTATATGGATGGAATCATACAATATGTAACCATCTGTGATTGACATTCTTCACCAAACATAAGGCTCTGAAGCCCATCCCAGTTGTTGCATGGATTCATCATCCATTCCTTTTCATTGCGGAACTATATTCCACCTTATAAAAAGCCAGAGCTTGCCCAACCATTTGCTCATCTAAGGACATATGTGTTGTTTTCAGTGTTTTGCTATGGCTAATAAAAGCAGTCATAAACACTTCATGTACAGGATTGCTACTGTCTTTATAGTTAGTTTTGTTTTAAGCTTCTTTGAAATCACAGGTTTTGTGTTTTTGTTGTGTTCTTTTGTCTAACTCAAAATAAATAAATCCTAATTGTAATTGTAATACAAAAGTCCATCCATGGAAACAACATTGGGACATGGCCTGTAGAATGAAACAAACACAGAGAACAATATGGATGACTCTTGCAAACAGTGCTAAGTGGTGGCAGCCAGTTACAAGCTTGATTCTATTTATATAAAACACATACAGCAAAATTAATTGATGCCGTCAGAAATCTAGATACTGGTTATCCTTGAAGAGAGGACATGACTGGCTTCTCTGGTTCTGGTAATGTTCTGTTACTCGATCTGGTTGACAGATTCATTGGTCTGTTAAGTTGGCGAAAATGCACAGAGCTGTGTATGTATGAGGTGCACTTTTCTGAATATATACATATACACATTTAAGGTTTAAAAAATGAACTTTATCATAAGATTCAAGGGCTTCTCTAATGTGTTTTTTTTTTTTTTTTTTTGTAGGCTGAGATTCACAGTTCCATTTAAATTTCAATCATCAATAACATTGTATTTTGTAATACTCTCAGAGAAAAGGGGAGAGAATTGTTTCAAGCTTGGTGGCTTGAACAAACTCTCACTAATTTACTTATAGTGGTAGCATTGATTTCATCTGTACTCCTTCTTTTTTTCTTTCCTGTAATCGATCTCACTGTCAAAATCCAACCTGAGAACAATGGAATGGGTAAGTGGAATATTTATTTATTAAAAGGGCAACATCTCAGAAATGAAATTACAATTTAGTTGGGATAAATTGTCTTATAACTTCATTTTTTTACATTAAAGCTATAATTGAGGGGTATTATATGCTGTTTATCACTGCAATGAAAATGTAGTCAGAATGAACTTCTCGAGGCTGTTAAACTGCCTCTTATTAGCATTGAAACTATACTCACAGCCCATTATCTTGGGCTATATTTTTTGGTATAAAGGAATTGCTATCAAAGTGTACTTAATCTGAAAGGAATTGGATTATAATTGGAGTCTTTGTGAAAGGGGAGTTAAAATTATTTGGTATTGTCTTAAGGCAACAATATACTGTTGGAATATTAAAAGAGTATAGCAGTGGCACTGGAAAGGCACACTGGTTATCATCATTTGATGTCAAATGATTCTCTGCATTTTTACTCCTAATCAATCTGGGTAGCAAAAGATAGAAAATGTTTATAAATTCATTTGACAGTCCGGGTTTTTCAAAGAGGGTTGTCGAGGTTTTATCATGTTCTATTATCCATCCACCGTTATCACTTGGTATTTCTTCACAAGGAGTATTAGAATCTAAGAGTAATAATTTCTGTATTTGAAACATAGTAGGTATTTCCTAAATGTCCATTAAATTAAATCACATTGCCAACAGGCCTGAGTAAAGGAGAACAGAATATTTCTTCTAGTGGATTATTTCAAAGGCAGCAAAATAACAAATGTGGGATGATTATTGTAATTTTTATACTATGATATGCCAGTCTAATTGCTGCCAGGCATGCTTGTCATAAAGAAAAATTTTAAAAATTAAACACTGTCATACAATCTAGGACAGAGGTTGGCAACTTTCTCTGTAAGAAGCCAAATAATAAATATTTTCAGCTTTGCAGACCATACAGTCTTTGTCACAACTCTGCCACTGTAGCATAAAAGCATCCATAGATGGTACACAAATGCATGGATGTAGTTGTGCTCCACTATAACTGCAAAAAGCAGACAGCTGGCTGGATTTAGCCTATGGGCCATAGTTTACACAACTCCATCTAGGTGATTGCCTGGTAACTTTGTGATTGTAAACAGGAAAGAAAACCCATGCACTGAAATCTCATGGCTATATTTGGTTGTAAGTTGACCATCCGGATTCAAAATGTGACTTTAATTGTTATAGTGATAATTATCAGACTATAGTATTAAAATACAAGGTAATTGTAATATAATAATTTATTTTAATTATACAAATAACATGGTCGTCATTAAAAATAAATGGCATTTTATTCTTTTATCTTTGGAGACATTGAAATGCATCATCTCCTACTCTTAAGAAGAAACAAAGCAAGTTGGTATAATTTCTAAACAAAGAAAGAATTCAAAAGTCCATTTTTTAACTTGTACCTTCTGCTTCCTTGATATAACATGCAACCCTTCTGTGTGTGTGTGTGAAGCATTGATTGAAATGTATGGCTCCAACTGTGAGTGTTCCTTGACTCTCCATTGCTTTCCCAGCATCTTTAAATAAAACAGTCTGAGAGTGGGTTGGCCCCTCTCCTGATTTATGAGCAATTTGTTGCGCTACTGAAACAGCAATCATGACAGAATCCTGCGTATTCTTTAAAGCATTGAAAGATACAGAAATAACTAGGGAGGACTTCTTCCACCAGGAAGAGACACTTGAGGCCTCTTTGCTGACCCCTGGGCTAGAGTTTAAAATTTACTCAGAAATAAGCCATGAGGGGGTGGGCTCGGTGGCCCATTCCTGTAATCCCAGTGTTTTGGGAGGCCAAGGCAGGAGGACTGCTTGAGGCCAGGAGTTTGAGATGAGCCTGGACAACATACTGAAAGCTTGTCTCTACCCAAAAAAAAAAAAAAAAAAGCCCCAGAAATTTGCTCGTGTCACCAGTTTGAGAAGGGTGCAAGTCACCTTGTGGTCAATAACTTGACATAAGTGCCTCATTTGCAGAACTGAGATAATATTCACTGTCCTCCCACCACTACTTTTCAGGGCTGACACGAGCATTAAATGAGATGGAATACATAAAGGTGCTTGGTACCCTCAACCAACAGCCATTTTATTACTCATGTGCTCTCTCAGTTGTTACTGCTTCTTTTGTTTATGACTAGTACTGGAGGAATTGCAGGCACTGATAAACAATCACTGACTTATTTTCCTACCTCCCAATTTGTATTCCTGTTAGAAATCTGACAGACTGACACCAGAATGCCAAACCTGAACTGAAGTGCAGTAACATCTTCATATCCTTTAGCTGCACAAACAATCTAGGGCAGCAGTTGCAGTGCATTTCCCAATACTTATATTTCAAGTATTTTTTTGACATTTAACACCATTAGAACATAGAGCAGAATCCAAGTACAGTTTCTTTGAGGTAAAAATGTGAGTGTTTTTTTCATATCTCACTGTGTTGAATAACCTTTAGATGCAAAGTTAGCACAGCAAACATTGACACGATGCAGGCAGCTCAGTGCAGAGTGCCTAAAAATAAATATAAGAAGTTCATATGCTACCAAAAAAAAGAGTTAAGAATTTAAATGGAAAAACAGCTTTGAGTCTTATGATTCACAAGATCTCACTATTGTCTTTGAGTCCATGGATGCAATTGATTGGAAGACACTAAATATAGTTGTACCTATTATATACACATAGCTTAGATAAACCTATCATTTTACTTTTTGGTCTATTGTCTTAAAAGTGTTCTGGCAGTTGTGAAGTGTGATCATTTCAACTGGGGTCTCAATTTGTGTGTCTCTGCAAGACCATGTGATTTTGGAGTCAGAAGTTCTAGATTTGAGTCCTAAATTTATCGTTTCAGGTCAACTTGGACGACTTTTCAGTTCCTTGATTTATTCTTCGTATGACCATTAGGAAATCCTTTAAGGATGTTTTAATTACTAATATTCCTGCAAGGTGCCACTACTCTTCCTCTTCACTCTCAGCTTCCAGTGGGTGTGGTTTTTGGATGAAGTACTAGAGACTGCATTCTCTTATCCTTGAGGATGCTTCCTGGCCTTTCAAGCACCATTATTTTCTGGCAAACATCTATTCTCTTCCTCTAATGGCAATAACGTTTCTAAGGTTTTTGGAAAACCTGCCTCCCTTCTTTTCAGCCTTGTAGTTTAATGAGGTTGACCTTAATTCTGGTTTAACTGGTAAATCCAGATTTGTTTAAGCAAATGAGTATATATGGTATTATTGATCACAGTGATTGATTAGAAGACACTAAAATGTCCCAGTATCAGGTCTCATTTGGAGAGTTTGAGTCACGTGTCCTTTCTTTGAACCATCAGAGTACATGTGAGAACTTGGTTTGAATGTTCAGATAAAGACTTCCTCTTTCCTGCTGAATAGAAAGGCAGATACAAAAATCCTTGAGAGCTTCTGGCAGTCATTTTCAGAGTTACGTCTAAGTGTAACTGGGCTCTTTGTGGCATTTTAGAGCCATAGGTTCAAGCTTTGCTTGAAGCCAGTGTTACCTGGACAATGTAGTTATATGAGTCAATAAATCCATTTTAGTGCTTACGTTCTGTGAGTTGTACTTTTGTCGCTTGCAAAAGGTCCAAACTGAAGTACATAGGCCCTTCAGATATACCTACACATGTCTGAATCTGAGGGTGAACATGAAATAAACTCAAATAAAAACCTAGTTGCATGCGGAAGCTTAGTATAATGTCAAAAACTGTACTGATATCTTTACTCGTCTATCCTTCCCTTACTTCCAACTTCCTGGGTATTTTTCCTTCTTTCTTCTAAATTCTAGTACTTTTGGTACTACCCATAAAGAGTGCTATTCAATCCCACTGGCTAACCTGTTTTTGATAATAACAAGAATATTCCTTATATAGCATCTACTTTTCTAGATACTGTACTGATTGATTTATATCGATGCTTAATCTACAAGAAGTTTGTTAACTAAGATTTATTATTCACATTTTAAGATGAGAAACCTGATGCTTAGGAAGACTAAGTGATTTGGACAAGGTTACACACTAGTAAGTGGTGCAAACAGGATTCAAGTCCAGGCATTCTGACAGAGTTTGTGCTCTGTCACTATGTTGAGCTGACAATTAGTTTATGGGCATGTCCTCAGGACATGAGATAAGTTGACATGGCCCTCCAGCTTTCCATGTTTCTTCAATTCAACAAATATTTATTGACTGTTTAATAGGTGCCAAATACTTTGCTGGGTGATGAGTAGATAAACTAAACAAGCCAAGCACAAACTCTGCTCTCCTGGAGCTTACAGTCTAGTGGGGTTCGCATGCCAGATAGACTGTATGTGGTAAGAAACACCATAGGGGACGCTGCTAAGCAAGCACACGGCAGTGTCACCCAACCCATCTAAGGGTATCAGGGGAAGCTTCCAGGGTCATGTGCAGCCCGCACCAAGACTCAGTAGGAATGGACCAGGTGACAGGTGTTTAAGCAGGGAGAGTGAGAAGTATTTCAGCGAGAGAAAATAATGTGAATAAAAGTCTGAAAAGAGCATGGTGGGCTCAGAGAGCCAAAAGACTTTCGAATCTTATAGTAGAAATTAGCCATAAAGAGAGGCTGGTAGGTAATCAGAAGCTAAACTACAGAATTCAATCTTCATCTTAAGAATGATCATAGGGCCGGGAGCAGCAGCTCACACCTGTGATCCCAACATTTTGGGAGGTCAAGGTGGATGGATCACCTGAGGTCAGGAGTTTGAAACCAGCCTGGCCCACATGACAAAACCCCGTCTCCACTAAAAATATAAAAATTAGGTGGGCATGGTGGCACACACCTATAGTTTCAGCTGCTCAGGAGGCTTTGCAGGCAAATTGCTTGAATCAGGGAGGCAGAGGTTGCAGTGAGCTAGGATTGTGCCACTGCACTTCAGCCTGGGTGACAGAGGGAGACTCTGCCTCAATAAAAAAATAAAAAGAACAATAATGGGGATTAAGCATTCGTGTCTTGATCAGAAATACTGTGTAGGAAAATCACTTCGGTTGTTTGGGAAACAGATTAGAGAACATGGGGACTGGGAGACTATACGGGAGGCTATGCAATAACATGGATGAAAGGCGCAATGGTCTCAACTGGGGGTGGGAATGTGGGGAGAAAGAGAGAGAGGGAGAGAGGTGAGGAGGATGAATATGAGACCACTTTAGAAAATATAATTTGCCTGACTTGGTGATGTTTGAGGAACAAGCAACATTAAGAATGATTCTGGGTTATATCTAGGATAACTGGGCAGTTAGTAACCAATTTCACTGAAGCAAGGAATTCAAGAGGAGTGAGGAAATCAAGCAGGGTTCAGAGTGAAGGGGAATTAAATCACCGCCCTTCCCAAGTCAGTGGTTTCTGAACTTGTGTTTTAAGGAGACCTCCTGATTTAATTTTTGATTCTGCTCTCTTTCCCTATGCTGCACACAATACTGCTACACTTGGTTAAAAATATTGTCTGACTTTCTCAGAAAACAAAAATTTGGAAAGCTGCTACATCCAACACATATGAAAGCCACTGCAGTGAGTAGAATATAGGCAGGTACTCTACCAGACGCCCAACACCCCCAATTATATTATACAAATATTCTATGAGACAGATTTAAAACAACAACAGTAAAACAAACAACTTGTTGGTGCTTGAAGGTTTAAGTGAATATTGGGAGTAAACAATAGATTTCATACAGGAGTTCCAGTAGTGATGCCATAGGAAAAAAAGGTGTAGGTCAACTGACTCTATGCCAGTCATTTTCTTGGACTTTTAAGCAAATTATCAACACACTTTAATAAGGGGCCTATGTAGGAGAAATCCTTTGATGAACCCAAATAATTGGAGAAAAACATGGACTTTTTGAAATCAATTTCAGAGATAGCCTGCAAAAAATTAAGTTCCCCAAAGCACAATATACTCAATGCTCCCAACCCCACCACTGATCTGCCACCTTTATATCCTCGTTGATAGTCTCAGTTCTTAGATTAGGAAAATATAAGTATCTGGCTATAGCAAATACAGCCAGTGGTCTCCAAAACACAGCCTTTGGAAAAACAAACAAACAAACAACAAATAAGAGGCATAGGGTACTAAATCTATGACAAAGTTACTGATCAGTGATGTTTCCTAAACTCTGGGATTGTTAACAAATATTTGCTTTCTTGATTCCCCTGAGCTGTTTTTAACTCTTTCTCTACAGCTTTCTCTACAGTTTTTCATTATATATCTACAGACTATGATAGGAATGGGAAATTAGGGTGGCCCACTGTCTCAGTCAGTTTAGGCTGCTATAACAAAATACCTTACACTGGGTAGTTTATAAACTGCATAAATTTATTGCTCTAAGTTCTGAAGGCTAGGAATCCAAGAAACAGGCCTCAGCAAATTGTATCTGGTGAGAGTTTGCTGTGTGCTTCAGAGTTGATGCCTTTAAGTTGTGTCTTCACATGGCTGAAGGGGGCGGGGCAGGGGGTGGAACTCTCTCAGGCCTTTTTATAAGGGTGCTAATCCTATTCATGAAAGTGGAACCCCATAACCTAATCACCTCCTAAAGGCCCTTCTCTTGATACCATTGCCTTGGTGGTTAGGTTTCAACATATAAATTTTGGGGGGATAAAACATTCAGGGCATAGCACCCAGTTTTCAATGAGCCCAGTCAAAACCCCAGAATCCTCAGAACAATGTTCCAGGTGGGCACTGACAATTGGTAGAAATTGGCCAATGCAGTGTATTGAGTCATTAGTGCCAAGTGCTTCCATATATATATCTTTTGTAAAGTAATTTTGTATTTCCTCCCACCTCCCCTTTCCTTGACTTTAGGATTGACCATGTAACTTGTTTGTCTAGTAAAACATTGTTAACCTGATGTAAACAGAGGCCTGAAATGTACTTTTGTGGTTGTACTTCTGTCTCATTTTGTTGTCCAAAGCAAATCACAAGGGTCAAGTGGAAAAAGACTAGAAAATTACATAGAAAAGAACATAGATATTGGCAGAGGGTATAGAATTGGGGTGAATAATCAAATCTACTATTAACCTAATCCCTGCTATGTTTTCTGGCTAAGAATTAAATAGTGGATGGAGATAGAGTATAATAGAAAGTATATGTATTTAGGTTAGGAGCATGTGGCTTTCAATAAAATGGTCAAGGAGGGTTTCTCTGAGAAGTAAGATCTGAAAGTTGGAAAGAAACCACACTTGCTACAGGTTTGGGGGGTGTTTCAGTCACAGGGGCCTCTGCCAGCCCACACAGAATCTCTGTATAAATTGCAAAAAGACTCCCTCTCCAAAGAGGTGAATTTCAGGAGAGCTACGTGGCTTGGCAAGCAAAGCTAGGGCTATATTTTCATCCCCCTTGGTTGAGATGTCCTGGTTAAGGTCACAGATGGGGAAGTCTCATGATTGTTGTGAGAACTATCAGAGGGCCATCATGGCTTGCAAGCAGAATCACTAGGAGTGATTATTTATATCACAGAATCATCCATTATATCATAAAGATTAATCCTAAGGGCACTATGAACATCTAAGTTTGTTATACTAAGTAGGTGTCAAAGCCTGAGTAGGAGGCATTTACATTTAAAATATTAAGAATCATTGCCCAATAATCAATCAGCAGTAAAATCAAATAGTCTTTGAATTAAAATAGTACATTCATGAGAAAATACAATTTTTAAAGGTTTACATGTGTTGCTTTAAAACTGTATCTATGAGGTAAGGTGAATCACGACTCAAGTCAGGGCAAGACAGAAAACTATTTTTGTGAATGAGGCACTCAAGAAAGCAAAATGAAATGGGAAGAAAATGAACTCCCTAATAGGGTTCCTAAGATGATGAGAGCCATCTCTGAATTTATCCTGCAGTTGGAAAATAGAATAGGGTGAGTTCACGAGGTTGGGTCACAGCTCATCCATTCTGTGAAGTGTCCAGAATCATCATTGTCCCTAAGCGCTAAGCAGAACCTGATGGTTCTCCCTTGTATTTTAGAAATGTTTGTCGTTGTGTCATACTAGAGGCTTAAGAGAAGGATTAAAGGGAAGGCTAAAATTTTATGCTCTTTGCTGGAAGAGCCCCAAATCTTGGTTCATGAGTTCATGGGGGATTCTGAGATTGTGTTAATGACTCCTGTTTCATGAAAGAGGCAGAGAGGAGGGAAACCAAGAGAACAAACATTCAGAGAGATGAGGGAGTTGAAGTTGAGCATTCTGTGGTGACTAAGCAAGCAGCTGGTGTGTGGCTGGACAGCTTGAATTCTCTGCGGGTAGATTGGATATTTGGATGGAAGGGCATGAGTTGCTTGGCTTGGGCTTTCATTGTGAGCAGCAGGTGTTATACTGGGCAGCCTGGATACTTTTTTTTGAGAGGCTGGAGAGGAAACCAGACTTTTGCCATTGCTACTTTCGTAGCAAAACATTTTTTTCTATTGTTTCTAGTTCATCCATTCTGAATTTCATCTGATGGGGTTGGACCGAATTAAACCATTTAACAAAAATTGGGCAGAATTAGGTATTTTAGGAGGGTCACGTTTGCATATTTGAACACTTGGACTCCATTTCATCTTATAGCCAGAAGCTTTAAAAAGAGCAGCATTCTTTTCAAAGTACTATCATATAAAAATGTCTTCACGGTTTTTGCTTTAAGAGAGGGAGAACCTATGTTTACCTGTATTGTTACCACTACTATTGGCAGATTTTGCAGTAGAATCTATTACTATTGTGGAAAGTGTTTTTGTTACTGAGGGCAGCTATTACTTTATTATATTTACCTGTTTTCTTGCAATCCACACACACTAACACTAGCTCCAAATTGTATAAACCAAAAAATCCAATAGTTTCAAAGTGAAATTCAAAAAAGGAAAGACGGAAGCCTCTCCCATCACTCTTCTTTCCCCCAGGAGGCCGGTTGTCCACATGGTGACCTCTGCTGAGAAACACATTAAGTACTTCAAGGTCCAGCTGGCTTTCTGTGGGATGCACAAGAAGGTTCTTGCACATCTCACTCTTGTTGTCTGTAAATGACTGTTTTACTGCACTGACATTTCCTCCCAGAATCAGGTGGAAGGGGTTTTCCTATTCTGCCTGCACCCTTTTGAAAAGAATCCCTTTGCAATTATTCGTACAGTTGCCCATCTACAGTATGAGCCAGGCAAACCAGCAGAACATTGCCTGAGCACGCGGACGGAACGTCTCACTGGTTGGGTAATGGTGACAATCTGGGAACAGGCAGTGACTTATGTTGATCAGGATCTCTCCTGCCCAAACTGATGGCTGGAAAGCAGGCCCCTTGGCCCACAGAGAGGACAGCATGTTCTCTCTCTGGCTGGCTGCAGGGTGGGAAGCATTGCTAATCTGAGCAATGTGAGCCCGTTAATCTTGGAATTATCTAAGAAAAGGCAATTGCCTGGCACTTCCTCAGCACACAAAGCAGGAGCTGCTATCACTACTGCCATCAACAAGGTCTAATCGGACAGAGGCTTCAGAACAGCTGAATAATGTACACACAGATATCTGCTGGTCCCAGAGTTGCCCACTCTCGGAGTTCCAGATGAAAGTGGAAATGCACAGAAACACATGAAGGCTTCCGGGCTGATTAAAAGCTCTACGCATGTTATTCTCATAATTTTTGGAAAGACGGTTAAAAACACATATTGCCGGGTGCTTCTGTACAAATTTTGAATTAGTAGGGTCTGGATCAGGGTCTGAGCCTGAGCCTTTGCCTTTCCAACAGAATCCCGGGAGATGCTGATGCTGCAGGTCCGGGGACCACATGTCCAGTTGCATTGCTCTATATTCTTAGAAGCTGAAGGCTTGGTTTTCTGGGAAATTTCTGCTGTGCATCTAATGGTTTGGAACCTCTGGAATTTATGACTACTGGTCTTTGAGTTCTGACTGACCTGCAGCTTCACAAATGGCCCCGAATATTATTAGATTCAAAGTCAAATAAATTTGATGAAAACACGTCCATTAGGCATCTCTATTGTTCTTTCATGACAAGACTTGTCCAGCCTAGCAAGAAGAACCATTATTAAGGGTAGAGAAAGAGAAAGAGAGAGAGAAAGGGTGAAAGTGTGTAGCTATATATGTATTTTGTTGTTGTTTTATACCAACAAAGTGGAGTTTTACAAAGTTCTCTCTCAGTTTCTTGGAGAAGGATTTGGTTTAAACAAAAGTAATGAAAGTACCCTATCCAGACCCCTGAGGTGCTAAAGAGAACCCACTTTGCTGCGCACTCTATGAATGTTGGTGATTTTGAGATGATCCCTTGATATAGAAAACAGAGGTGTGCATTGCTTCCTGCTGTGACCAGGCTGCTGGAACATTTGACTGACTCAATAATAATTATCCCTATAGTGTTCTCAGGTAACTGTTGTGGAACTACTGGCTCCAAACTCAGTTCCCTCTCTCCCAAGTAGTTTTACTCTCAACACTATTTAACTGATTTTTAAAGAAATACATATGTAAACAAACAAAAAAAAAATAATGACCAATGTTATATATGTAACAACTGTACAATCTAGATAAATAGTTACCTGTAGCCAAGCAGGGTTTCCAAAAGTATGTAATAAGATTGTTACATGAGTAAATAAGTTTGATTGCGCTTTTAAGCTATGCAAGCAGAGAAAAAAATGTAACAGACTCTTATCTTGTCCGAATATGCATCACTTAATGCATATCTTTGTCTACCTAAATTGTATGTGTGTGTTTTCAAATCTCACAACAAATCAAGAGAAATTTGATTTGGTCAAATATTATTGTATTAGTCAGAACAGTTTCAGTAATTTTGCAGCAACAAATGGCCATCAAATCTCTGTGACTCACACTATACGCCCAACATCAGTCAGCTCTGCTTGTTATAAGTCATGCAGGGACCATGGTAATGGACAGTCCATTTTGATGCACGCTGTCTGTCCTGATTGGAAAGGTAGAGAAAGGGCAAGGTGCAGGATCTCACACTAGCAATTAAATGATTGAGCCCAAATGTGATACATGTCACTTCTGACCACAATCAACAAGGCCCCTGACCGTCCAGGAAGTAGTCATAACCTTGTCTGTCTTCAAAGAGATGGTGAAGCACAGCCTCTCATGAGGGAAACTGGATATTGGTGAACAGTAGGAGGATCTGCCTTAGGTAGAGTCTGCACAACAGTTTGAATATGGAAGAAAATAACTTGGGAATTATTTTTTGTCTGCAAACTACAAATGCATGTCAGTTTGTGGCATGAATCCAGGCTTGACTAGAGCCTTCTTACAGAAGGTCAGCTCTCCTTTTGAAAAATGGTGTAATTAACATTTATATCAATCACTTTAAGATAAAAGATTTAGACCACCAGGTTAAACTTCCTGTGCTATTAGTCTGTAAGATGTAGTGAAAAGCGCGTGGCCTGGGAATGAGACCAGGATTCTAGCCTTGGATCTACTGCTCTGTAACTTTAGACAAATTGCCTTGCCATCTCTGTAGATGAAGTGGTCAGACAGAATGATCTGTTAGCTTCCTTTCAGTTCCAAGATTCTGCGATTCTATGAATTATAATCTTCACTTAGATTTATATAATATTGACCAGAATGTGGTGTGGTGGGTGGAAAAAAGATACTAGAAAGGATTAATAATAGTGCTGGCCTTATAATGGAGCCTACATAAGTCATGTAATGAGTTCCCTTTAATATCATACATATATCCCTTTGGTGCCAGAATTGAGTTATTCTGAAACCATCTAAAATGCCTAGATTACATTCTGGTTGGAAGTCTCTTCTGCCTGCTGGGAGGGAGCAGAGCAGTAATGATTAATTGTAAAGGACAGGGACTCTGACTTTTCACCTGCCTGGTCTCTGTAGCTTTCAGGGTCCTGCCTATTTGGATCGATGGTTTGCTAATTACAAACTGTCTTTGGAAGGCTCCACTATACTCTCTGGTGATTCATGTTTTTGCATTGATTTTCACATAAGCTAAGATGCAGTTGCACCATTTAAGCACTTGGAAATTGGTCATCAATGAACTATTTTGGACTTAATAGATTTGATAACACTCAAAGACTCTTTATGTTTTGATTTTTGGATTATACTACCTAATATATGTCCTATTTAGCTGCTTTTTAGGAGGACTCTAGTAGGATAGCCTCTGATTTATGGATTGGCCTCTATAGGCAGCCTGAAATGGAATAAAGTCTAAAATTTACTTCAGTATTCCCCCAGGCTGCTTGTTCAATGAATGTGTATCTCATTTAGACCTGAAATTTTTCCTGCTAGTGAGGTGATCTTCATTTTAAATGAGGAGTTATTTTCTTCTGCACCGTGGTTGGATCTCAATCACCAAACTCTAGGTTTAGAACCACATCCAGTCCTTTGGATCATAAGTACTAATTCAAGAAAAAATTATAGTTATGAGATTATCTGGCAGATACCTGAAATGAGTTAGCTAAAGCAGTGGTTTTATAATTTTTGGAATACTAGAAAACAATATGTACATGATTAAAGTGGTCTGCGATTTAGCTAATGTGAGTTTCCTGTCTTAGCACTCCAAGCTTCAAAGCCTTCTTCTGATCTTCCCAGCCTGTCCCTAAGGCAACTCAGTGGCATGCTAAGGCACGAAAGAGCACATTTAGGGACACTTCCAGAAATAATGGGCTTGCAGCTTTGGAACCGCACTTTAGCATATTGGTCAAAAGCATGGACTTTGAAGGCCCTATCTTGAGACCTAGATCCACTTTGAATACTTCCATTTTTCATTTGTGTTGTGCCTACCCTCTTTAATCTTGCTTCCTTATATGCAAAATCAAGATAATTATACCTAACTTAAAGAGCCCTCCTGAGGAGAAAATGAAAGTAAGGAAATTAGTAAGATGCTTTGGCATGTAGTAAGCACACAGCAAATGTTAGCTTTTCCTCCTCCTCTTAATAAGCTACATGCCTTACTTAGGAGTGTAAATTATGATAAATTAATAGAAAAATTGATTCTGCCTTTGATCAGTCACTGATGTGATGATATCTGGTTTTATATCCTAGTTTTTAAAAATAATTCATATGCAAAAGAAAATAATCAGAACAAAAAAAAAAACGATATAACGGATGGAAGAACATTATTTCATTCCTTCTGAATGTAACTTAATGGTCACTTACCTGAGAATTTCCAAATCTTCCAGTGTTGTTAGGTCACTCTTTCTTGGATGTTTAAGTAAAACTCAAAATGGTTTGAACTCATCCCATGAGTACTCGAGCCCCCATAGGGATTTTCAGGCTCTGGTCATGTTTCCTAAATAATTCCTATTTTCTGTTTCTACTGAATCTTCCAAAAACTTCGTGTCTCTCTTCCTGTGGTTGTCTCTTCTCTCTATTTAGAATTAACCCAAACTTCTTATCCTGGCTATCTCTAAAGCATTACTGTGAAAAGTGGATGTGTGAAGGGATGAAGATAGTGCAATATAGCAATCAACTTAAAACTATGTTCAACTCATCCTTATTCTTCCATGTCATTACTGGGCCCCTATGCTGGTTAGTTTAACATGTCAATTTGGCTAGGCTTCGGTGCCCAGCTATGCAGTCAAATTCTGGATATTGCTGTGCAGATACTTTGTAGATGTGATTGACTTCTACAATCGGTTGACTTTAAATAAAGGAGATTTTCCTCCATTACATGGATGGGCATCATCCACTCAGCAGAAAGGTGTTAATAGCAGAACTGAGGTTTCCCTGAGGAAGAAGATATTCTGCCTCAAGGCTGCAACATCAGCTCTTGCCTGAGAGTACAAACTTGCCCACCTGAGCCCCATCACATAATTGTATAAGCCAATTCCTTGAAATAAATCTGTCCATCATCTATCTATCTATTCTACTACTTTTATTTCTCAAAGAACCCTGACTCCTGACACAGACCTTTTCCATACTTGGAATTTCTCACCCATCTTATTTTCTCCAATAAAGTAGATTTAAAGGGTGAAAAACTGATAGCAATAATTCATTACACTTATCGTTATAAACAATATTGGCTGATACTTAATCAGCACTAATATGTGTCAGGCAGCCATTCCCATACTCTATTCATCCACCTTTCTGTAGGCTCCTAATGCATTGAGCCCAGGTGGACTTTAACCATATCACATAATTTTCAAGGGACCTTCATCAGGATCCTCTACTCCTGACAAAAAATCCCTAAGTGGACTGTGCCAGCACCAGAAACTCTACACATTCCTTTGGGCTAAAGATTTTGTTATAGAGAATTCTGTGCTTGAAAGAAATGTCCTAGGAGAAAAATGTGATAATAATTTAGCTGATAGGAGACCCAATAAAGTATCAGCATTTTCTTGACAGATAAGCAAAAAACAACAATGGTCTAAATTTTTAATAAGTACAGTCTTGAGAATTATCCCCAGGGAGCAGACCTGGATGTATTTCCTCAGTGGGGGGCCACTGGCACCTGCAGGATGTGGTAGAAAGAAGAGGGAGAAGAAAGGTGGGAGACTGCCAAAGGAAGTCTACTCCTTTACACTTGAATTGGTTCCAATCACACCTGCTCCCTTTAGGGGAAGCCTTTCCATTAAATAATGATTGTGATGACTTGGCAGGCAGACTGAATTTGGATGTAGGTAGATTATCAAAAAGATATTTTTTACCTAATAACCATACCCTTTTCTGAACTGCAAAATATGTTCTCTACTCCTCCTTTCTTTTCCAGGGTCTCATAGGAAGGAAAGGGTAAATATCTTGCAGCCTACTGTTGGTTTCTCCAATCGTTCCTTTAACTTCATCATGTTCTTTTGCTTTCTCAAGAACTTTGTTCCATCTGTATTTATTCTCTCTGTCTTTGTCCCAATCCTGAGTCTTTTTACTCTAGTGTACCCAGGTCTCCTCCAGCTTGAAAAAAAAAACAAAACTTTCCCACATCCTGTTACCTCTTCTCTTAGCTCACTATAAACAGTGTCTATATTTCTGTCTTGATTTCTCCACTGTTCTTAACTCCAAGCAATGTGATTTCTATACAACTCATTGTATTAGTACTCTACAGCACTTTCAATCAGTTGTGAAGAGCAAGTCTTTTTTTTAGTTCTTGTCTTCCTGGACCTGTTTTTAGTACTTAGTACTACTGGCCAGAATACATGGCACCATTTCTCATTTTGACTTTCTTAACACTTGCTGATTCTTAAAAATGGCTCATTTGCTGGTTGCATTTTCTCTTCCAATCCCCTAAATGTTGATTTACTCAAAGATTTAGCTCTTACTTTTCTGTAATACTATTTAGTCAAGATTTTTACCCTCTCGCAAGATATTTCTCTATTACTTCTATATACGTAAGACTCTTACTATTGATCCAAACCATTCTCCTAAATCCATTTCTACAAAAATCTCTGGCTACCTGCTAGTCATTTCCATTTGGAAGCTTTTATATCCTCTCATTTTTAGAATATTTGCAAACAAAGGACTTATCCACATCCACAAACTAGTGCTTCTCTCTCAAATATCCTCATTTTTCCCCCTAGTCACTGGGGTTACAAACTTTGGAGTCCCTTTATCTTTACTCACAAAATCTTATTGCATCTTCTTGAAGATGTTTGCAGTAGATTCTTATCTACTTAGCCTATCTCCAGGCTTCAGCATTCAGATCTGGATTATCGTCCTCCCCCATCCTTCACCTCCATGTTGCGATGCCTGTAATCTTGGATGTGACATTTTTTAGCTCCTTTGAAATGCTTTCCTCCCGTTCTCTTCTACTGTTCCTTTGGCACCCACCTCAAATTTTGACACCTATTTGTTTCAGTTGCCAGTAAATCCCATCTTTTCTGAATTTCTGAAACATTTTTAATCACAAATATATCTTTATTTAAATATATTTATGTCAATGTCCTCCTGTCTTGCTGGACAGACCTTAAACTCTTTGTAAGTCAGGGACTAGTTATTCTAATTCTTATAACCCCAATATTTAAATGACAGTTTGTTATTGCTAATGCTTAGAGTCTTCAATAGTTTTATTTCTACCACAAAAATGAAGCAGTATTCCATAGTATTAATAGTTAATAGCGGAAGCGTCAGCCTTGGTTTGCACTTCAACTCTGCCAAGTACAAGCTTGTGTGACCTTGGCCACATTGTTTCAACTTGCTAAGCTGTACCTGAAAAATGTAGATAATAATAGTATCTCCTTCAAAAGTTTATAAGAATGAATAAGATTATATATATGTAATATATATGTAATATATGTTAGATATTACATGTTATAACATGTCTAACATATATGTTAGAAAATGTTAGATATTACATAGTGGGTACTCAATACATATCTGATGAAGGATTGAGTTAAAACCATACTGCTGAAATAGAAAATTTTATACTTTTATAATTTTAACATGTTTTTCAAGTCATATTTCTGTATTAGTTTATCAAAACCTGAAAGACTCAAACGAATTAAATGTGTATTACTGAATTGTTTTTTACCAGGCTTGGGCTGGGAAAAGTTAATAATATTTATTAAGTGACTGTTGAGTTTACAATGCTCTAGGAAGCTGATAGTGCCTTTGGGTATAGATTAGACTGACTTCATATTTCAGTAGAAGAGGCAGATTAGAAAAATTTCATTCTTGACTCTATTAATAATTAGCTATCTGATTTAAAATATGTTGGTTTACCTCAGCTAGTTTTTCTTTTAGCCTTCCTAAAATGTAGTAAGAATTAAGTAAAAAATTAATATATTTAAGTATTATATTCTTAAACAAAAATGCTATATAATAAATACCCTTACTTGAATATTTTAGATGATTTCGGTATAATTCTTAATTAGTCTTAAGTTATTTTTACTAATTTCATTATTTGGAAAATATTTTTTCTTCTGTTTCCTAGAATGCTGGGCTTTCATTTACTTGGAGCTTCTTTTTCTGGATAGCGAAATATGACTGTATTAATTACTTACTATGTGTCAGCAACAAATACGTATGCATATAGGCAATATAATAGTGTTTAACAAAGTATTACTAAAGTGCTAAGTGAACACAGAAAAAAGGAGTAATTAATTCTTCCCTTTGAGAGTGACGGCAAAACTATGAATGAAGATTGGACTTTTTTTTTTTTTTTTTGTCTGAGCCTTGGAGGTAAAGTAGAAGTTTGCCAGTACACATGTGGGTGGGTATTCTTGGCAGTAGTAACAATATAAGCAAAAGCAAACTGGCTTGAGAGTGCTATTGTATTTATAAAATCACGGATACCCTGTTATGGTTGTAACATTGATGTGTGTATGTGTGTCAGAGGCAGTGGTTTGCTAGTGTCAGCTCACTCACGAGAACCAACCGTGCGTATCTCTTCCTGTCTGCATTCATTGGTATCTTATAGGTAGCTTGAAATTGGCCATTATGGGAGTACTTATACCCCCACAATTGGCAAACACAACAAATCTGGGTGTTGATGGTGGTGGTGATGGTAGTTGGTTTTCTTCCCCCATTCAGAAAGCTGATATCTAAAGATGCATGAACACCCCTCTTGTAAAAAGTAGCAGTTTGACAAGGTTAGTCTGAAAGGATAAATAAGGTGAGACTGTGAATGGCTTGGTAAGATAAGCTGAGGAGTTTGAATGTTAAATAAGTTCCATTTATGACTTATACGGATATGCGACATTTTGTGGGCAAAATCTCCAAAGAGAAATGAAATTTTGCAAAGTGGCAACACAAATATATCTAAACAGAAACCTGATTTTGAGGGCAAGTAATTATAAACTCTGTGAGTAGATTAGCATTGGCAGTGCTCAGAGTAAGGAGTAGAAACATTTGGAAAATACTTGGTGGTCTTGTCAACCAAAGTAAAATGTTCTCTGCAGTTGTAAGACTTCTAAGAGTCATTTCTACTATGTAAACATTTGTTGGGAATGCTAACATTTCCTCTTGATTTCATCTTTCAGGAAATAACAAGTAAATACTCAACCTATACTATTATTTATTTAATACCCTTTCTCTTTGTGTTTCTTTTAGGGAAAAAAAAAATGACCAGTGAAGACTTTAATGTGTAATAAGGAAGTAGACTAAAGGGTAGAAGTGGCAAATTAGGTAACTTCCTTTAAATAGATGATCAATCACAATTATGTGGGGCTTTGCTGTTTTTGAAATGAAATAGTCAATGAGAGCAAGCTAATTACTCAACTAATCTTAACTCTGTTTCAACTATATGACACAACCTGAAAGGAGAAATCAAAGAAGTAAACAGGAGAATCCTAAAATTCCTGTGAAGGAAAGGTTCAAGCCTGTACATGTTTACGTCGATTTTTGTTAATAGATAATATCTTCCAAAGCCTGGGTTAGAGTAAACAGTTTGTCAATAAGGATAACTGCACTAATTGAGTGCTTATTATATGCCAGAATTGTTCTACAAGCTTTACATGGGTTCTCCTGTTTGATATTTTCTTTTCTTTCTTTCTTTTTTTTTTTTTTTTTTGAGACAGAGTCTTGCTCTGTCGCCCAGGCTGGAGTGCAGTGGCCGGATCTCAGCTCACTGCAAGCTCCGCCCCCCGGGTTCACGCCATTCTCCTGCCTCAGCCTCCCGAGCAGCTGGGACCACAAGCGCCCGCCACCTCGCCCAGCTAGTTTTTTTTTTTAGTAGAGACGGGGTTTCACCGTGTTAGCCAGGATGGTCTCGATCTCCTGACCTCGTGATCCGCCCGTCTCGGCCTCCCAAAGTGCTGGGATTACAGGCTTGAGCCACCGCGCCCGGCCTGATATTTTCAATGACTCTCTACTGTAGGTTATTTGTAGTATATCTATTTTACCAAGGAAGTAGAAGCACAATGTCAAAAAAAGAAGTATGTGACAGAGATTCACATCTGGGTGGTCTACAGCAGTAGCAGCTACCCTCCTAACTACTACTTATAATACAGTGGTTTTTAAAATGTGGACCTGAGAGCAGCAGCAGCAGCACTACCTGGGAAACTGATAGAAAAGCAGGTTTCAAGGCCCCTCTCCAGGACTGCTGAGTCAGATAATATGGGATAGGGCCCACAATCTGGGTTTGAATAAGCTTGCCAGGTGATTCTGATACATGCTAAAATTTGAGGACTGCTAATTTATACTACACGGTCTTTCCAGTCAGGTCTAAGAATACCCAATATCCTAATGAAAATGATCTTATAACATGTGGATGCATGTTGCAACAAATACAGTGAGCAGGAAAGCCTTCACGTAAGTTGGAAAAGGAAGAACTGTCAGTTTATTCTGTTTCCAGTATGACTATGCACATCACCTTGCACAGACAGAAAAAACAAATTGTATTCTGAGGCAAACTAAAACCAACAGGGTCACACCGATGAGTAAAATCCCCAATATAATAAAACCTTTACATAAACCTGGGATCCCTAAATAAATCATTTGATACCTTACCTGCTTTTAGCTATGTTAATGTCTGAAGATATGTTATAACCTTCCGAAGTATGATAATCATCTGAGAAAGTTGCTGTCTTTTCCACCATGATTAGAATGAAATAAATTTGTTTGCATTGGTATTTTTGTCTGCATGCGTGCTTTTAAAAATAGTTGTTGTGTACGTTATTTGGTGTTCCAGGCCTTCTGAAATCTGATTCTGCTCCATTTATCTACTGCTTTATAATAAATGCCCCAAAACTTGGCAGTTTAAACAATGTGTTATTGTCTCTTATCACACCTTTGGTGGACCAGAATTAACCAAGTGGCTCTCACTTGTGGTCTCTCATACAGTTGTACTCAGGTAATGGCTGGAAATGAAGTCGTTGGAAGATACGACAGGGCTGGAGGACCACAATGGCTCACTTACATGGATGATAGTTGATTGTGGATGTGAGCTGAGAGCTCATTGGCAGCTGTTGACCAGAGCTCCTATACGTGGTCACTCTTTGTGGCTTAGATTTCTCACATTATGGTATATGGCTGACAAGAGGGGATGTGTCAAAAGCAAGTTTCTAAGGCACCTCCATGGAAGCTGAAAGCCTTCTAATAATCTACTTTCAGAAGCCTCAGAACATGATTTTTGCTACACTAAGGCCAGCTCAGATTCAAGGGGATAGGAACTAAACTCAATCTCTTGATGTGAGGAGCAGCATTCATGTAAAGTAATGAAAAGAATAAATGAGGCCCTCTTTGGAGACTACCATACGCTCTCTTGAATGCTTCAAAGTGAGCATTTTCTTATGCATCTTTTTCTCAGTTTTCTTTTGACAATATCATAATTTAGTTAAGTCTTAAAGCTAAGAAAGGGTTTGCGTTTATCATGGACTATGTAGAATTTAAGATTTTACCCTTTTGGCAAGCTAACAAGTTATTCTTCCACAGTCACATGGATGATGGTAGAAAATACAAGGTTTCTCAATCAGAGACAAATTATACCCTGTTACTCACAGTGATAGAAGTAACCAGCATATCAGCATATTTTTTGCCAAGATTCCCTGAGCCTCAATTCCCACAGGAAGACAAGAAGAGAGTGAGATGACACTTGAACACACAGTAGGTTGTGTCACAGGAGAGAGATCCTGAGCTTAGGAAACTCAAATTTATTTTATAATGAGCAGTAAGAAAACCTTTTCTTTGCTCTATCTTCCAAGGCTATTCGCTATATAGGTACCCCGAAGGAATAGCCCAGAACAAAGGCAGACAGTATCTCACTTCTAGGTCATGCAGAAATGAAAGAGATCCATGGACAATTGTCCCCAAACAACCATGTGATGGTGGTCATGACAGGTGTGGAAATGAGGAGAAAAAGATGGATCATCTAGATGGAAAACAGAAGCAAGAAAAGTTTTATATTTGGAGAACTGTGAGGGGTTCCACTTAAAAAGGAGTAGAGAAGTAAATGAGGATACAAGAACCTCAAAGAACTGTCCATAGCATGTTTAAGATTTTGAATTTCTTATGCAAGCAATAACAAACTGCTGAAAGGCTTTTATGAGGGAAAAGACATGATCACAGCTGGAGTATTGTAAGCTTACTCTAATAGGATCTGCAGAGTATTTAAATCCCTGGAGGAAGAGCACTTATTTAGAAGGAAAGTAGATGAAGAGAGACTGAGCTGAGAGTGTGGCATTCGGAGTGGAGGATCAGTAGTACCTACATATGACAGATGTTAAAGAGATAGACTCCATAGACATAGACTGGGCCACTACTCTCACCTCTTCACACAGTCCATCGTCATTATTTGATTATTTGTTTCCCATTAGCCTCATAACTTTTTTAGGGGAAGAACCACATTATATTTTTCTTTATACCCTCTATGTCTGGCTCAATTTTGTCTGGTAGATTGGTTGATGTAGGATAGGGTTTAAACTGTACCAAAAAATGTACAAATTAGAGGCAAATAAATGAAGTTCCTAGTCTTCATGGAACTTACATCCTAGTGGAAGAGATAAACAATAAATTAATGAGCAACTAAGCACCTATTCTTATGCCAGGTGGTGATGAATGCTACGAAGAAAAATAAAGCAGGACAGTGGATGGTGGGCGGGGGGGGGGGGCACTATTTTAGATAGGGTGATCAGGAAATGCCTCTTGGAGAAAATACTTTCAGAGCTTCTGTCACCTCTTTGCTAAAACTGTTCATCAGGGGCACATGCGTATTTTGGATATTCAGGGTTAGTCCTGAGTCCAGGTGGAAGTGTTTATTGAGAGTTAATGAAGCTGCATAAAAATATCCAGTAGTGTTTTCCTGCAGATTCACCCAGAAGCTGACTCTGAGACAAATTTAACAAATAAATAACTGTATAAATATACATGTAACGAATTAACAAATTTACTCTTGAGGTGGTCTCAAGAAACACCGGTTGGCAAAGTGAGGAAATGAAACCAGGATATGAAGGTAACCGTGAGTGTGGGTAATGAGCTGAATTGCACTAGGGAATTCTGGGAAGCACTACAGAACATGCACCTCAGCAGTATCCAGGGGTGGACTAGTCAACATTTTACTCTCTGGGGATAAAAAGAGTTCTGATTTGTGGTGTTTCCTGATTCCTTTGGTGTAAATACTCCCACTGTGGCCTATTTCAAACTGTCTATCTCGTATAACTAAACATGGAGTTTGAAAGCATGCAGAATAGCAAACCATTAGTTACATTGTATTTCCTAATAAATGTAGCAAAATCATTAGAAGATGATGCATTTGAGTATTTAGTACTCTTGTTTTTCATATTGTTTACTTAACTGAAATGTATACAATTAATTTTTTAATTTTTAAATTTTAAACAATGACTTGCCAAATTCCTAAGTATTTATTATCAGCCCTTGGGAGCTGGTGTGTACTGGCTGTGACACATCACTGGAGTATTTCACCTGAGAAGTGAGGAGCCTGGGGCATTTCTCCATAATGGATAATGGCTTTTCCTAGAAGATGGAGAATGGGAAAAACTTGATTCTCCCACTCTTCAGGATTGTGCCTGGTGAGAGCAGAGCACTGACACCCAGAGAAAACTCTCTGAAGGGGTCACTGGTAAGACCTGAGGACTGAGTGAAGGATTGACGAGGTAATATAGTTTGGTTATTTGTCCCCACCTAAATCTCATGTTGAAATATAATCCCCAGTGTTGGAGGTGGGGCCAGGTGGGAGGTATTTGGATCATAGGAGTGGATCCCACATGAATGGCTTGGGCCATCCTGTCAGTGGTAAGTGATTTGTCACTCATTGTTTAAATGTGTGTAGCCCCTCCCTCTGTACTCCCTCGCTTGCTTCTGCTTTTGCCACGTGATGTGCCTGCTCCCCCTTCACCTTCTGCCATGATTGAAAACTCCCGGAGGCTTCACCAGAAGCCGAGCAGATGCCAGCACCATGCTTCCCATAAAACTTGCACAACAATGAGCCAATTACAGCTCTTTTCTTTATAAATTTTTCAGTCTTGGGTATTTCTTTATAGCAATGCAAGAACAGCCTAATACACAACATCTTCTGCAAGTGGGTAGAAATGATCCTGGGTCCTGACAAGATGAAAGCAAGTGAGCTTAAGAAATGATACCTTCTGTGTTTGGGCTGGTAGTTTTGAAGAGTTTGGCGTTTGCCTTTATATTGGACCTGGTTTGGTGCCACCATGTCTTATCTTTGTAGTAAAAGCCTAATATATACAGCAGCCTTGGTGTGTTTGAGGAAATAAAAGAGATAGTAGGCATTTGTTGGCAGATACCAAGACAGGAAAAGAATAGTAGCTGTAGGAATAAAGATTGAGATGTTAGTACCTAAAAGTGAGGAGCAGCAAAAAAAGGAGATGCAAAGGAAGGTGACTCAGAAGCAGCCATACCAAAATACCCCTTTACCCCAAAGACTCCAGAAAAGGGAAATGCTTGTGAAGCATTTTGGTGAAATCTTGCTGTTCTGTAGATGTAACTAAAGTGGCAACATCCTGTATAATCTATGCATTTTTAAAAGCTGTACAATTGGTGACCTTAGGCATATTTAAAACTTCCTTTGAGTTTAAGACTAGACTGGGCAACATAGGGAGACCCTGTCTCTCATAATATAACCAAAAAATGAAAAAATTAGCCAGGCATAGTTTTACACACCTGTAGTTCCTGCTGCTGAGGTGGGAGGACCTCTTGATCCCAGGAGGTTGAAGCTGCAGCAAGCTGTGATCGTATTACTGTACTCCAGCCTGGGTGACAGTGAGACCTTGTCTCTTAAAATAAAAAGATAAAAAGAAAGAAAACAAAAGAAAGACAAAAAATGAAACTCCCTTGGTCAACTTTTTTTCATTTTTACATACTTACACATTCTAATTATTAGTGATATTTTAAATATATTTATTAAACAGATATTTATTGAATCTTTCAATATACCACAGAGTAACCTGGAATTGTTGCTGCATCAAGAGAGTCAGTTCAATTGCTGTGCTGATTAAAAATATTGCAACTTAGCCACACTTGAATAACAGCAAGACTTATTGTCTCAAAGTCTGTTTCTGTCCTGTTTCCTTGTCATCCCCAGGAGATGCAGTAAAACCCTACAGAACTGATTGCTTGCCTAAAGATATCAGGATCTGCACTAAGGACCATTTCAGGTTTGAAAATGTGTCCCAACCCTAAGCCAAACCAAAGAATATAAGTCATTGTTCTATTTAATGCAAAGCTACCCTAGCATCTCAGGAGCAAGTTCCCTTCTCCTCCTTACATTATAAAATGAATCAGGAGCACACAGAATTTCAGAGCTGGGTAAATGAAATTTCAAAAACCACTAATTCTAAGCCTTATCTTCAGTTCTACGCAAGACAACCACGTCTTTGATTTCTCTTTACGGGGAAGCTGAGAAACCACCATGGTGGAAAAAGTGTGGGATTTGCATATGAAAACCAAAGTGAATTACAGAAACACTTTCGCTAAATATATATATAGTATAAAAATATAAATTCATATATATATATATATATGTATTTTGAGACAGGGTCTTACTATATTGCCCAGACTGGCCTCAAAAAATGTAGTTTTAAAACAATATTTATTGATAATTTATTCTCCCAGGCCATATTCTAAGAAATGAGGCTATAATGGTATCCATGGATAGAAAAATTTCTGGCATCATGGAACTCATGATGCCAGTATTTAATTTTTGATGGGAGATAAAATACTACTACTACTACTACTACTACTACTACTACTACTACTACTACTACTACTACTACTATTACTACTATTACTATTACTAGTACTACTAAGCAAACTGATAAATAACCAGGGTAATTTTAAATAGTGATTATGCTACTGTAGCAGAGATGGTTGTCCACTAAAATCTGTTCTCTTTATATATTGCTGGGAAGTGGCTAGACAGAGAAATACTGTAATGTCCTTATAGCTAATTGTGTGGTCATGGGACTCAATCTCCCCAGTGGAAAGTAAGAGAGAACATTGTGTGCCACTTCCAGGCCAAGTTTCTCTTTCCCTTCCCAGAAGTTGAATGGCAGCCTTAGAGAAGAACAGAGGCACCACATGGAAGTACCCTGGGTCTTTGCATTATTCCAAGTAGAAAATTCACCCTTCAGAAAGGAATACCCATCTTGGACTATTATATATGAGAAATATGCTTCTGTTGTCTTTGAGTCACTCCACATCGTGGGGGTGGTGAGGGAATGTGAGCAAACCTTCCCTAGCAATTACAATAATACAGCAATGAATAAAATATAACAGAAAGATATGATACAGCACAATAGGAAGTTAAGCTAAAGGCAATCTGAGAGTAGAGTGATAGTGGAAAACCTCTCTGAGATGACATTTGTGCGAAGTCCAGGCATGTTAAGGGGAAAAGCATTTCAGGCAGTGGGAACAGCAAGTGCGAAGTCCCTGAGGCAGGCAGGGATTTAACATACTAGTGGGAACAGACAGAAGGTTCATGTGACTGGAGTAACGTAAGCAAGGGAGAGACAGTTTTGAGAGCAGGTGAGAGAAGTAAGTGGGGATGACAGCATGTAGAACCTGCTTGGACATGGTAAGGAGCTTAGATTTTATCTCAAGTGTGAAGGAAAGCCATTGGTATTTTAAGATGGAATAGAGAGTCAATGATAAAAATAAATAAATAAGTAAATAAATAAATAAACAAAATGCATTCTGAATACTGGGTGGAGAAGGAGTTCTCTTGGGCCGGAACTAGAATCGAATTTGCTCTTGGAAGAGTGCAAACTCTTTAATATGTTTGTAAGGTCCCCCATAGTCTGGTTCTTGATTCCATATTAATTGCTCACCGTTATCCCTCATACTTGACTAGTGATAGTCAACTTTTTCAGTTCCTGCTCTGCTTTACTGTTTGCCTAGAGCATCTTTTTCTCACAGCTCTGTTTCTCTCCCTACTCCTACATCGGGCTCTAATCAACATTTCCAGTCATATTTTGGGCCCTACTCATTTTGATCTACTTTTAGATCTGGTATTATGCCATAGCTTCTTTTACTCCTGGGCCTTTGCGCATGATATTTCACTTTATCCTGGTCTTGTTAACTCCTATTCATCATTCTGGTCTCAGCTTAGCTGGTAATTCACTTTAGAAAGCCTTCTCTTCTTCTCTAAGCATGAGTAAGATACTCTACTCAGTGCCCTCAGACTCCTGTAGAGCTTTGAGGTTTGCACTGCATTATAACTGCCTGTCCATTGGAGTATAAACTCTGTACATCCACAATCTTTGTTTCTACAATGACTGTCACATAAATCAGGCAAAGGTTGAATGAACAAATAGAATCAACACCAAGTCCAAAGGACTTTTTCAAGGCTACAGATGAGAGATGAAGTCTTGACTTAGAAGTTGAAATGGGGTAAGATCAGGGATGAATGGAGATTCATGAAAGTGTTCTCATATGATGAGGCACCTCCTTATTGGTTGTTGGTGTGAGGACATACTGGCTTCCTTCAAGGTATAGAGTCAAGCTCATCACTGCCTCAAAGAGATGACAGCTTTTTGTAAATTAGAAAGCATTATATTAACATTAAATAATATTTTAATAATATACAAGTATATTATTATTATTATTATTATTACAGGGACTTGCGATTGACTCATTTTTCTGTCCAACAGAGAAAAACAGCTTGCAAATTTTCTTAAACATGCAAACGTTCTTGTCTGGAAAATGTTTGGTAATAAAGGTCACTGTGAACTTCTCGAGGAGCTCAGTGGGACAGAAGCAGCCTTTATTTATGTGTATTTATGTGTTATTCACTGATGGCTTTGCTGAGGAAAGCTATATTGTCAAGTGCCCTAATTAAGAAATAATAATGTAATTGATTTTTTATGGATTATCTTCAATTGAGTCCCTTTACAACAGCAAACTCTCATTGACTACTCGGGATAATTGATGGCTTCTCAGCACAATGCCCTTGGCTGATTGCAGAGCGTTGATGCAGTGTCTGACAATGATCATAAGCCAGCTCGGTTCTCAAAACGGCGACCCTTAGAAAAGCAGCAAGCTGAAGTGCAAAGGGTATTAATTCACTGAGGGGCACAGGTCAAGTCACTTTCATTTTTGCAAAATGAGGGAATTGAACTAAATCAACGGCTTGAAAACTAAATATAAAAATTCAGCAGAACCCCTTTATCGCACAAATTTTATGTAGGAGCCACGTCTGTAAAACAGGTCCAAGTGGTGTTAACTTCGGTTGAAGTGAGGTTGGGAAATGCAGAGCTGGATCTAGCTCCTCACTTCCTCCCACCAGAGCAGACGCTGAAGGATTCCAATGTGCACAGTTTGAAAACTCCTGGACTAGATGATCTGTAAGCGTGACTCCAGTTCTAACATTCTCGGATTTTGTGATATGACTTCAAGGACTCCAGGATAAACCAAAATAGCCATTAGTCTCAGCTTTGGAGTAGATGCATCACGAAGCCTGTGCATCACAGTCAAGTCAGAATATCAAACTTGGCTCAGAACACCCAGACTGTGCTGCAAGCGGAGTGGAGCAGTTTGTGCCTCTGATTTCAGTGATTTCCTACCTTTGTGTGTGTATATGCCTGTGTGCATGCACACACACACACATACACTCACACATTGAGTTAGTCCACGATGTTACAGGAGCTCTGAGTTTTCTTATTTTAGCAGATTTTTGTGGGGTTGTGAGGGGGCTGTAGTTGTTGAGGAGAGGGAAGCAACAGCTGTCGGGGACCAGTGAGTACCGTGCTAGACATTTTATAAAAGGAGATGTATTACTCACATTCATTCATGAGAAAATTAAAGTTCTGAAATGTCAACCAAGGCTACAGTAAGTCTCTATGACTCCAAAGCTCATACTTTTTACTACCTGTGATTTCTTCTTATATAGAGAGATGCAGTTAGATTGTTGTGGAAGGAGAGTAATTAATATATGCAATCATTCTGAAAAACTCCTGTCAGACATAAATAAAATGTTACGCTTTTTACTCTTTGAGGGCTTGAAGGAATGGGATACCTGAATCAGGGTCATTTCCATTAGAGTGTCCTAATATATGTAAAATAGTGTTTCTGGACAGAGGTTGATTTTATCCCCTTTCCCAAAGGTACATTTGGAAATGTGTGGAGACATCTCTGATGGTCAAAATTCTGTGGTGAGAGGTGTCTATTACTGGCATTTACTGGGTAGAGGCCAAGAATGCTGTTAAACATCCCACAATCTAGCCCCACAACAAAGAAGTATATGACCCAAAGTGTTAATAGTACCAACATTAAGAAACCCTGATCTAGAGGCACTGATAGCATTAAAGGAGGTGTTACAAAAGAAGATGATGAATGGCAAGTATGGGAATCCAGATATAATTTCTAAATTATTTGATTCATTTAGAATTTTCTTGAAAGTCCTCTGTAAAGATTCTTAGTGAGACAATGATACCCTGATTACTAAGTCTCCTGGGAATGAAGATTAAGCCCTATATAAAACACTTACATATACAAGACACATTTTCATAAATCATGTGGAGCAGAAGTTACTATTATTAGGGTTCCAGAAACACTGACCTCCAAACTTATATTTTATCTGTACCATTCATAAGGTCTTCCTCACCTCATATGCTGAGGTGATACTTTTTGGTCATCAGATGCCAAGGTTCTTTCATTCCCTTGAAGATAACCTTCTTTAAAATTTCAAAAATACATACATTTATTTTAGGTTGATTAAATAATGCTTTTTATATATGGTAGGCAGAATAACATCCTTTTTGTCCCCCAAAGATGTCTATACTCTAATCCTGAGAACTCGTAGTAAAAGGGACCTTGCAGCTGTGGTTTAAGTTAAAGATTTTGAGAAGGGGAGATTATCCTGCATTAAACATGTGGGTCCAATGTAATCACAAGGGCCCTCAAAAGAGGAAGAGGTCAGGCAGCAGCAGAAGTTAGAGTGACATGATGTGAGAAGGACTCAATGTCTTGTTGCTGGCTTTAAAGATGGAGGAAGGGATTGTAAGCCAAGGAATGCAGGTTGCATTTCGAAGTTGAAAGAGACAAAGAAATGAATCTTACCCAGAGCCTACAGAAAGAAACACAGCTTTGATTTCAGTCTGGTGAGACCTGTGTCAGCCTTCTGACCTCAGAACTGTAAGACAGTAACTTCTTTTTGTTCGAGCTACTAAGTTAGTGGTCATTTATTAGAGCAGCTACAGAAAACTAATATAGTATTGCACTTCCACCAGGTCCGACAGGATGCTCTGCTTAAGCTTTAATGAGTTCTGAAGGTATTAAGAGGTTGGTAAGGGACCCACTCCCAGACATGTGTTTTAATTCCTTGATAAACATGGAGAAATAGATTCCTGCATGAAGTTGGAGCAGGAGGATGCTAGAACACCAGTATTTGGGACAGTGACAAAAGGAAGAGAAAAAAATTGAAAACATACGTAGTCAACCAGCCACTCCTAGGGTCTAGATCTGATATTCTAAAGTAAGAATGTCCAACGGAATGTTAATGCAAGCCACATGTGTAATTAAAAAGTGTTTAGTAGCCAACAAGAAACAGGTGAAATTAATTTTAATAATTTGTTTACCCCAATGTATCTAACATTATCATTTCAATAGATAATCAATATAAAAGTTATGGATGGGATATTTTACATAATTTTCCATGCTAAGCGTTTGAAATCTTGTGTGTATTTTACACTTACAGTACATCTCAATGTGGACTAGCCACATTTCAAGTGCTCAGTTGCCACACGTGGCAGCTACCATATTTGACAGTGTGTCTCTACAGGGATAAGAGATGCAGGCTACACTTGAAAAGATTATTTTGATGGAAAAACTTGGGAAATTCAAGGCATTTGGAATCCTACCTTAGCAGCCAGGTGACAAAGGTGCCATAAGTGGGGTAGAGAGTACCTGTCCCCGTTTTTGTATAAATCATGGCGGCAGAATCTGGAAGGAATTATGAAGAGAATGATCTTGAGAAGATCACTGCAGCAGCCACATGATCCAAAGCCCCCCTCTCCAACATGAACAAAAGACAATCTATTTCACTGGGCCTTCAGAGCCGAATAACCATTCCAGAGCTTCGTTTGGATGCATGCATTTCTTGTCTGTCATTTTAGCTCACAAGTTTTAACTGGAGAAGGTCCCTGAATGAGCTTCTAGAACATTTTTCTCGGCCGGGCGCGGTGGCTCAAGCCTGTAATCCCAGCACTTTGGGAGGCCGAGACGGGCGGATCACGAGGTCAGGAGATCGAGACCATCCTGGCTAACACGGTGAAACCCCGTCTCTACTAAAAAATACAAAAAAAAAACTAGCCGGGCGAGGTGGCGGGCGCCTGTAGTCCCAGCTACTCGGGAGGCTGAGGCAGGAGAATGGCGTGAACCCGGGAGGCGGAGCTTGCAGTGAGCTGAGATCCGGCCACAGTACTCCATCCCGGTCGACAGAGTGAGACTCTGCCTCAAGAAAAAAAAAAATAAAATAAAATAAAATAAAAATAGAACATTTTTCTCGTGGTAGGTGGTCTACAAGTGTTTCTTCAATGAATGAATCATTAAACAAATGATTTATTTAAGCCAACTAGGAGGATTTAATCATTTTCATATCATAAAAACTAACAAACAGCCAGTCGAAGGAATGCTTTTGGAATTTTGTATTATATAACCTTATATCACCAATGCCTGGCACGTAGTAGGTGATATTGTTTTTAGAATGAAATACCTGGCTTCTATTTAGAGACCATCCTAGTGCTAAAACTAGCTAAGCAACTTATTCCATGTTTGGCTAATAGGATATCAGCACAGCATATTTTTTTGTTGTTAATGAGAAAGGCAGTGGTTCTGTTATGCCCATGGAAAAACACACCAAAACAAAAATATCTAATACAACATAACTTTTTAGATTTTGTTCTATTAATAGCCCCAGTGAGTGCCGACAAATGCTTGTAGTTTACCACAATGCCCAAATCAAAACCCTCAAATGGTATGACCACAAAGGCTGTGAACTCTCAAGCCAGTAAGCTAATGGACAAGATGCTAAATATCAACTGAGGATCAAGATATATTTTTAATTACAGTTGGCATTTTGCTTCTGCTTAATCCATTACATAGGAGCCAAGATCATGCCTTTTCTTCCAATTTCTGACTTCATCCATTGCTGGGGCCCAGCTTTGGTCAGTAACATTAGGTAGGAGGCCAACCACTAAGGAAGGGTGAGTGATTGACCTGGATGACACATCTGTACCACAGAAAAAACCAAATGAACCCAAAGAAGCATACAGACAATGTCCTTAGATAATCACTGCTAATGTTTTCCAGCATTTTATGGTTCTTAGGCAAGATGCTGTATTGAATTCCAGGTCAGGATAAGGCCTTTATTTTTGCTTTCATTTTTTTTCGTGATAAAGTGAGATAAAAAGCATTGTTATGGCAAGGTCCAGGCCTAGAAGACAAAGAACTTAGAGTCAAATCTTTGCATTAGATGATAATAGATGAGGCACTTCACCTTTCAGAGTTTTAGTTGACTGATTTATAACATGAAGATAAAAATATCATTTCTGTTTTCTTCAATTGTATTTTGTGAGAGTCAAATGACAAAAATTACTATACTTGAAAAGTATTACTTTTAGTAAAAGGAATATGATCAATATCATTTTCAGTTGATAACATAAGTTATCATGAGTTAGAATGGGACTTTGTTTATTTGGTGATTTTCCTTTGTTTTGTTTTTCTGTACCCTCTTGTCAATCTCCCAACACTGGTCCCAGTCAGATTTTTTTTTCCGTCAGATGTTTAGATTAATTCCTCCCGACATTTTCTTTCTGTTTAGTGTTTGCTTAATGAAAACTAGAAACCAAAAGTGTAAATAAAAAGTATTCAACTTACGCTCTTGAAAAATCCACTTGTCCCTTTTTCCTAACATCTTTTAAGAAGTAGTATCAGTTAGACCTTACTGTGTAACAGATGTTCACATAATCACAGCAGCATACACCAGAAGTGCACATTTCTCACATGTTTGTGGGTAAGCTGGGATTGATACACCCAGGCTGGGCTCTGGTAGGTGGGTCCTGCAATAGGTCTCGCTAGTTTGGTGCTTTGCTGTGAGCTAGTCTTAGACCTTCTCTACATTGTATTTAGTCTACAACTGGAGCTCAAGAGGTGACACCTACCCTGTTGAATTTGTTTCATGAATATAAAAGAAGCATAAGACGACGGCAAACACAATCAAACAAGGCACCACAGTAGATTTGGCCTCAAAGGATGTTCGGCAAAATACTCTGAAACTAAATCTAACCTAATAATTCTCTCCCCAAGTAAAATGTTTATTTCATCAAAATTTAATCTTGTATTGCCAGATGGAAGTTATGTTTGCTTTCAAAAGTCAATGCTTGTAGTGACCACAATTGCAACTTTTTACATGGTTGAAGACACCATGCTATTAAAACTTTTGTGTTTGTGCACACGTGAACATTAATTCTTTTGGTTACTTCTTGTATCAGGTACATTTTCATCAAATGCTTTATTCTTAACTTTCAAAAGTTTGAAAAGTTAGAACATTAAAATAATGTTTTAAAACACTTAAAATACTGATGCAATAGTATCTGTATATAGGAATAATTTTTCTCTGTATGTGTGCCAATGAGAATGAAAGTTTTGTGAAGGGAGAGTTGTACCTTCTTGAGTCATATTCAGATCGAAGTTTGCAGTGCAGTACTAATGGAATACTATCATCAGTTTGTTTTGATGATTAGCATTGTAATGAAATTAGCTTATTCTACTGAGAAGGAGAAGCTGTTTTAGCCATTTCATTTTAAAATACTCATTAGTTGAATTGCATGTTTTACTATTGTGGTTCTATGTTTTGTACATGGGCCTAACAAAGATCCTAGGATAAAAACATGTTCAATTTTCATGACAGAGGAGTTCAAAATGATTTCTGATAAGATCCACTTAAAAGCTATCTTTTTTCTTTGATGAAATGTTCAGTTAGCATGACAAAACTTACTTAAAAAGTCAGTCAGTGAAGATAACACACACACACATGCGTGCATGCCCCTTATAAATGCCTACTTTGTAAATGCGACTTTTTGTTTTGACTATCTCCACATTAAATAGATAGCTGTGAACAGTTGATAAGTTTTAGGTGATTTATGTGAATCTTCACTAGAAAATGAAAACATTGCTTATAAAATAAAAGTAAGATTTTTGAGCATAGATGTTCAGGTTAAACATGTATCTAAGTGAATAGGGTTACTCTTCTTGGCTCTAGGGCGCTTCTTAGGTCTCAAGAGTCAAAGGGTCTATCACTGGGCCATATTCGAGATTGAATGCTTTCTCATGGTCACATTTCCATTGGCGAGTCTATTTGAAGTCTACCTTGGAGCTGGCATCCAGGCCTGCTCAAAATATAATCCCTGGAAGCATTTCCAAAACCAAACATTCTCACCCTCTCCCTCCCCTTCCCTTCTTTTGTCCCTCTCTCTCCTTGAGTAAGTATGATCACATGGTATAAAATCTTTTAAGAGGTACACAGTAACAAGTATCTCTCTCATCTGAGTTTCCTATCCACCTTGTGCCATCTCCCAATATACCCATGTTAATTGGTTTTTAAAATAAAAATGCAGTGTAATGTTTCATTAAATTTTTATTTTACATCACTTATCTTAAAATTACAAACATATGTGTGCATTACATATACATATGCATATACATCCAGATAATCTGTGTAGATTATTTGTTGCACAGTACAAACCACTTAAAGACACAGTAGCTTAAGCAAAAGCAATATATTATTTTAACTATCCAGTAGGTTAGAAATTTGTCAGGATTCTTCTGGGCAGCACTTCTGCTACATGGTGCAGCTAGGGGCATTCATTTAGCTGCATTCAGCTATTGACAGGACTGAGCCAAAGTTTCTTAGGTCTCATCCTTAAGCCGTAGGCTGAGACCTAAGAAACTTTCACTTATACATTGGGCACCACAGCACTTTTCCCAGGTAACTTCTCTCTTCCTAAGTGACTTGGGCTTCCTTGCAACATGGTGGATGGTCTAAGGGGCAGCTGGACTTCATATGTGGTGGCTAGCTTCCAAGGGGGAGTGTTCCAAGAGGTAAAGGTGAAAGCCTTAGGGTTCTAAATGCTTTTGAGATGGAGTTTTGCTCTTGTTGCCCAGGCTGGAGTGCAATGGTGCAATCTCGGCTCACTGCAACCTCTACCTCCCGGGTTCAAGCGATTCGTCTGCCTCAGCCTCCTGAGTAGCTGGGATTACAGGCATGTGTCACTACGCCCGGCTAATTTTGTATTTTTTTAGCAGAGATGGGGTTTCTGTATGTTGGTCAGGCTAGTCTTGAACTCCTGACCTCAGGTAATCCGCCCGCCTTGGCCTCCCAAAGTGTTGGGATTACAGGCCCAGCCTCTAAATTCTTACGTGATAGTAATCAAATGACCCAGCAAATATCAAATGGCCATATTTGAGATTTAATAATTTCTCATGATTCTCTTTTCATTGATGAGTCTATTTTAAGACTCTTAGGACTAACATCTTTTTTTTTTTTTTTTTTTTTTTGAGATGGAGTCTCGCTCTGTCCCCCAGGCTGGAGTGAAGTTGCGCGATCTCAGCTCACTGCAAGCTCCGCCTCCCGGGTTCACGCCGTTCTCCTGCCTCAGCCTCCTGAGTAGCTGGGACTACAGGCGCCCGCCACAGTGCCCGGCTTATTTTTTGTATTTTTAGTAGAGACGGGGTTTCACCATGGTCTCGATCTCCTGACCTTGTGATCCGCCCACCTCGGCCTCCCAAAGTGCTGGGATTACAGGCGTGAGCCACCGCACCCAGCCCAGGACTAACATCTTAAGGTTCAACCAGGAAAATTAATCAGAATCACTCCTAGTACATTTCCTTGGACAGAACAAGTCACAAAGTCATCCAAGAGTCAGAGAGAAGGAAGAAATTCTGCCTCTCAATGGAATGAGTGGCAAATAATTTTCAGCCATATTTAATTCCTGACAATATCTGTTTTATTTTATATGTTTTAAAGCCCACAGACACCAGCCAATCAGTGACTGAAAGATGTTTGCTAATATGCTATGGAAAATTTGATTCTGGTTCTGAAAAAATAATTAAGTTGCGCAAGAAATATTGAAGTAAGAAGTGGTGCTTTTAGAAATAAAAATAATTTTCTTTTTAAAAAACAATAAACTCTTTTTCAGGAACTCAGAGGTTTGCTTTAAAGCCCAAATTTTTGTAACACAACGTGTTGTTAATAAAAAAAAATACAAAATAATAACTCCCCAAAGTATTTTTGATCACTTGGACAATCTAGATTGCCAATTTGTGGACAGGCTAGTTCTTGATGCATGCTTTGACATATACATTAAACCTTCTCTTACTATTCTCTTGATGAATCTAATTCCCATGAAACCTGTGACATAACCTATAACTATCACCAGCTTCTTTGTGGGAGTTTACGATCTTCATGATATACGCCTTCTGAAATATATGTCTGTAGGCTTATGGTAAAATTAATAAAACCGAAATTAAAACTGACAGCTCTGAAATGATATGCTACTCTTAGCATATGGAATAACTACCGTGAACACTTATGGGGTTTGTTGCAAGAGTATAGACAGTTACCCAATGGGGGATAACTTCTGAACTGTGTTGCTAAATCTCGTTTGACAGGTTTTGGATTTGGTATAATTTTTCTATAGCATTTTAGTGTTGGGTGAGCAATATGTTAGCTATGATTCAGATGACATTTTATTTCTAAGCCCTTTAGTCTTTCCCCTCCAAGTCCTCCCTCACTTCCCTGTCACACCCTCCTTTTTCTCTCCTTTCCTTCCCTCTATATATACTCTATCTTATCTAAATATTTTAGCAGCTAGTTCATGACTAGAAGATTCTTTATGACATACAATAATAAAAATTTCTTTTGTCTGGCTGCAAATCTGAATGTGCACATCTGCAAATCTGAGAGTACATGTCAGAGTTTTACCTGTCTACGGATTTATTAGGTTTTTATTTCTTATATCCAAACATTTATACTGTTATTTCGTCTGATGGTAAAAATGTAAATCGCAAGGATTTAGTCCCGTACATTGTGTTGCATGATCCAGGCTTTTATAAAATCTGTCTTGGCCCCACTTCATGCATGCACATGTGTGCGTGCACACACATTGCTTTTTTTTTTTAATCTTTTTTTTCTGATGAGTGAAGGGCTGCTAGCCAGAAGTTGACTCTGTAAAGAACAGCAGTATCCCTATAAAACAAAGACTTTTTCAGTTTGGAGGGAAAATACGTAAGATTAGACTGTTATAATAACAAAGCAATACTCATATATTATAATTATGCTGAAACTTCAGGATTCCATATGCTGGAAACTATGTAGGATTATTCAAAAGATGAAAATAGTCAGAAAATAGGGCCAGAAGGAATTTGAGGTGCTTTTAGATATATCCTTTTCCTTCCCTTACCCTAGTTTTACCTTGAAAGCATAGAAATTCTATAAACATGCTCCAAACATGATACATAAAAATAAACATATATTAACAAGGGTATAGTGCTTTTGCGTAGGAATACGAGTCCCCAAATCATGGATGTGGGCCTTTCCAAAATTTGTTCTAAACAAGATAGACTTTTATTTCTGAGACAAATTCACTTGTGGCTGCCTTTATCAACTTTTTAATAATTGCCCCTAAATGATTTTTATCCCTGCAGTCAGGATCATTCTTTGCTATGAAACTATTTTATAAATAAGAAGATGCTATACCAGTGCTAGAGACAGTCTTGGTTATCTACTCAAAATTCAATTCACTGTTCTTTCTTGGTAACAAAGATGCAATGAGTCCTATTAAATGTTCATGTTCTAAGCCTTTCTTTTAGTCAAGAGTGAACTTGGTTTTAAGCAATGAGTTTTGTGAGCAGAAATTCACAGGTAGTTTCTTGGGGAAAATGTTCTTCTTTACAAATGGGATTCTACCACTCTTCTACCAGCTTTCCCTTCTTTCTTTCTTGAATAAGGATGTAATGGCCAGATTTGTAGCAGCCATATTGTGACCACATGGAGGAAGTTAATATATTTCAGAGTTCTTGACCCTGACAACGTACAGCTGCTGAATCTATGCTAGTAACTGTCTTCCTCTGTGACTTATTGTAAACTAAAAAAAAATTTCCTCCCTGTGTCAACTATCAAGTATTTTGCTACTGTTAGCTGATTCTAACTACTTTACATTGTAAATAGATGTAAAAAGCTCGTTTACATTAAATTTATAATTTTAGTGTTGTTTTCTATTGCTGCTATTGTTGTTGCTATTATTTTGCCTGTATTTTCTTCCTATTACATTCTTTTTGTTTGTTGGTTTGCTTTTTGAGATGGAGTGTCACTCTGTCATCAGGCTGCAGTACAGTGGCACAACCTTTGCTCATGGCAACCTCCACCTCCTGGGTTCAAAAGATTCTCCTACCTCAGCCTCCCGAGTAGCTGGGACTACAGGCACACATTACCATGCCCAGCTAAATTTTGTATTTTTAGTAGAGACGAGGTTTCACCATGTTGGCCAGGATGGTCTCAATCTCTTGACCTTGTGATCTGCCCACCTTGACCTCCCAAAGTGCTGGGATTACAGACATGAGCCACCGCACCTGGTCTTTTTTATTATTCTTAAAACAGGTCCTGTGCTCTTTGCTTTGATGCCTGTTTGCAATATATTTCTTGGGTTTTTCATCACAAGCTTATGTTAATTAAGGAGTTTGGAGTTGAAGGAGGTAGTCTCCCTCAGTTAAAAATAAATTCTCTGGATTGAGGGAGTCAAGAGAGGTCTGTGGGTCTAAAGAACACTGAGGATCAATTGCTGTGAGGATGTGGCTTTGTAGAATATCAGAAGGCTACATTTGGCCCAGACACTCTGAATTTCACTAAGGTTTTCTCTCTCCGAAGCATAGTGCAGCAGCAGCAGCAGAGACAGGGCCTGTGCTAAGTTGAATCCCTCTAAATCAAGGTTTCAATCATCCTCCTTCCACTGAGCTAAAGTCCCCCATCTGACCTCACCCTGAGGCTTTCTCTCCACCTAGGCAAATGATGCAAATGCCCTTTTTTATGCTTCTGATCTATGAAAGGAAGAAGACATTCTGATGAGACTTGATTTCACTTGGATGGTTAAAGCAGAAGTAGGACCCAAGGTCTTTCTACTCTCAGATCAACAAAATTATGATTCTATTGTCCCTCCTCTTTACAGATAACTCTGCAGTGGAGGAAGGGTTCATAAGTTAAGAGCCTTTGTTAGAAATATTGGCTCATTTAATATTATAAACCATAATCTTCATCAGTAACATATGGGAATTTGGACAATAAGATCTATAATATTCACCTCATATTAAATGCAGAATTATTCTATCAAAAGTTTCTTACAACTTACAATGTATACTTGGCTTTTCAGAAGATGCAGTGGGTATTCTGGTGCAAATTTATTCTAAAAAATATTGTAAAACCAAAATATTTCAGAACTCCTCTACTTCTTAGCAAATGATGCATTCTCCATTAGAATATTTGTTGGAGCATAGCAGGCAGTCAATAAATATTTGCCAAATGAAAGAATGAATGAATGACTATCAACTTGGGATGTTTTATACCCCAAGATCTAAAACATTAAGCACATGTTTTAATGATAGCAGTTCTCATTTGACCCTTCCCATAAATCCCTGGTCTTTGCAAAAGACAAATGCAATCTTTCAAACATGTGAGCTTCTGCATCTGGGTGATTCAGAGTAGAAGGGGTTAATAAAGAATTGGATGCATCCATAGGATTTCTGTGAAGCACAAAAAGTACAGTGCCAACAAAATCCCCTGAAGAGTAAACAAAACTTGGAACTGTTGCAAACAATAAATTGTCAATACCTTATAGAAGAAATGGATAATGAAAACTTATCATGCCTATAGTTAGTATCCTCTTTAAAAGAATTTACAGAGCCTATGAAATTAAATTCTGTGCACAGTTCTCTTAATTTGTCCTTAATTAAACAATACTCCATAAATGGTGCATTCAGTGACCAAATGTTCAGAGACAGCAAAATGGTGGGTCCCAAGCCATTAGGAATGAAATAAAGGCAGTCCCTGGAGAGTCTGCAAGAATCTGGTCTCTCTAAGTGACAACTGATGGTTTAGGAAAGATAATTAACTTTGCAATTACAAACTGCAGCTTTCACGAGTGCTGTTTTTCCCCCAGCATAATCTTTTAAATGTTGGATTGTTTCCTATAATATGAAATAGTTTGCTTAGAAAGGGGTAAAGCAAACAAATGCCCCGCCTTAGGCTGCTGAGTTCATCAGGAATTAAGTCCTTATTGATTAATTTAATGGGTATTGTTTTTTATTTCTAATGTTAGATCAATATCCATTTAATGTGCGATGGCTATGCTGATTTTCAACACACTAATTTCATCAGGAAATTTATACAAATATCACAACAATATATTGATTCTACACAAAATCAGAAAAATAGAACTTTTATTTTTTGTCAGAAAATAAATGTAAAATTCCTATTTAGTAAGTTAAGAGATAAAACTTTTAAAGAATCCTTATACTGCTATAGATTTAGTAACTGTATGCCATTTTTTCCTGCTTAAGTGATTCTCTGAAAATCTCATTACTTTATTTATTATGGATTTTTAAATTACCTTAGTACCGGAATAATCCAGTTTTCTTTCTCCTCCCTCAAAGAATTCAGTCTACCCTAACTCTACCTGAACAACTTTTCTTAATGTCAACTGACACTACGCATTAGGCAAATGTTAATGACAAATAAGAATTGCTTTTTATTTCTTTGAAAATCTGATCGCAGGAAGGCCACTTTATTGGGTCTATGCAGACAGAAATTGTGAACTGTATAAATATCCTGAACTAATTTTAGAACCAAAATACCCATCTTCTCCTCAATATTACCCAGTTCATCTGATGGCCATGTCTTTCTCTTCTTTGTCGGATTTTTCTGATTATTTCTATTTCTACCTGGATGTGCCTGTCTGTACTTGTTCAGAGTGGTCCTATCACTCACAGCAAATACACCAAAAAATAGACTTTGAAAGTTGACTCAGTCATGCAAATGCACAAATTGCCTTTTGTTTATACTATATAATAAAGCTGAAGAATTAGGAAGCATCTGAAAGATAAACTGGTTTTTATTTGGTACCTCAAAAAGAGAAAATTTGTAAGATCATCCCTTTGCCACTAGGCTTTTACGTAATGTATTTAGGTTTTATTAGAAACCCTCATGTTGTTAAGTAATCTTTATACGTTCTCTGAACTTGGGCAGGATCACCCTTTCTCTCTCTCTTCCTTCTTTTCTTTCTTCCTTCTTTTATTCAAGCATCAAAGACTTATTGAACTCTTATTACATACTAGTACTAACCCTGAAACTATGTCTACAGAGATCTACACAACACACTCAAGGAAGTGGCCATTAACTGAAAGTTGAAGTTCTTTTGCTAGCAGATCTCATACAGATACAGCCACTGGGGACTTAGATAAATATAGAGAAGTGGACTGCTTCTCTTCCTGGAGGCTAGCTTCTACACTGGGACAGCAAATCCAGGCAACTTTCCATGTCTAAGTCCATTTCCATGTCTGCTCAGCAAAATTCCCATCTCTTTCTAAGGAGAAGAGTAATGAATACAAATTATCTACCAGGCTCCTTGACAAAAGCCCATTTTCCTAAAAGATTGTGTTTGTTTCCACCTTAGTCAGCCTCCAAATTATAAGGATGCTCCTCCTTAATGCCTTTAACCTCTGATTCCTGCCATTTGTCCCTTCAAATTAACCTGGCTGTGGTCACTATGTTCAATTGTATCCTAATAGCATCTGTATATCTCCTGGGCTCCCCAAGACTATCTCCACTTGTCTAATCGTCTAATCGTGACTTCTCATTTCTCTCTTCTCCTTATTTCCTTCACCACTTTTTTTGTTTAGCATCACACCTCATCCTCCACTTGAGTCTTCTATTTTAGCCCTCTTATGTTGTCACCTGGTTTAAATTCGCTCTCCCAGCTCTGACCTTCTGACACACGTCCTCATGTCTGTTTAGAACTACTCAGGAGGCTGAGGTGGGAGGGTGGCTTGAGCTGGGAAGTCAAGGCTGCAGTGAGATGAAATCACACCACCATACTCCAGCCTGGGTGACAGAGCAGGACCCTCTCTAAAAAAAGAAAAAAGAAAAAGAAAAAATGTTCGGAAACTATAGCATCACCCTGCCTCCAGGTTTCATGGAGTTTCTCAGCTGGCCTGGGCCAGATAATGAGTGTGGAAAGGGGATGAAGGAATGCATTATGCATTCAACTGTTAACCCATAATCCAAAGCTTCACTGTCTTATTTTCAGACAAATATAGAAGTTTCATAACTGTTCTCTCTGTATGTATTCCTCCAACACTCACATTTATTATCTGCCATTTCAAGATGAATATATCTATGGACTTATTTTGGAATACATTGTTTTCCAACTCTAAATCATGCTATAAACCTTGTGCTTTATTCACTATATAAAGTAAGAGGGCTACAGCCCAGATGATCAGGAATGTATCATATTGCTGTATTTCCTTGACAGCTATTGTAGGATGTTGCTTCTCAAACTTTATCCAACAGATGCTAATTCTGCTTGATATCACTGTGCATTTTGCATGGAAAATTTTCCATCAGCAAATATGGGAATCATGGGCTAAACAAAACTAAATAGGTCCCTTTACTTCAGGACTCCCTGAATCTTAAATATGGTAAGGTACTACTTACAGTACTCCAAGAGGAAGATAAAGGATATGGTACTTAACCATGAATGCTTTTTTTTTTTCTAAAGTGTCTTGAACAGCTAGTGTTAGTCCTCTGTGGAGCACGCATTTAGTGAAATACTGTTCCACAAAATGAAATTTTAAGTATTTAGAGAGTAAATAAAAGGCTTTCATAATTTGGTCCTCATTTTCCTTTCTATCTTATCTCATTTAACTTCCATAAATTTCTTGTTAAGAACTTTATATTCTTATTTTTAAAAGGCCATTTATTATTTTTTTAAAAAAAGGCCATTTATTATTTCAACACAACCTATGCTTTGCTAAACACCTGCTTTGCTCCTCTTTTTTCCCACTCTTCCATCTAGTCTTCTCTAGTTAAAATTATTGCCCCTACAAAATGTCTCCTTATCCACAAAGCCTTGGTTTATTACTTAACTACATGTGACTTTACTGTATTCGCAAATTCTATAGTACCATTTTTTTTATGGAATATATCACAATCTGTTGGATATTGTTGCTAATGGTGACTTCATTTCCATTATCAGTTTCCAATTTTTTTAAAGAAGAATACTATTGTACGTTGAGTTATCACCATGAACTAGCCATTCTTTGAAGAATTTTATTCATTTATTAATTTAGTCATTAATTCATGTTAGGATGGGTTCAATCGGCCAAGCTAGATGGCTTCAATTTCAGCCAGCCATCATATTTGATGAGTATCAAGGCATGTTCTACAGGTAAGAACATGTGTTTTCTGATACTGCTGTAAACAAGGTAGATAAAACACCTTCCCCTCATGAATTTCACATTTTAGTGCATGCAGATTATAAACATGTACACAAAGGAATAAATAATGTTTTGGAGAGTGGTGATATGTAGAAAATAAAACAGAATAAGAGTCTAGAGAACAACAACCGAGATGGGATGATTACGTTAAGTTAGAGTGGTCAGGACATTTTATCTGTGTTAGCAAATTGAAGTTCCATATGAGGCAAAGTTCCATAGACTGACCAAGATCATTTAGATCTTAAGTATTAGAGCAGGGCTAATGTATATGATCGCATAGGTCGTGCACTGTAAACTCTAAAGAGCAACATTCTTATCATTGTCTATGTGAGTGATGGCTCTACCAGTCATTTTTTTTTTTTTTTTTGAGTTGGAGTCTCAGTCTGTCACCCAGGCTGGAGTGCAGTGGCAAGATCTCAGCTCACTGCAACCTCCGCCTCCCGGGTTCAAGCAATTCTCTTACCTCAACCTCCCCAGTAGGTGGGATTACAGGAGGACACCAGCACGCACAGCTAATTTTTGTATTTTTAGTAGAGATGGGGTTTTGCCGTGTTGGCCAGGCTGATCTCGAATTCCTGACCTCAAGTGATCTGCCCGCCTCAGCCTCCCAAAGTGCTGGGATTACAGGCATGAGCCAACATGTCTGGCCTCAGTCATGTTTTTATAGAGAAGCAGAACCACTAAGAGTGATGTGGAATAAGGAATTTATGATAGAGATTATGCCTTAAGTATGGAGGAGAGCTTATTAAGAGTTCTATGGAAAGTCGTTGCTTCTTTGGGTGTGGAATGGAAATCACTGTAGGTAATAAGGGACAATGGTGCCTAAGAAAAGATTACATAAAATGGGAGAAAATTAGGACAGATAGGAAGCCAAGAACAAAATGGATCCCATAAAGACAAATTAGAACTCACGTCTGTGTCTCACTGCCTCCAACCTGAATGGAGTGACTAGTGTGCTACAAAAAGACCTGGAGCTTTTCACCAGGTGTGTGTACAAGCACCTGGGCCAGGTCTTGGAGAAGTTGAAGGAAGAGATTCCATGGGAATCGGAAGAGCTGCAAACTGGCTGTTGCATTTTCCTATGAAGTGAGCCACAAGATGAGTGACACATGAACAAGCTGCAACAGTTGCCCTACAGCAAAATTTGAGCATAATGGCTGCTGCTTCCACATCTTGCATGAATTTCTTCTGTGACTAACTCAAACCAGAATCAATGTTTTAGAGCAGAGATGGGCTTTAACTTCAACTTTGAGACTTACAGAGTTACATGCTTTTGACAACACGGTATTGCCTCTTTCATGGAGGATATGTCTCATATTAATACATCTCATAATACCTACTGCAGAAAGTAAGTGCTTACTAAATATTTATCGAATAAATAATTCCCTGACCTGAAAGTGACTCTAGAGAATAAAATTCTTAAATTTTCAGAGTGACTAGACTGTATTAAAGCACACAGGCTGGAAAAAATAGTCATTTACCAGAGAAAAATAGAGTGATCTCTTTGTTACTGAAATACTTTGCTTCTAGGAGAGCAGGACTAAAGATCTCATTTCCAAACTTAAGCATTTGTTTGGTGACATCACTAGACCAGCATTACCTGGGGAAAGGAACTTCTGGGAATTTGTTAGAAATGAAAAATTTCCAGGTCTACTAAATCAGAAATTCTGGAGATAAGACCCAGCGATCTGCATTTGAATAACCCTTCAGGTAATTAGATATGCTCAAATTTGAGAATCACTAATCTAGAGATGCTAAATTCCTGGGCAAGTGAATAAAAGGAGAAGTTGAAGTAGGCCCTGTTTGGTGAATCTGCAAGTTTAGTAGGTAAGAGGAATGATAAGAGGAACCACCAAGTTGCAACTTTAGACAATTCAGGAGAGTCAGGCAAAAGTGGAAATGGTAGCAAGCAGCCATTTGGAGCAAGTGCATCATGAAGTTTCAAATAAGAAACAGTCATTCATTGGCAATGCTGGGGATTTCTCCAGTCGTATATGGCAGCTTCTTTTCCACACATGCTCATGGCAGGTGGGTTGCTGATTGCTTGTTACTTGGGCAATTTCTGGGTAAACCAATGAATCACATCATGGATTTCTACCCTTTTAATCACACAATTTGTTATAAATGGTGACACAACCACACTGCCCTCTCCAGCTATGTGTGTTCATGTCTCTCCTTAGGAACTTCTCCCCAGATCAAAGTATGATGGTAAGATAATATTTTGAAATGCTAATTGCCATAAAGGTTATTTTTTAGCCTTTATTTCCTGCTTGCTCCTGTGTCACTATGCTCAAAGTTGAAGCCCTAATTCTCTGTGGCTTTTCTGTTCCATTATACTAAGACTTTAGGGCACCTTAGCAGATATGTTAAACAGTTGATAAAGATGACTGAGACATAGACAAGATATCTTAGTAAAAAACACAAAAAGGAAAGAGATATTCCTGTGACTGAAGGTTGGAGATTTAAAAGGGAAGAAAGAGGGAAGACTGGGATAGAACTTTCATATGGCTTCGATGGTGAAGAAGAATCCAGAAAGAAATGGTCTGAGGCTATGGTTAGTTCTATAAGTGCAGGGAAAGCCTTGCAGAAGTATTCCAGGCCCTAAACCTGAAATAGAAAGAGCAGAGAGGTCAGGCCGGGTAGCTCATGTCTGTAATCCCAGTTCTTTGGGAGGCTAATGTGGGGAAATGCTTCAGCTCAGGAATTCAAGACCAGCCTGGGCAGCATAGTGAGATCCTTCTCTACAAAAAACTTAAAAATTAGCTGAGTGTGCTGGTGCATGCTTATAGTTCCAGTTACTTGGAAGGCTGAGTGGGAGGATGACTTGGGCCTAGGAATGCGAGGCAATAGTGAATTATGATCACACCACTGCACTCTGGCCAGGATGACAGAGCTAGACTATGTCTCAAAAGAGAGAGAGAGAAAAGAAAGAACAGAGAGCTTCTAGGACAGCAGAAGTGTGAGCAGTAACTCTGTAGACAAGTGACCCATAACTAGTTCCATAACACCCCCTTCAAATACCTTGCCACTGTGCAAAACTCTACAAGTAGAACTCAGAAAATGACTAAGTTTAATTTTTCCTCTAAGCCTATGAAATGAGTTGATTTATGGCAAAGGCAGTACAATTTCTTTCAGATATAAGTATGTGAACTGAAGCTAATACTTCCTAAGACTGGGACTTTTGTCACTAAGATTATGTCTTCTCCATTACTTTATTTTGATAAACAATGTGCTGTGTAGGGAAGACCCATTATCCCAAAATGAACTTAAAAATTGCTAGATCAGCTGCTTTTAGAGGTGAATTGCCAGAAACAGGGGAAAGAAGAAAGAGGGGAGGCAAATGTAATCAGATTTCAGACTTAGCGATGATAACTGGTATATAAATTCTTATTTGGAAGGGCTGGATATCACTGTTACTCGGTGGTGCTCCCGCAGTGGTTTCACTTGATATTTGTCTCCCCTTAACCTAGTAGGAGAGTCAGGCTGTGAATATCATTACATGTACATAGTGCAATACAGTATGTTTGTTTAGATATTAAGTTTAATCCACTGGTAGGATAGAGAAGAAAGTGATTAAATTTGGGGACTGGAGGATGTATGAGTCAAGGTCCCAGTACAAAACAGATGGGTCATTTAAAAGACTAGCTCTGAAACAAACAAAAAGATGGTTGTAAAGAAACACAGGGCAAAGAACCCACATCCATGGCTCAGCACAACCTGAGCTATTACACTCAAGATCCAAACAGGAAAGAAAGGGACCAGAGAAAGGAAAGGGTCCAGGGCCTGAAGGGAAAAAGATGTAGAATCAGAGAACTCGAGAGGAACAGTATGCTTCATTTGAGAGACACAGCCAGAGGTGAGTTCACAGGAAGGATGCTGGGTATACATCCTTAGGCCTTACCCACCTACCTATTTCAGTCTTCGCTTAGGAGTCCCCATATGCTGAACCCAGCCTGAAGTTAAAGGACTTAGGAACCCAGTTGATGTAGCCCATGAAGTCAACCTTTTCAGGCTGAGGCCAGGCAGGGTTGAAAAAGTGGATCTGGAGGAACAAACAGAGGTTACATGAGTGAGAAATGGTGTCTCAGAGAAGGTGATGCCTGAACAATTTGAAGGAGCCATAGAAGTCTGCCAGGTATAGAACGGAAGGAATTACTTAGGTTTGCTTCCCAAGTTGGTTTTCTGTTGCTACAATTCTGACATTTTCTAAACACACTTTCACTTATTAGAATAGGATGTAAGCAGTATGCTGGGTTTTACCCAGCAACATTTAATTTCTTAAGTTAGTTCTTATATCAATATCTTGTCACCTGTTGTTATGGGTTGAACTGTGTCCTCCAAAATGATAGTGAAGTTCTAATCCCTAGTACCTGTCAATTTAACTCTACTTAGACATAGGATCTCTGTAGATGATCAAGTTAAGATGAGGTCAGTAGGGTGGGTCCTAATCCAGTATGACCGGTATCCTTACAAAAAGGGGAAATTTGGGCAGAGACAGAAATGCACACAGGGAACACTAGATGAAGTTGAAGGCCTAGATTGGGGTGATATGTCTACAAGCAAAGCCAGAGATTGCTAGTAAACTACCAGAAGCTAAAGCAGGAGGCATGGAACAGATTCACCCTCACGGTCCCTCACAGCCTCAGAAGGAACCATCCCTGCTGACCCTTTGATCTTGCCTCCAGGCATCCAGAACTATGAGACAGTACATTTCTTTTGTTTAAACCACCTAGTTTGTGGTACTTTTTTATAACAGCACTAGCAAATTAACTCACCTGTCAGTAACATATCCTCTTATCCTCTATAATTCTTCTTCTCTGCTACAAAACACATATGTCAATGATGGAAAAACCGCTCCTCTTTATACAAAACAATATAAAGTATCAGAAGATATATTATATTTAACAAGGTTATATTTCCAACAGAGGTCAATTTATGATGAAACCAATAAAACTTAAGCCTTGAGACTCTCAATTATCTCAACCCATTCTGAGGCCCAGGATCTAATTTTTATATTCTTAATTTAAACTCTTTTTCTAAAAGAGGGTACCCTGGTTATTTGGACTCCACAGAACCCGTGTCTGCCCTTTATCTTAACCTCTGTTGTTGTGACCCCCAATCCCAGCTAGTAATGCAACATAGTTGTGTATGTGTTTGTATCCTAATTCAGTTCTATCATGCTTTCAAATTCATTGTTCTTGTAATCAACAACCATTAAAAATAAACTCAAAGGAAGGAGTAACAAACAAAAAGAACAAACAACTTTGAGAGTCCTTGAACACAGACTGTCCTAGGCCCAGTGGGATTCCAAAATGAGGACAAGAATCCTTCTCCAGTCTGCACCAAATGGTGAGTTATAGTTTTAATTTTTTTTCTTTTCTTTTTTTTCTTTACCTGAGGGTTCTTGTTTCAGGTGAATTACCTCAGGGAGAAAGCCCATTTTTGATACTCCTAATCTCCCAGTATTTTTTCTAGGTTGTGAAACCTCAATTGCTTTGGAGAGAAGATGGATTAAAATTACAATTACATTCATTAGCATATCTAAATGGAAGCATCCTGCCTTACTGTATGTACTCATTAAGAGTAAGCATCAACAGCATTTCAGAATTTGCTGCATTAATTAGATGATGGAATCGTGCACATCCTTAGTACTTCTGCACAGGATGGAAGGAGCCTGAGGGTTATGACCTGACGTGGCCATGGCTCTAGGGGGTTTCCTGTCTCTGTAATTTATATACCCCTCCACAATATAGGCCCTGCTCTGATCTGTCTTTAAAATAACCATCTTCAGGTTTCATAAGTATGTACTCAAACTTAAATCCTATTTGAGAAGAAGAAGAACAGATATCTCTCAAATAACTCCACATGGAGTTGAGCACATCGGCTGAAGTATTGGTGAGATCATCGCAGAAAAAGAAACCTCATTTATTTTTTTTTTCCGTTTGCTCTGGACAGCAACATCCTGGCACTTTTCCAAGCCGTGCTGACTAATGGGAAGTTGTAGAGTTCATGTACACCTTCTAATATTTGGCTTTGCAAATGTTCTGTGTGACTTCTGCTCAGCATCGTGGTGAACCACTTATTCCTCAGTCCTCATGCTTCCATATGAACAGCACGCTACTTGAGAAACCCTCTAGTCCCCTTTCCACTCCCTTACTCCTTCCAAATCTGGGGAGGAGAACTCATTTGATTGGTGAACTTGGGAGAAGGAATTGAGAAGTCTTGGAGCAGTGCCTTCCTTCCTCTCTGTTTGGAATCCGCTCGTCTATAGAGGGTACTTACTTGTTCTGTCTGTTCTCTGCCATGCAATCAGTATCCACGGGTTATAAAGACCTGATGTTTTCAGCCATATCTATGACTACATGTATAAGTCTGTTTGGGATCATCCCCCAAAATAGGCTGCCAACAATTCCTCCTCTTCCTGCACATGCTTGCCTGTTTTTCCATCAAGGATTAAAATCTATTTCCCCACTTATTAAATCCAGGCTGGAATTCTGATTTATTTACACTAACAAAGTACCATGCTACTGATGCTTTATGACTTCTAGGTCTAGACCTTAAAAGGCCTGACAGCTTCCATTTTTTCCCCTCGTGGAATCTATTTGCCATGTTGTGTGGAAATCCAGCCTGTCTTGCCAAAGACACAAGGAGTGTGAGAGGAAGTTCCACATGAAGGGACCATGTAGAGGACAACCAAAGCATCATGGCCAAATCCAGCCCTAAGGCTCCAGACATGTAAGGCAGCCCTCTTGGGCCACCCAGCCCAGCCTGTCTGCAACCTGAATGCAGGCAATATGGATATCTCCATCAACACCACGTGGAGTAGAACAGCCCAGTCAACCTATGGAGTCATCAGAAGTAATGAAACATTAACACTCTAAGCTTTCTAATTTGTTACATAGCAATGGATAACTCATTGTTTTTGCAAATTCATGAAATTTTAGAGGTGATAACTCAGCAAGCCCACTTGGGTACAAACTTAAATCATATTCTCCAAATAGCTTTATTAGTAATTAAGATGGTAGTTTAATGTCCATCTTCTACTCCTGGGTCTGCTCATCTATTGAGTCAGAACTCTGGAGAGGAGAACTGACTAAGACTCCTTAACTAGAAAATACTTATTTTTTTAAAATTTACCTAAAAACCTGTGTGTCCTCTAAGAGTCAGCCCAAATGTCACTTTGAAAATAACTTACTTGATGCAGATCCCTCCTCTCTGTATTTTCCCGGAGTGTGACTTCATCACAGCACATGTTTGCACTTTGTGTTTGACATTACTCAACACTCATTGAAGTCAGGGGATAGGTTTTATCTGAATTTACCTCACCACTCTCACAAACATGCCTAATCCAACGCTACATTTGATAAACACTTATTTTATGTAATACCTGAGAAAATTTGTCTGCTTTGCTTCAGTGAAGAGTATGAAGCTGCTTCACTCTCCCAATTCTTGTTTTTCTAAAAGGTTTTTTTTTTTTTCGATGATTTGGTCTTTATACAAAACAATATAAATTACCAGAGTACATATTATACGTATTTGGTGTACAGTTTGGTGATGTGGAAAGAGCACTAGCTTTTGGCTGAAGTTAAGTTTCAGACTTATTTCTGGTAGTTTTTGCTTATGTGGAATTGAGTGACCACTTTCCATTTCTGAGCTCTAATCTCCTCATTGTAAGACAGGAATAATTATTGATAGACTTCCAGTAATAGAGTTTTTAAACAGTTTTATTGAGATATAGCTCACATACCATACAGTTCACCCATTTAACATGTACAATCACCACAATCTCACAATCTGATTTTGAAATATTCCTATGACCCCATACCCATTAGCAGCCACTCCCCATTTCCCCATTTCTCTTAACACTGAGCAACCACTAATCTACTTTCTGTCTCTATAGAATTGTCTGTTCTGGTAATTTATAAACATTCAATCCTACAATACATGATCTTTTGTGACCATATATATATATATATATATATATATATTTTTTTTTTTTTTTTTTGAGACAGACTGTCACTCTCTCTCCAGGCTGGAGTGCAGTGGCACAGTCTCAGTTACTGCAACCTCTGCCTCCTGGGTTCAAGTGATTCTCCTGCCTTAGCCTCCCAAGTAGCTGGGACTACAGGCATGTGCCACCACGCCCAGCTAATTTTAGTATTTTTAGTAGAGATGGAGTTTAACCATGTTGGTCAGGATGGTCTCGATCTCTTGACCTCGTGATTCGCCTGCCTCAGCCTCCCAAAGTGCTGGGATTACAGGCATGAGCCACCGCGCCCAACCCTGTGACCATGTTTTTTCACTTAACAGAATGCTTTCAAGTTTCATCATGTTGTAGCATGTATTAGTATTTCATTCGATTTTACTGCTGAATAATACATTGTTGTGTGGTTACAGGACATTTTTGTCGTCCATTTATCAGTTGATGGACATTTGGGTGGTTTCCACTATTTGACTGTTATAAGCTGTGCTTCCATGAACGTTTGTGTATAAGATTTTACGTGTACATACGTTTCATTTCTTGTAGATATATACGTAGGATTATATACATAGGAGTGGAATTGTAGTATATGAGTGTTCCTGTTTCTCCTCATCAACGCTTATTATTGTCTGCATTTTGGCTTTAGTCATTCTAGTGGATGTGTAGTGGTAGGGGCATAACATCAAGATAGTGTGGGTTCAGTCCCAGACCACCATGGTAAAGTGAATATTGCAATAAACTAAGTCACACAATTTTCTTGGTTTCCTGGTGCATATAACATATATGTTTACACTATTCTGTAGTCCATGAAGTGTATAATAGCATTATAGCTACCCCTTTTACTTGAACACTAAGAGGCGATTGTAGGATTATTAATTGACCTTATTTCAATATTGTGTCCCAGAGAAAGAGAGAAATGGAGAATGGCTTGTCAGTAGAGCAGTTGGCACACATACAACATTTGTCAATAAAGTTTCCTGTCCTGTATGGGTGGTTCCTCGTGTCCCCAAACCATTACAATAGTAACATCAAACATGACTGATTATAGACCACCATAACAGATAGAATAATAATTTAAAAGTTCAAAATATCGCAAGAAATACAAAAATATGATACAGAGATATAAAGTGAGCTTTTGGAAAAATAGTGTCAATAAACTTGCTGGATGAAGGCTTGCTACAACTCTTTGAAGAAACATAAAGCAAAACACAGTAAAATGAGTGAGGTACGCCCTCTATTTTATTGTGGTTTTGATTTGTATTTCCATAATGAATAATTACGTCGAGTATCTTTTCGTGTGCTTATTATCATTCACAGATTTTTTTTCTGGAGAAACATCTATTTGTATCTGTTGCCTATTTTAAAAATTGGGTTATTTGTTTTTTTATTGTTGAGTTGTAAGATTTCTTAATTTATTCTAGATATAATTCTCCTATTAGATAAACAATTTGCAAACATTTCTTCACACTCCATAAGGTATCTTTGCACTTTCTTGATGGTATCCTTTGAGGCACAAAAGTTTTTAATTATGGCAAATTCTAATTTGTCTATTTTTTCTTTTGTCACTATTGTTTTGGTGTTGTATTTTGCCTAACTCGTGTTCATAAAAATCAATTGACAGTAAATATGAGGGTTTATTTCTGGACTTTCAATTATGTTCCATTACATGACTCTATTTTAGATTTATACTGACATTGTTCCAGTGAAATTCTCTTTTCTTTTTTGTGCCATGATTGTTATACATATTATGTCCATATATCTTTTAAGCACAATACATTGTTATAATAGTGTTTTCTAAATAAATTCCAAAGAGACGTGAGAACAAGTCTATACATATTTTAGGAGATTGTTACATTCATTTTCTTATTTATCTTTTTCATCCCTTCATTTATTCCTGTGGATATTAGTTAAAACCTGGTATTCTTTTCTTACTCCAACATAACTATGCTCCTGCTCCTTACTCCAATATAACTGTGCTACTATCATCAAGTATATTATATATGCTATAAGCCCAACAATACAATTATATACATATTGTTTTATGCTACATCATTATCTTTACTGCCATGCTTTCTTTTTTCATGTCTGAATAACTTTCTTTAGACTTTCTTGTAAGACAGATTTGCTAGCAACAGATTCTCTCAGTTTTTGTTTATCTTGGAATGTATTTGTTTCACTTTCATTTTTTAAAGATAATTTTGTTAGAGATTCTTGGGGTTGAACATTGTTTAATTGTTAGTGATTCTTTTCTTTTCTGTGGAAGTTTTATTTGAGGTTCAGGGTGCATGTGCAGATTTGTTACATAGGTCAACTAATGTCACGGGGGTTTGTTGTACAGATTATTTCATCACCCATGTACTATGACTAGTATCCGATAATTAATTTTTCTGATCCTCTCACTCCTCCTACCCTTCACCCTTACATAAAACTCAGTGTCTGTTGTTGCCCTCTTTCTGTCCATGAGTTCTCATCATTTAGCTTCCACTTACAAGTAAGAACATGTGGTATCTTGTTTTATGTTCCTATGTTAGTTTCCTATGGACAATGGCCTCCAGCTCCATCCATGTTCCCATGAAAGACATGATTTCACTCTTTTTTATGGCTGCAGGTTATTCCATGGTGTAGACATGCCACATTTTCTTTATTTGATCTGCCATTGGTGGGCATTTAGGTTGATTTCATATCTTTGAACTTTTAGCGTTTTAAATTGCCTTTTGACATCCATTGTTTCTGATGAGAAGTCAACTATTAATCTTTAGGTATCACTTTTACATGATGATCATTTTTATCTCTTCCTCTTTTCAAAATTTGCTCCATGGTTTTAATCTTTCAACATTTTAACTATGATTTATAGATATAGTTGTGGGTATATAGGTGTGTATTTCTTTACATTTGTCCTACTTAGAGTTTCTTGAACTTCGGGGTATGTGCAGATTAATGTTTTTAATCAAATTTAGGAAGATTTCAGGTTTTCTTACTTCAAATATTTTTATTTGTACTTTCCCTCTCCGCCCTCCTAGTGGTATTCCCATTCAGCTTATGTTAGTTCACTTGAAAATGTCTCATATTTCTCTGGGACTCTACTCATTTTTATTTATTCTTTTTTTCCTCTGTGTTCTTCAGATTGCATAATCTCTATTGATCTATCTTTAGGCTCTCTAGTTCTCTTTTCTGCCAGCTCCAATCTACGGTCAAGCCCGTCTAGCAATTTACAATTTTGCTTATTTACTCTCCAACTACACAATTACCATTTGACTTATTTAAAAAATATAATAATTGTATCTTTTTTTCCATTCTCTTTTTGAGAAGACATTATTACCTCATCAAGATATGAAGAGATACACCTTTCTTTTATGCTTTAAGCATAGTTTCCTTTAGTTCTTTAAATGTGTTATAATGGCTACTTTTATGTCTTTTTAAAATCTGACATTTTGTTCCTTTCACAGGCAGCTTCTGTTCCCTGCTTTTTTTCTGTGTATGAGTCACGCTTTCCTACTTATTTGTATGTCTCATAATTTTTTACTGGAAACCAGACATTTTAGTTAATGTATTGTAGATACTTTGGTTATTGACTTTCCTGTTGCAGGAGTTGTTACTGTGTTTGCTTGACCGCTTGTTTATTTGTTTAGTAACTTAGATGAACTAAATCTGTGAAGTCTATTTCCACAGTGTGCCGTCTTATTTACACATTTCTCCTCAGAGAGTGCAGCCTTGGGCACGTGTACAGTCATGATCCTGCCTGCCACACCCCCACACCTTCAGTGGTGATAGTAATTTTATCCTGGCTTTCGGATTGTCTCTTTGCCTGATTTTCCTGTTAAGCTTCTGGCTGGTCTCCCTGTATTGGTATCACACCCAGCTCTTAGTGTCGGTGAATTACTCGCTTATTGCTCCATTGTTTTCAACAATGCCTGGGGCATGAGTTGCTCCATTGTCCAATCCAATTAAACATGGGTTTGCACAGGTATTCTTTGTGGCCGGTCTTTGAGACTTTCTCAGATCACTAGAGTGTTCCTCTTAGTTAACTCTTTTCTTTTAATAAGACCAGCTTCTGGCTGGTCTCCATTTCACTTGTTGCTATCATGCAGCTACTAGACTTCTTTTAATTTCTTATCACTAAAATCTCCACTATTTTCAACAATTACCTAAGGTTTGAACTTCCCTATGCTCTACTCCAAATAAAGCTGGTTACTTTATGGAGAGCTATGGACCTCTCTGCTCTTACAGCCTGCCCTCCCCATGGACAGAACATCAGGATTATTGCTCTGGAGTTAAAAAATGGAAAGTGGCCAGCTTCTTTAGGGGTGACATCCTTACTCTATTAGGGGGTCATTGGTTCTAGGAGGTATCTCTATTGGTGAACTGACGCAAGAGCAAATAGGTCTCAATACTCTTAAGTTGCACACGTACTGGACAAAGCTCCACCACACAAGTGGGGACTGGTCAGAAAAAGGAAGCCCTAGACCTCCAGGCCACACTTGCCTTGAACACAACTTCTGCCAGCTAAAGCTTGGAGAGAGGAAAAATGCTGGTGTCCTGATGCTCCAGGGAAGAAGTCATGGCCCTAGACTGAAAGCTAAGAGGAGGCATAGCCCTGTGATTTTATTTAAAGTCACCAGGAGTAGAGCTGCCACCACACTCAACTGGAGTCAGATGGGGCTGGAGCAGGGAAGAGATCTGGTCATGGTTCAGTGTCACAGACTTCCTATTTTTACCAAGATTTCGTAATTTTTTCTTGAATAAAATGTTTCTCCATTTTCTGCATGCCCTTAGCATAAAATTTCTAGAGACTTTAATTTTTTTCTTAAAAAAAAACTTTGACCAGGTAGGTTGTTCCACTGAGGAGGGCATCTACACAGCTCCTCACATAGCCACTTCAATTTTGTAATAGATTTATGTTTAGCTTAGTATAAGTTCAATATTTTTCCAAAGTCTTGCCGAGAATGGAAATTTTGTATTCATTTAAATCTTAATGCAAATGTGATGCATTCTTTTTCTTTCTATCTATACATTGTTAGAGTCAAGAATATGAAATCTTCAAAGATCATAAACAGATTGACCAATTAAAAATTGGGGGAATTTAGCCAGGTGTGGTGGTACATGCATGTAGTCCCAACTACTCAGGGGGCTGAGGCAGGAGGATCACTTAAGCCAAAGAGTTTGAGGCTGTAGTGAGTTATGATGGTGCCACTGCATTCCGGTCTGAGCAAGAGAATGAGACCACATCTCTGAAAAAAAAAAAAAAAAAAAAAAAAAAACTGGAAGGAAATATCCAGAGATATATAGAGGAAGAATATCATTATCCTCACAGAAATGATGTAATTTATAATGCTAAAGTAAACTACATAAAACTGAATTAATCTAAGCTCCAGTCTAAAACTGAGATACACTTTAAAAATTAATCCAACATTTAATTTGAAATGCAACTTAAATTGGAAATGTGGAAAGAGGATATCATTTGATATAATCATGTTTTTAAGTTCCTGTACCTTCATATCTATTTCTTTTATGTAAGTTAGGTTCTCAGGCTCTCTGGGACATTCTCTGAATGTTCTCCTTCTTACCTTTATTCCCCGCCCCCACCCCCCCCACACACACAACCCAATCTGCATTGGCTTTTGTCTTCTCCTCTCTAGTTTTTTCCTATTTGTATCTGTTAATCTCCCTTCTGCCACTAACCCTCTGTTTTCAATTTTCAGTGACTTACTGTTCTCTCTCTCAATTCCTTTCATGATTCTCCATAAGAAACACTCAGAATCCAAGTTAGCAGACACAGATTTCTTGTTAACAGTGTTGTGGGAAAAAGATATTTTGAATACTTAGATGTTAAGTTTTTGTTCTCTATTCACTAGAAGAAAAGATTGCCAGTACTAAAATTCTTCTGTATTAGTAAAAATGGCAATCATGGAATAAAGAGCTGGTACCCTCACATGGAATACTGCCAACAAACATCTTTGTTTTAACTTTTCTTACTTATTCTGTTCTTAGCCATTTTCAAAAACTAAGATGTCTTACCAGACACTTCAATAGTATATATTTCATAAAAATTAAATAACTAGCATATAAGTCACTTCTTTAGTAGCTGCTCAATAAATGTTAATTTTCTTTCTATTTTCTGCTTACTACTGGGCAATTGAGCCTGTTCATACAGAATAGGAAAGTGCCACACTCCCTTCTGTAGGCTTCTACTGGTTCCTTTTGATTTTCCTGAACATATGAAAATATGCCTAGAATGCTGGCAATGATTTTCTAGGATTAGCAGTTGAGAAAAGAATCTTCTGACAGTGGCTTAGGGTTATTCACTAACATATTTACTGTACAGATGTACATTGGTAGATTTCAAGCAAGAAGTGATGCAGTGTTCCACATTTGCATTAATTAACACAACACTGGCAAGTGGCACTGTTCATAATTTTAAAAATATTTTAACTCACTATTGTTTATATCGACCTCTTAAAAATATAAAATGGAAATATTTTCCTTACCAAGATAGTTTTTCCTCTGCATTATGAGCATTCTGTTTTTTTTTTTTTTTTTTTTGATTGGTGGTTTTCTTCTGTTTTGTCTCATAAAGTTAAAAATTAAATGTAAAGAATGATAGATAATAGATAGTTAGCTTATAGGTAGATAGATAGATAGACAGACAAACTTATTTTGAAGTTCCGAAACACTATTTCTATATAAAATACTGGTATCTAAAGTCTAGTCTGGGCTGTAGAATTTCTGTTCCCCAAATGTACACAGAATAGTATCTATGAAGAAAGTTGGCCTAGACTCCACAGAGCTAGGAAAACAACCTATTATATGTAGACCATCACTACTACCATTATCAATGCTACTGCCACTGCCATCACCACCACCACTAACATGAACCCCTATCTCACACCAAGTAAGTCGCTGCATAAAGATGACTCAAGGGAAACCCTCTTGTCAAATGCATAGTCTGTATCTGTCTAGCTCAGCTAAACTAGAGAAACGCCAGTTATCTGGTTCAACTTGATCAGTGGAGGCAATCAAATATGTATTATATACATGTCTGAAGGATCTCGCTTGGCTTTGATAGTTGACATATCTCTACTTCAATACAATATAATGTGCCATGAAATTTTCCCCTACATTTCTTCCAAAATATTTTGAGAGAATACTGGAGAATTTATGAAAAAAATTTGGATTCAAATGGTATATTCTATCTATATGTAGCTGGAAGGTGAAGGAGCTATCAAGGAAGAAAATTCGAATCTAGGATAGAAGCAATAAAAAAGGAAGGTGCTGTGAAAATCTTAAAAGACTGAGAAAAGAAAGGATCATAAGAACAGAGTGGAAATTCACCGATGAAAAGGATCTGGCAGGTCATAGAAATAATCTCATCCACTGAGTCAAGCAACACCTTCAAATTTGCATTTTACCTTAGAGTAGCAAAGAGGACCTGAAAGTGTGCAAGTGATCATGGAACAAAAATTCTTATTTTGTGATAACTTTGTGGGTTTGCACTGTCTTGTTTCATGTCAACATGCATAGATACCCTATGTTGTAAGGGAACTTTGAAAGAACTGTTTGGCCAAATACTAATTCTGCTGGACATATATAGTTGTTTTACTAAAAGAGTGAAATCATCATGAAAGTTAGTGAAACCCTTAAACAAGTGTAATTTTATGCAGAAAGTCTCAGGGCCTTGTGATTAGTGAATTAAAAAAAAAAAAAAAATTGGGAAGTAAGTATGTCAGGTATCTTTGACCAGGAACATTTTTTTCCTGAAGCTTCTCATAGGATAAAAGAACATTGTCTAAGTGGCAAAGCCTGAACTGGGAGTGTTTATTGATGTACAGTATTCTGATGTTTTAAATGAGTGAGAGGAGGACAGTACAGTAGGTTGCTCATCAGTAAGCAGGAGAAGAAAAAAGTGTACATCCTAAATACATACATATGTGTGTGTGTGTATATATATAGGTACATATATATATGTGTGTGTGTGTATATATATATATATATATATATAAAAGTGGATGATCTAAAACAAAGATACTGTATTACTCAGGGTTCTGTAGAGGGACAGAGCTAATAGGATAGATGTATATGTAAAGGGGAGTTTATTAAGGATATTAACTCACAGGATCACAAGGTCCCACAATAGGATGTCTGGATGCTGAGGAACAAGGAAGCCAGTTTGAGTCCAAAAGCTGAAAAGCTTGGAGTCTGATGTTCGAGGGCAGGAAGCATTCAGCACAGGAGAGAGATATAGGCTGGGAGGCTAAGTCAGTCTAGTCTTTTCATGTTCTTCTGCCTACTTTTATTCTGGCCCTGCTGGCAGCTGATTAGATTGTGCCCACCCAGATTGAGGATGGGTCTGCCTTTCCCAGTCCCCTGATTTAAATGTTAATCTTCTTTGCAATACCCTCACAGATACACTCAGGAACAAGATTTTGCATCCTTCAATCCAATCAAGTTGATTCTCAGTATTAAGCATCACAGATGCCTTAAACAGTTTCGCAGTGATACGTCATTGCTAAAGGCAATATACATGTGGGACCTTTTCTTTCAGACTTCGTCCTTTGAAGAAATAGCCTCGTCTCACAGCAGGGGTAACTTTAAGAAATGGTGGAATGCGTAAGGAATATTCTTTAGTGGACATTTTCCTCGGCCATTGTCACTCAGTCATTCATTCCTGCATTCAAAAATCTGTTAGGCATTTCCTTTGTGCCTGACAGTTAGTATATATATTTTCACAAAGTCAATCTACGAGTTTAGGAATGACAGATACTTGTGATGCATGAAGCCACGTCTGTCTAGACACTTGATTTCAGAGCGGTTTGGACAATTACCAGCATCCCATTTACAACCCGAGTTCTAGTGATAGAACCCTGGTTGCTTACAGTGGGAACCATCCTATCAATGTACATTTTTTTGTTTTGTTTTGTTTTTTGTTTTTATTGTTTTGTTTTGTTTTGTTTTGTTTTTTTACTTTCTCCCTTTCCAGTCTCACTTTCTCAACTCCCTCACAGTGCTTCCTAAGATCACCTCTCAAATTAACTACTAGCAAGATGCACTTTTGAGTGAACAGAATTAAGGCACTATGCCATGACTGAAGACTTTTTCAATGACCCCGTTTCTAAATAAGGTCACAGTCTGAGGTACTGGGGATTAGGACTTCAACATATATATTTTAGGGGATACACATCAACCCATAACAGTCCACCTTGTGGCCCCTCAAAATTCCTGTTCTTCTCACATGCAAAATACATCCACTCCATCCCATCATCCCACAGATGATTTTCCCATTCTAGGATCAACTCTAAGTCTAAAATCTCGTCTAAATAACATCTACATCAGTTATAGATGAGACTTGGGGTATGATTTATCCTGGGGCAAAATTCTCCCCCATCTGTGAACCTGTAAAACCAGGCAATATCTACTTCCAAAATTCAGTGTTGAGATAGACACAGAATTGCCATTTCCATTCTAAAAGGGAAAAATCAGAAGGGAAGAAGAGGTCTTGGATCCCAAGACCAGTGAAGCTTAGTAAGGTTCATTCCATTCAATTTTAAGATTTGAGAACAATCCTCTTTGGCTCAATGCTTTGTGATACAGGCCTATCAGAGTGGTGGCCCTGCCCCACTCAGTTCTAGGTGGTGGTCCTGCTTCTCATATTGACCCTGCCCTCTACAACTGAGAGTGACTCAATCCTCTGAAACAGGAGGATCCAGCCCTTCAGCCACCTTTGGCATCATTATTTCTTCATTTTGTCCCATCTCTGTTTCCATTCCATCCAGGTTTCTGCTGGTATGAAATTCTCAAAAACTTTGTTGGCCTCCTGTGCAATTCATGGGGGTCCAAGCCATCAGAAAAAAAAAAGAATCTTCCACAGATTATTCCTGGATAACTGCACCTCTATTTCTGGCTTCTGCTGAGATGGTTGATTGGATTCATGAGTCACATGCCTAATTTCTTTAGCAAACGGTTGTCTAGCCACATCTCTGGCATTCTCTCCAAAGCCAGCTTTCTCATTTCTGCAATATGGATAGTCTGAGAATTTTCCAAATCCTCAAGTACTGGTTTCTGTTTTCTTAACAATACCCTCTTCAATTTATCTCTGTCCTCTCCCATTTTACTATAAGCAACAAGAAGAAACCAGGCCACACCTTGAACAGTTTGCATAGAAATTTCATCAGTTAATATCCAAGTTTATTATGTATAAGTTCTGCTTTCCACAAACATCGGAACACAATTCAGGCAAGTTCTCTGCAGCTTTGTAACAAGGATCTCTTTTCATCCAGTCCCCAATAACAGGTCATTCATTTCCATCTGAGACCTTATAAGAAGTACCTTTAAGGTTCATATTTGTACTGACAGTCTAGAGCAGTCTAGGCTTAGTCTATCATGCATTTTTTCTTCCAGCTTCTACTCTTTACTAAATCCCAAAGCCATTTCCACATCTGTAAGTACTTGTTGCAGAAACTCCCATTTCTTAGTACGGAAATCTGTATTAGTTTGTTAGGGCTGCTGTATCAAAGTGCCACAAACTGGGTAGCTTAAACACCAAAAGTGTATTGTCTTATAGCACTGGGGGCTAGATGTCCAAAAGCAAGTTGTTGGCAGGATTGGTTACTTCTGAGGGTTGTGAGACATGAATCTGTTCCAGGCCTCTCTGCTTGGCCTCTAGATAGCTACCTTCATGTTCACTTGGCATTCTCCCCGTATATGTGCTTGTGTCCAAATTTTTCTCTTTTATAAGGATGGTGACACTACTCATATTAGATTAGAAGTCCATATATTCCTGTGTGACTCCATATTAACTAACTACATGTGCAATGATGTTATTTTCAAATAAGGTCACATTCTGAGGTACTGGTGGTGAGAGCACCAGTATATGAATTTTTCATAAGACACAATTCCACTCATAATAATGTTGATGACTGAAACTGTTGTGAAAATCACCAAATAATTCTAGCTGTCCTTGTTCCTAGATACATGTCAGATTTATAATTCTAGCCCCCTTTTGAATGGATAGGACTGCAGGACTTGCTCCAGCCTGTGACTTTTGAGCAGAAGTGATTTTTGTCACTCTTGGACTGAGCATATAATTGTCAGTACAAAATACTCAAGAACTCTCTTTTCCTTTGGGTAGAGCAGCCTACACGTTGCAGAGGATGGTTGCTTGGCTGCTTGGGTTCCTGGGTAACTATTATGACCAGAGGCTTTCTGTTCACATATGATTGACGTAGAGGGGGATTGGAAAATAGACCTTGTTAGTTGTAAACCACTGATATTTCTCAGTTATGTGTTACTGCAACGTAACTTGGTCAATCCTGATTAATGCAAACTCTTTACATACTATTATGCTCTAGTAGAGTGTAGAGTAAGTGTTTACTTAAATCAACAAACTTTTAGTTTGGAGTGTGTATTAGTCAGCGTTCTCTAGAGGGACAGAAATAATAGGATATATATATCCTATCATATATAGGATTATATATTATATATTATGTATTATTATTATATTATAATATATAATATAATTATGTATATATTATAATATATAATACATAATATATGATATGTTATATAATATGCATTATATATAATATGTTATATAATATACTTTATATATAATTTTATATAAAATATATAATTATATATAATATAAAATATAAATTTTTATATAATATATAATATTTAATATAAATATATTTATATAATATATAATTCTATATAATACACATATAATATATTTTATATTTTATATCTTTTTTAATTATATAAATATATAAAATATATTATATATTTTATATATAATATATCACATAAATATGTAAATATATAAATATATTATATATAGGATTCATATATATAGATATATATATGAATTTATTAAGTATTAACTTACAGGATCACAAGGCCCCACAATAGGCTGTCTGCAAGCTGAAAAGCAAAGAGAGCCAGTTCAAATTCCAAAACTGAAGTACTTGGAGTCCGATGTTTGAGGGCAGGAAACATACAGCACAGGAGAAAGATGTAGGCTGGAAGGCGAGGCCAGTCTCAGTTTTCACATTTTTCTGCCTGTTTATATTCTAGCCATGCTGGCAGCTGATTAGATTGTGCTCACCCAGATTAAGGGTGGATCTGCTTTTCCCAGCCCACTGACTCAAATGTTAATCTCCTTTGGCAACACCCTCACAGACACACCCAAGATCAATTATTTGTACCCTTCAATACAATCAAGTTGACACTCAGTACTAACCATCACAGAGTGCCTTCTATGGGTAAGGAGCTATTAAGCACTGACGATATAAAGACAAATAAGTACCGTGTTGACCCTCAGAGAACTCACAGAAAAATGAGAAACAGAGCAAAAGTGAGAGCAGGAGAGAAAGAGGACAGGCAAATAGAATATAGAGTAGCTACTGCTCTGATAAAGGAACGCATAGAGTGTAGCAAGCAGAATGACATAAGTCAGAAAATGTCATATATTGGTGGGGAGTGAAAATACTTCCAATACATCTAATGATAGGTTAGCTAGAAAGGAGGAGGAGAAACACTATGCAAAGTCAAAACAGTGTCAGGGGAGGTAAGTATCTGATATGGAACGGAGGATAGGGTTCCAGAAGGAGAGAGGTGGGAGATAAGGCTAAAGCCAGAGCATGAAGGGCCATGTGCTTGAACTTTATGTTAAAGACAATGGGAAATCACTTCAAGGTTCTAAATTGAAGAGTAATAGAATAAATCTAAATCCAGTTTAGATAGATCACACTGGTCATGTAGCAGTTGTTTTGTGCCTTGTACCATATTCACTCCATCCACATGATTTTAGCGCAGCCAGGATACTAGTTCTGTGCATTTCTCTCAGCATAATACTTCAACTCCATACAAAAGTTTTTTTTCACTTTTCTGCTTCACAACGTTTGCTAAAGCCAAGGAATGCACAGATAGGCAGTACAAAGGAGTTAATACCCTAGGGTAATCTTCCACCTATAGAAGAGGGCAGTTGGCAGGGAAATGTCCCAGCCTCTCATCCTTTGGAGGGATAATTCTGAGGCATGTGTTCTACATGGTTCCTGAAAGGGTATCCCACCGGCATTGAGTCCCAGCATCCACACTGGTAACCAGCTCAGTAACACACCCTTTATTGATTTTCCCTTCTTGCCTGTATTGTTTTCTCCACATCATTATTATGGGTTTCTGGGGTCACTTTCCAATAAATACTTGTGATCAAATTTATGCTTCAGTCTTGAATTTCTGGGGAATATAAATTAAGATAAACTACAATGTCAAAGATAGATATGTTTAGGGTTTTATCTAAAGGTGAAACTATGACTCTCATATAAATATAAGATGAACACATGCCAACTATTTTATTTAACTTATTAATTAATGAGGAAACCACTAAGATGTTAAAATTTGTTGAAAGGATCATTCAAAAATAGATCGGTCAACAGTACTAAAATAAATTTACAAATATACTTGTCCCTCAGATGACTACTCCCCCATGAGAGACTGATGCCAGTACTCCCATGCATACCCAAATCTATAAATGCTCAAGTCTCTTGTATAAAATGGTTCAGTATTTGCATATAACCTATGTACATCTTCCTGGACACTTTAAATAATCTCTAAATTACTTATCATACATAATAATCTCTCTATATGTATATATATAGCAAATGGTTGTTATACTGTATTGTTTAGGGAATAACAGCATGAAATAAATCTGTACATGTTCACTACAGATGCAACCATCCATTTTCATTCTGAGTATTTTCTATCTGTAGTTGGTTGAATCTGGTTGGTTACAGGAACCCACAGATTGGGAAAGTTGACTTGTTTTTTTGTGGAGAAAGGAGAGGTCAATTGTTCCTTCACCAAGCAGAATTCATTTACATGTGTGTAGACTGTATCCATTTGTATTGCTACCAGCTAGCTACAATTTAGGGTTATAAACAGGTCAAAAACAACTGAAGGTGGAAATAACCTGGGTGGTACCAGATAGGACACGCAGCAACTTATTTGTTTATTTGTTTGTACGGTGTACTTCAAAGTCCTTCACAACTTTTTCTTATAGATAAAAGTAGAAAAGATCATCAGAGAAACCTCACTAGGAACTAGTACAACACCCACATGACAAATTAGTACCTCAACTAATGGACAGAAGGAATAAACTAAAGTACTTCTGAAAGATAGAAAGAAAAGCACTTGTCAATTGACTGAATGTGGGAAATGTGAAATGAAGGATTGAAAGATTCAGTTCAATCTGACTCTCATAAACAACCTCATAAACCTGAGGATTATCAGGCTGGGTGTGATAGCTCACACCTGTAATCCTAGCACTTTGAGAAGCTGAAGCAGAAGAATCCCTAGAGGTCAGGAGTTCAAGACCAGCCTGGGCAATACAGCAGGACGCTGTCTTAACAAAAAAATTTAAAAATTAACTAAGCATGGTGGCACATGCCTGTAGTCCCAGCTACATGGGAGCCTGAGGTAGGAGATTGTGTGAGTCCAGGAGTTCAAGGCTGTAGTTAGCTATGATCACACTACTCCAGCCTAGGTGACAGAGCAAAATCCTGTCTCTAAAAGGAAAAACAAAAAGCAACATGAGATTTATGAGGGCAATTGATTGTTCCCATTTATTAAACTAAATTGAATAAATGGGAAATCATGGCAGTTAGAAAAATGTTGAAAGCATTGTAGGGGACACTGGTTGTCAGTTACCAAATTTGGTATTACAAGCATCCTACTGCTTTCAAGCAGGTGAAGAGGTTATGAAGTGGGAGGCAGTGTAGCTTGATAGTTCAGAACATGGGCCTTGGAGTCAATCAAACAAGGGTTGAATCATGGTTTACCACTTCCTGGCTATGCAATATGAAATAGTTTTATTGCCATTTCAAAGTGCAGGGGCATTTTTTGTCAAAGACGATATAAGGATTAACTGACCTAGTGTTTGTAAAGATTTTACATTGCTGCCAAGCACATTTTATCTTTTAGTATATAATAGCCATTACTATTTAATCAGAATTGGAAGAGTAGTTTGGGCTCTGCCTTTACACATCAAAGGTCTGGAAATGTACTACTGCAGGATTAATAATATTAAGCCCTTTACATGAATTTTCTATCTATCTAACTTAGCCACAGTTATAAACTGAACTACGTTTGTCTTTGAATGTGTTTACTTTTCATTAGTTAAAGGGGATTTATATGAAGTTAACATTTACTTGAAAATAGGGAAAGGACCCATCAACAAGATCCCTAGTTTAATGTGGATTATTCACTGTCACTAGCTCACAAGAAGTCTCTAACACTTAAAAATCTAAGCTGAAACTTCAGTGACTTCAGCTGACTCATACAGTCTTCCTGATAATATTTTCCTTCCCTCCATGTATCATGCTAGTTTACTGTTTTGTGTTGGAAGAAGATTAGATTTGGTGAAATCACTGTGAAGTATTGCATAAAGGGAAGGGATTTATTGGTATCCACATATGCATTGGACAAAAATGGATGCCTTTGAGGTTTAGAGTTTTGCATTGTTGGTCTATGTGTCTCTTTATCTTCAAAAAGTGATACTGTTTGACTGTGTCTCCACCCAAATCTCATCTTGAATTGTAGCTTCCATAATTCCCATGTGTCCTGGGAAGGACCCAGTAGGAGATAACTGAATGATGGGGGCAGATCTTGCCCATGCTCTTCTTGTTGTGGTGAATAAGTCTCAAAAGAACTGGTGGTTTTAAAAAGGAGAGTTCCCCTGCAGAGGCCCTCTATGCCTGCTGCCATATAATACATGTTTTTGTTCTTCCTTCGTCTTCCACCATGATTGTGAGGCCTCCCCAGCCATGTGGAACTGTGAGTCCATTAAACCTCTTTCCTTTATAAAGTACCCAGTCTCGGGTGTGTCTTTCTTAGGAGTGTGAGAACAGACTAATACACAAGGATAACAAAATCTTCCAAACTATTACAAGTCTGACTCATCTTTGTCTTCTTTTAACATTTGCCAAGTGTTGAGACTCTAGAAAAGAAGTTCTTGGTATTGGTAGCACAGGCAGTGATGATGATGATGATGGTGACGCTGCTGTGGATGGTGGTGTTATTTATGGCAGAAGATTATTATAACATATATATATATATATTACACTTTTCACTCACTCATTTCTAGGTGCTATTCTCTTTTTTATCAAGGTATGTGTATATTCCTTTAGTATTTCATAAGGTCCTGAGTATTCTGAAGTGGATGGTAGGAGAAGCGTGGAGTTGAGGGCAAAAGTGAAGAGCAGAAAACGAGAAAATTTCCCCAACCTGGGAAAAAGCTACAGAACGACAGGCTTCAACAGAAGGTGTGCCAGCTCATTACTCTGAATAGATACTCTGGTCTCAGGCTAAGTTGCATAGGTTCCAAGCATGGGAGCTCTCATTATCACCTAATGTCTATGACCTGAGTAAGACCCAGGAACAGGAGAGCCTTTGGACCATAAAGTATCCAAGAAGCTGAGACAACCATTAACAATTGGCCAGTAAAGACCTGGCATGATGGCTCACGCCTGTAATCCCAGCACTTTGGGAGGCCGAGGTGGGTAGATCACCTGAGGTCAGGAGTTCGAGACCATTCTGGCCAATATGATGCAACCCCGTCTCTACTAAAAATATATATTTAAAAAAACTAGCCAGGAGGGCTGGTGGGTGCCTGTAATCCCAGATACTCGGGAGGCTGAGGCAGGAGAATTGCTTGAACCCAGGAGACGGAGGTTGCAGTGAGTTGACACGGTGCCACTGAACTCCAGCCTCGGTGACAGAGTGAGATTCCATCTCAAAGAAAAACAAAAACAGGGCCGGGTGCGGTGGCTCAAGCCTGTAATCCCAGCACTTTGGGAGGCCGAGACGGGTGGATCACGAGGTCAGGAGATCGAAACCATCCTGGCTAACACGGTGAAACCCCGTTTCTACTAAAAAATACAAAAAACTAGCCGGGCGAGGTGGCGGGTGCCTGTAGTCCCAGCTACTCCGGAGGCTGAGGCAGAAGAATGGTGTCAACCCAGGAGGTGGAGCTTGCAGTGAGCTGAGATCCAGCCACTGCAGTCCAGCCCGGGCGACAGAGCGAGACTCCGTCTCAAAAAAAAAAAAGAAAAAAGAAAAAGAAAAACAAACAAACAAACAAAAATTGGCCAGTAATGATAGAAGGATTTTTCCAAAGCTTTAGTGCTGGGAAGATTCAAAGTCCTTTAGGTGCAGCTTTGGAAGTGTAGGGGTGTGTGTGTGTGTGAGAATGTATGTGTGTGTACAGTGGAACCCTATTGTTTATTTAAATTGAGTTTATTTATCTTATCTTTTTGTTATTATTTTTATTTTTTTCTTTAGAGGCAGAATCTTGCTCTGTGGCTCAGACTGGAGTGCAGTGGCGTGATCCTAGCTCACTGCAGCGTTGAACTCCTGGGCTCAAGCAATCCTCCCCCCTCAGCCTTCCAAAGTATTGGGATTACAGGTGTGAGCCACTGCACCTGACCAAATTGAGTTTATTTATATCAAGTGAACAAGTGTGACACTTCCTCCAGAATATATAACTGCCCAATGGGTTCACCTTGCCCACTAGCAAGACAGGGGAATTGCAACAGAGAAAGAGTAATTCACACAGAGCTAGCTATATGGGAGACCTGAGTTTTATTACTATTCAAATTAGACTCCCTAAAAATTTGAGGATCAGAGTTTTTAAGAATAATTTGGTGGGTAAGGGACCAGTGAGTCAGGAGTTCTGATTGGTCAGATGGGAGATGAAGTCATAGGAAGTTAAGGCTGCCATCTTGTGCTGAGTCAGTTCCTGGATGGGGGCCAGAAGACCAGATGAGCCAGTTTATTGATCTGGGTGATGCCAGCTGATCCACCGAGTGCAGGGTCTGCAAAATATCTCAAGCCCTGATATTAGATTTTGCAATAGTGATGTTATCCCCAGGAGCAATTTGGGGAGGTTTAGAATCTTGCAGCCTTCAGCTGCATGACTCCTAAACCATAGTGGCTAATGTGTTAGTCCTGCAAAGGCAGTACAGTCCCCAGGTAGGAAGGGGGCTTAGTTGGGGAAAGGGCTGTTATCATCTTTGTTTCGAAGCTAAACTATAAACTAAGTTCCTCCCAAAGTTAGTTCAGCCTACATCCAGGAATGAACAAGGGCAGCTTGGAGGTTTGAAGCAAGATGGTGTTGGTTAGGTCAGATCTCTTTCACTGTAATAATTTTTTGCAAAGATGATTTTACCTTCAGGTTTGGACTAAGAGTCAAATGGCTATACAATGATAATGATGGTGGTAACAGAAAATAAGAGGTGTGACTGGTTTCAGTGGCTGTTTATTCCAGGAAAAGGTCACATTCTTCCAGCAATCCCAAGATAGATATTACATAAGAATACCAGAAACTGGAGAAATTAAGTAAGTTGTTCAAGGAAAAGAAGCAAAGAAGTTACGCAGCCAGAACTAAAGCATGAGCCTATTTGACCCATAAGCTTATCTTCTAATGACTGTAGTAGAGACTTTCACATCTGATATCCAAGTTGGCTTTCTGGGGAAGACAAACCAGACAGCTGGCATTGCTGTGGGCATTTGAGAGCTGAGAAAAGATACTCTTGAAGGAAAGTATTTCCCTCTGAAGCTTATAATTTTGGGTAACAAAGATATTTCTGAGGAAGGAGAGTGTTGCTTTCTTCTAATTAGCCACAATTCAACGGAGATGGACACCATTAGGGATAAAAACTAAGTTTCTACATCTAAACAGAAAGGTGGGCTGTGAGGATAAAGAGGACTGGGGTGGAATGAGGGGCGAGTCCAAAACAGGGAGTTGTTCTGAGAAACTTTAGAGGCTGGATAGGTTACTGGAGTGAGGAATCCGAGGAAAAGCAGCGCCCTGCCTACATAGAAAATGGAGATCAAGAATTGTATGTTTGCTTCATAGTTTTCAAAATGCTGGCTCTGTCCTATAACTGCCTTGAAATTTCCTGATGCCCCAGACAGCCTGACAGTCTACCAAACTAAAGTCTGGAAAAGGTGACAACATCCTGACAGAATATGATAGCTGGAAGGAATCTTAGGATCATTGTGTCTAGTGGTTTGCCAAGTTGTTATAGATGAGAAGCCTTTTCAGCTAACCAAATCCTATCTGGAAGTCAGGTGTGTAAAAGAGAGAAAAACAGCTCTTTTGGCTGAAGCTGGTTTGGGAAACTAATCTCATGCTCATTCATTTTCCTCCCTTTCTCTTCTGTTTCTAAAGTGTGGATCTCTTTTTGTTTACCTATATACTAGGTAGATTTTCTGTACATGTGTCTATCTCATGAATCTCTCAGAAATGACAAGGGGTCATGTAATGTCTCTTAGGTGCCAAGATATGGGGAGCAATATACCAACATTATTATAACCCCACAACCAAATTAAGGCCTAAGTTTTATTCCTACATTATTGACTGGGAATCTGGAGCATGGATAAATTTACTAGCTGAAGATTACAAAAGAAGTCAGTTCAGGAGCCAGAATTTGAACACAATCTGTCTGACTCCAAAAATTGTTATTCTTCCCACTGTGCCTCACTTAGATTTTCATGGAGAGTATTTCCTTTTGTGTTCCTAGTTTACCTTCCCCAAAGTGTGTCTGAATAAAGAGTACCCTATACCTCTGAAATCCAATTCATGTTTAAAAAAAAAAATACACGTGCACACACACACACCCCTTCACCCCCAGTGATCATACAGTTCTATACAGTATATATTTAAAAAATCAATTGAACCATTTCAATTTCCTTAATTAAATTCACTAGACAAGCCTGTCAACGTAGTTCTACAGCCCCTTGAAACCACAGCTTCTGTACGTGACTGGACGGTGATCAAAATTCTAGTGGGAGGCAAAGGACAAGACAGAGGTAACAGTAGGGAAGACACCGCCTCTGAAAACATTGCAGTTCTGAGCTCAGAGCTTACTCCACAGGGGTGCCAAGCAAGATGAGAAACTGACCCTATATGTTCAGTGGGAAAATCAAAAAGTAGGCCAACTGCACATTAGTTAATATTAAAGTGAGAGTCTCTGGAATTGTTTCTGCAAATCCCTCACTCACTGGTCTAATTAGGGAAAATGGAGGATCCCAATGTATCAGTAATTTCACACCAGTGGAAAGCATTGGAGTTACATAAATGTTTACCTCAATAATCCAGGCATGGGGCTATGGCTGCCTCTGAACAGTTTGTGAAGAGGAGGGCATATAAGCAACTGCCAGAGGCTAGTGGAGTTGACCCCAAAATAAGAAAATAAAATCTAGCCACTGGTCATTGGTCACTCTCAGCATGGTATAAAAATGTGACTCCTACAAATTCCATTTTCCAGTTGCCACTTGGCAGGCTGCTTTTCTCCCACACAAAACCCATCCTCGTATTGGGCAGAGGCATGGATGTAGAGCAGCCATCATCTATTATTTCTGGCTAGGCAGCTCCAAGATGGAAGAAATGAATTGTCCCCTCTGTCTCTTTTTCCTCTTGTTTATACTTAATTGTCTTAACATACTACTGGAAACACATGTGATAAATGAGGACAGGAAACGGCATCACTCATCATCCAAATGTTTTTCATTCTCAGCTTTGTGCAATAATAATACATATTTGCATAGCTCTTTACACAACTCATTCACCAGCATCAATTTTTTACATTCTCATATGAATACTGCTAGAAAAACCATGGTTTTTTAGCTGGAGATACAGAAACCAGCTCTCAGATAAGTTTGGCAGCTTTCCTGAGATCACACAGCTAATGAGGTGAGAAGCCAGAGTTAGAACCTCAGGTCTTTTGACTTTGAATTCCGCCGTGTTTGCCTCCTCATTCTCTCTATTTTCTTTTGTTATGATAACATCAGCGTTGTCTGTCTTCCTATTAAATCGCATCTCTCCTCATTTATCTTTATCTCTTAGCCAATGAGAGTGTAGTGCATTTATTTTCAAATCTTACTGAGAGATTCCCCAATAATTTAAACATACTCATCAGCAAAACATTTCTACAAAGTTATTAAGTCCTTCACAAGCACGTTAGAGGGCCACTTTACCAGCAGCCAAAAAATGCATTAATACATTCTTGTGCGTGAAGTAGGCTAAAAATAATATGCACACCAGAGATAATGGAAACATGTTGACATTATTAAGGTTATAACACATTTGAAGCTACCTTAATTGTAATATTGAGCAAATTAAAGATTATCAAGTACAGTGTCCCTGAACATCCTGGAGCAGCATCTTTCCCCATTTGACTAATTGCTGTGACACTTGAGATCTCAGTGTGATGTTTTCCTCCACACAAGTGCACAAGTGGAGGCCACCACAACTCTTTAAATAAACAGGCAGATGTGTTAAATAATAAATTAATTTATTGAGTAATGTCAGAGTCACAGCCTTGATTCTTTGGCTCTGCCACAAACATCCTCTACCAGCTGAACAAAAGGGAGGTAGCTGCAATTTTTGCTCCACTGAGCTCATGTGAAAGATGGAGGGTTTTCTTAATGCTTTATCCATAAGTGAGCTCTGGAGAGTGTGAGACCCCCAGTACTATGATGACAGAGTACAAGGGTCAGCAAATTTGCCCCCAGAGGCTTTGTGAAATTGGTGATCTCCACTGTGCTGAGCAGATGAGAAAGCAGCCAAAGACAACAGGTAAACAAGTGGGCGTGGCTATGTTCCCATTAAACTTTATTTTCAAACACCCACAGTTGCTGGATTTGGCAGATGGAGGTGCTGTGGATTGTCTACTGTGAGGCAGGGGGTGGAACACCAGACGGGGTCAGGGGAAAGAGGTTCATTCATCCTTGAAGCAATCATGCTGTGTGGCCTCAGGCAATTCACTTGCATTCTCTAGGCCTCTTCCTTCCCTAAAGTGATTTCTATTTCTCACAGTCTGAGGCTATGAAATTTACTCTTGAAGAGCAGTTAGCACGCAGAAGGTGGTCTGAATCAGGGATGACAGATTTAATTGGTTGCAAGTCCTGTCATAGTTTGAGTTCCCCTCAAACAGACCCTCAAGACAAGGATTTGGATGCAAGCAGCTTATTTTGGAGAGGATCCCAGGAAGCCTGAGAAGGAACAGGGAAGTGAGTCAGCAAAGTAGAGACAGTTAATAAAGTGTGTTAATGAAGGGGTTACCACAGTAGGCAACTGGGGCTCAATCCTGCTGAGAAATCTCTGAAAGACTACCTGGAAATACCTCAGAATTGTCTCGCTGAGATGTCAAGGAAGCAGGAGTCTTTATCCAACAACTCTCATTACTCATTGGTTGATGGTTACTAGGGAGGAGAAGGGTGACTCTCTGGCACCTCCAGCCTGGTCCTCAGCTATGCCAAGTGCATTCCCGCAGGAAGAGGACAACCTCAGCAGAGCACACAGGAAGCCATCAGAACCGTCTGAGGATTAAGGGTAGGACTTTGAAAGCATCTGCTGTATGTAGGTCCCATTCAGGAAGCACAAATGAGTGGAAAAGGCCTGTCAAGGAGGCAACAGGGAGTGGTAAGATTTGTACCAAATTAGAGAGCACAAGTCCTATGCAAAGGGATTGTGGATTTGGAAGATATTGGCAGATGTTTCAAGAGCAGTTAGAAATCCAGATTTTTATGTAATACACTTGTCTTTTTTAATGTTAGCAACTAATTTAAAATTTTAAGCACACAGTGCTGGCTAAAGAAAAAAAAAAAAAAACTATGTCAGGGCTAGCAGGACTATCACGATGAGAAGATCCATCTTACATCAATAGAAAAACAAAGCACCAAACTTCCAAAGTGAATAAATGAATGAATATAGGTTTGGCTTTTTCATAAATTTATTTTCTCTGTGCTTTGTCTGCAAACCTTCTGGCCCTTACTTATTTGGGTTATTAGCACAGACCCTCACCCACCCACTTACTAAAGCCAGAAGAGAGAGATTCTAGATTTTTTCCTAATCCTGGTCTCATTGCCAATTACTTTTTTGTTTACAAAACAAAACTTCTGGGTGTCCTTGAATTCTTTTCTAACATTTCTATTTCCAGTGCCTCAGTGACCTTAATTCAAGATCTACTCACTTTTTTTTTTTTTTTCTATTTTATGGCCTTATCACTTTTATTACTGGCATAGACTGTGAGCACATCACCCTGCAGCTAGTATTGTTGTCTCTAACCTATGTTTCAAACTGCAAGTAAATTACTTTCTGTAAAAGACTGATCCAATCATATGACTTCCCAATTTAAAACCCATGGGGAAAATCTCCATTTTCTAATTATTAACGAAAGTGTAAATTCTTGGCATGGTTTATAATGTGCATGATTATATCTGGTTCTATTTGCTATTTCTCTGCCATGGCAAAAGACCACACTAAGCTGTTTGCTGTTCTCCAAGACCTTTCGCCCACTGGTCTGCAATCTTTTCATAGAACCAGGATTCCCTCATCCTCACTCCACCCAAATTCACATACACGCACTGTCTCCATCTCTTCAGGTAGTCCCGAACTACCTGGGGTTTTCTTGATGCTAGAGAAGAGAAAGACTAGTTTTCCATGTAGAATTTGAAGAAATATGATGTCTACCTTTCCAACAGGTTTAGAGAATAGAATTTTCCAAGCCAATTTCAAAGGAGTAGTTTCCTAGATGCTTATGTCTGCCAGGCGTATTTTCCACATTCCACTGTCTCTGTCTCTGTGTCCCTCCTAACTTAACCCATTCTCATCACTATGACAATCTACTTTTCATAATAAACAAGTAGGACAGAGACACCCTGAATCTTTTTCTTTAGGGTTCCCTTGAAGTGGTTATTTCTTGAAGCTTGGAAGATCTTTGTACTTGCAATGTACAACACCTGACAATTAGCTCTGTAACAGTCCCCAGATGCACCCAGGTGCTCAGACACTAAGGCACCAAGAGTATCACTTTAATCTATGCATGTCCTCCCCCATGTCCAGCATCCACACATCAAATTAAGAGGAGCATTACAGTTACATAAATCGGACATAATAAATGTAGACAGAGAGAAAGATCTCTGTATCTACTATATTCTAATCACAAAGGAGACTGACTATTCAAACAAACCAAGGCAAAGGAAATGCAGAATGCTATCAGATATTCAGCTACCAAACTTAAGTCCTCTTCAGCTTATAAGACAACTGTAATCCATTATAAAGGTCCTAACGAGGTGGGGGAGGCAAAGGTTCAAAATGCAATCTAAACAGGCTAGGCAGCTTATAGCATGTGAGACAGAATGTAAGTAAAGAAACCTGAAAATAGAGAAACAAGGAGGAAGTCAAAGTGGGCCTGAAGTCCTTTGCTCCTGAAGTTGGGACCCACTAGAGTTCCCCGAGTTGCATTTATTTAGAGAATGCAATGCTGTATCGTATACCTAGAATGCCCCTTTCCATTCTCCACATGAGTTGTTATTAGAGACTTATCTCTGGAATTTTAATAATCTACCTGAGATGACATAGGGGCGTTCTCTCTGATGTTTCCACAGTTTGTTTCTTTCCTCTTCGGTCTTTTTGAGTCTTGTTGGGAACGTTATACTCCTCACCACACCACTGTTATGCTTACATTTGTCTCTCCACTAGAGTTTTGAACCCTTCCAGAGGAAGGACTTGACTTTTATCTATTTATGAGTTTCTAGTCTTATAAATAACTGACCAACAATAAAAGTCAGTGGAGTAAATGAGAAAACGAGTCAATAGGTGAAAGGCTAGTGTCCCCTCAGGGCTAAATTACCTGGGAGGAAAATAATTGCGTGTTTAGGATACCAGCAAAGCGGAAGCACCAAAAAAATTGGAAAAATATTTTGAAAGATTTTATTGTATGATCTTATTAAAGAGTACCATGAGAGAAATCTCATGTTATTAGATTTCCTTACTCTTGTTTTACGGTTCAGAATTGCTTTTATATTATTTTGAATTACATAGGGAGGCCCATCATCTTTTCAAAGCCTAGGGTCTTAAAATCTAAATTCATCCCTGAGTCTCTCTCTTTTTTTTTAATCTTTCCACAGTTTAACCCATCCACAAGGTATCAAGCAACTACTGTGTGCCAGGCCTTATGCTAAGTGCTGGAAATTTAAAGAAAAAAAAAATGCTCACCACTTTCATTTACATCTGCTTCAATATTGTACTTCAGGTTATATTTTTTTCCTATCCAATATTTCTAAGAAGACCCTCAAACTGTTTCATTTGGAGTACCAATCTTTCAAGGGTAGGTTCCAACTCTGAAATTTTGCCTTGTAAAGCAGCCAGCCCCTAACCAAACAGGCATTGCAAGTTTTTTTAATGTATATGATGGTGATCACAACCTTTCCCAAGATATGGGAAAAACTGTCATAAGAAAAGCACTTAGAAACTCAGTTTGGCTCTCTGAAATATTTATAGCAACAAACCTAAACTTGTCCAATTTTTTTTCTGCTTCTAATTTTGCTTCTCAAGAAGCATAACCATTTGCTATCATTGCTGAGGAGAAAGACTATGATGCAGAGATACCAACAGAAGGGATTTGTTTCCTTAGGTGCCTGCAGCAATGAAAGGAAGATCTGAGATAGTAATCTATGACCACAACGCTCTTCAGCAAGCATGTGAAGAATGTTAACATTTTTGTTAACTTCAGTTGATTAATGGACCTACCTCTTTTGGTTGATACAATTTCTTAAAAATGTGCAGGTGTTTCTGTATGGGAAAGTGTTGTGTTTTGGTGCACAAGAGAGGTCCTTCAGAGGAGGTTTCTTTGATCCCTAACAACATGCCCAAAGGCACATGCAAGAAAACGGTACCCAGCCCTATTCTTTCTTCACAATAAAGGGACCTGGAGTGTGAAGCTGAAGTACCAGTCATAGTTCCCAAGTTGTTGACCGCAGTCTGAAAGTCTGAGTTTCCTTTGTAGATGTGTCCCTTACTAGCTCAGTTCAATTTCAGTTGGTTCATTTCTAAGTCTTGATGATCAGGGCAGAAAGTATACATGCCCAAGCTATCCACAGTTGAGGACAGTGAGATCTAAATCATAGTTTAACGCCTTTTTAAAATAAAACCCTATTACCAACACTGGATTAATGAAACATGTCCTACTAATATGGGAAAAGAAATGTAGAACAGAATTTTAATTCATTGTACTTATGGTAAAAGCTGGTAGTTCCTTTAGAATGGCCATCATTCAGCTCCTATATTCATTAGATTTATTTATCTCAAGATATAGATAAAGAAAATAAGACAATAGTCTTATTATCCTATGTGGTCCACTCCTTTAACATCCAGAGGAAGCTGTAACTGGGGATAATGCTAATAGTAGTCATGGAAAAAAAGAGAAGAAAAGAAACATTTTAAAATGCTTACTATGTGTCAATCCCTGTCCTTTCCATAGTTTCTAAACAACCATACAGTAAAATTAACCCTATTTTATTGATGGGGAATTGATGTTGACAGAGATTAAATAACTTGACCAAAGGCTGAGAGTAAACTGCCAAGTAAGAATTCAGATCCAAGGATAGTGTTTTCCCTGCGTCTACACCTCTTCTGAGCCACAAGGGTGATAGTCATGTTTATGATATTTAACTGAAACAAAACAAACAGAAAACTAGCATTCAGCTGAGCTCTTATATCTTGAGTTTTTTTTCCTGTCTCTCTTTTCTCTTGACGTTTTATATTTAAAGTATATCATTCCTGTTATAAATGTCAATAATACACCAAAAATCTTGACTCCATTCTCTCATAAAAGACGAAATAACTTTTTCCAGACGCATTAAGTTAGGGGCTTGGCAGTCAGGAAAAGTGACATAAGATTACATAAGCTAAGAAGAATTGCAGTGTATCACTGGTATCTATATTATATTATATTTTTGGGGGGAATGGGGCTACCTACCAGCAACTCATTTTTAGAATGATGTTGGCATCCTATCATATCTTCTCCAAAAACTTAAGGTTTCTATTCTGACATGCTTGTCAGGAAGGGCAATTTTGCATGCCAGTAGTAACAATGAGTTATTCAAGGTCACATAGCTTGTATGTGGCAGAGCCAAAGACTCAAATTGAGGTCTGCCTTATTCCAAAGACATGCTCCTAACGTATTTCGCCATGTCGATGATGAATCTGGCATTAACCACTTATAACACATACCACACATACTTATACATATGCACATGCACATGTATTTTTCCCTTTGAAAAACGTCAAGCAGTACACTTTTCTTTCTTCTTTTTTTCCCCTGGGAGTATCTCTAGATCTATGCTGTCCAATACAGTAGTTACGAACTGCATGTTACTATTTAAATTACTAAAATCTAAAAAATTAAGATATACTTCTTCAGTCACATTAGCTGTATTCCAAGTATTTAGTAGTCCTAAGTGACTAGTGGCCACTATAATGGACAGCACAGAAATAGAACTCTCTCATTATTGCAGAAACTTATATTGGACAGTGCTGCTCTAATTCTTTAGACTGATAGTCTATGTAAATAAAACTGGTAGTAAAAGTTTACATAATATATTTGCATTTGATGCCACTATTTAAATACAGCACCTTTCTCTATCAGTATGCAGCTGCTTCAGCTGAAAAACGTTTTAATTCATTCACATACATATGTATTCAAGTAACATTTTTCTTGAGTATCTATTATTTGCTTGGTACTGTGCAGAATCAAGAGAATACAAATGTAATACCTCTCCTATGAGTAACTCACAGGCAAATGCTGAAAACAGATATGGAAAAAAATGTAATTTCTGTATAATCTGGAGAGTTTTGGAACAGAAGTGAATGCTGTGGGAGCAGGACTATGGTTAATACCACTGTCACTGAGATTGGTGTCAGTAGGGCTACCCTCCTGTTCTTTGAACAATCCAGCAGGACTCTCCTTCAACAAATAACCCCATGAGAATTGCATAAATCTACCCTGCCAGTCAGTGATTTAGCTGCTGTCCTCTGACTTGGCTGTCTTTCTTTTCGTTGTGGCTGAAAATGGTACCAGGAAGCTGCATAAAACACCAGCAAGCTCTATCCCAACAGCAGGTGGGTATTTCTCTATTTCCTATCCCTGCTTTACAACATAAGATATCTTCTCAAAATCACCCCTGAGACACGGGGAAGCCAAATACAAACAGACTTAGATCAGATGGGCCTCCTGCTTGTCCTCAATAAATCATTTGAAATTAAGAGCACTTCCATTTGGAGCCAAGCAACATAGGAATGCTACAGGGCAAATGCCAGGCTACATGGGAGGATGTAAGAGCTGGCCTACAGGCAAGGTTGAGGCTCCACACAGCTCTGCATTAAGATGCCACTTTTATTATAAGGGAAAGTAAGCAATCTTTATCCAGAATCTGTATGTGTTGGTTTGTGGCTTTAAATAAATAATTCCTAGCTCAATGTTTCAGTCTCCCTTGTCTAGTTAGAGTTGCAAAGGGGAAAATTAAATGGCAAAGTTGTATCACTGGATTACTCCAAGGAATGATCTTAATATTTGACTTGCAAACTGTGATTAATACTGCATAGGTAATGCTTTTTATGGAAGGATGGGATAGTGATCCACATGTTGTTTGGTGAAAGTCAAAAGCCAATTACACTTAAAAGGAATCTGAAGAGCTCATCCTTTGGATCAAAGGGTCAGGGGATATCTAAGCATTCTAGAATTCTTCCCCTGAGAAAAAGAAGCCAAGGGCACCAAGGAGAAGAGAATGATCCCATTGTTTAGGGAGGGTGCCCAGGTGGAAGTATTTCCTCTGACAGATCATGGCGTCTGCTTCACATTTTAGTTGCCACCAATTCTGAGGTTCATTTGCATATAAAGCATCTGGAATAAGCAAAACTAATTTGAATCTTCTTTGATAAAATGTTAGCTGGATTAAAGGATCAGGTAGCTGGTTCCTTTACAAGATTCACTGGAAGGAAGTCAGACAGAGAATGAGATAAAATCATTAGGCCAGTACAACACTGGCAACTGTTCCTCTGAAAACTCAGTCTCTGAAAATGGTATATTGATCTGGCAGCTCCCTTTCCTCCCCTCCGGACTTCATAGTGATCTACAGCACAGAATTGTTTCACCATAGATACACCTGTGGCGTTCTTATCTGCCCCCAATTTTTTAGTTCCTTTGATAGTCAGCTTTACCACAGGGCTGGGAGGACACCCAATAAAGTGTCCTACTTTAAACACCTGGGTAGGTCATTGCTACAGTTTCTATCAGAACTTTTTAGGTGGCTTCATCCCCATCCCCCACCCTTTGGGCTAAGATAACATCTGGCAAAAACAGCAATGACACCATTCCTGTATCTAAATGAGAAGTCATTTTTAAGTGTATCTTTTAGAATTCATAACAAAACGCAGACTTGTAGCTGGAAGCGATCTTCAGACCTCACAATTAATTCCAATTACTTAATTTAATAGAAAAGGAAACTGAAACCCAATGAAACAGAAGTTTACAAGATCATATAACTAGTTAATGACTGAGTCAGGCTTAAAATTCCAGACTTCTTATTTCTAGTTTGTGGTCTCTTCCGTCTAATGCCAGTTTATTCAGTTTTATTCAACAAGTAGTTATCAAGAAATACCTAGGAGAAAACATCTCTCTTGTCTAGGCTCTGGGGAGAAACAAAGATGGTGAATATGCAATTATGTTCTCAAGGAGCTTACAGTTGAATAGAAGGAGAAAGTTATTGATATAAATAAAGAAAAGTGGCCTAAGAAAGAGAAATAAAAACGCTATTCAAAAGAAGGGGGAGATGGAGTTCTGGAGCTACAGGGAATTTTCTAAATGAGGGTAGGCAATCGATTACGATATTGGGTAACTTTTGTTATTGTTTCAACCCGTAAGACCAGGCCTTTCACATTTTGAATTAATCTATTGGCCCACTGTGGTGTGAGAGTGAGGATGTGCCTTAGGACAAGGCTGTGGCCTATATGTCTACATGCTGATAAGGAGTGATGCAGGCCAGCTTAGTGATGCCTGCCTTTCCTGCATGCCTCTTTTTTTTTTTTTTTTTTTTTGGTCATGCTTCATGCATCTGGATTTTCATTATCATCTCTCTGGGACCATTCAAGAAAGAAAGTACCTTGAGGAAGATCTCTTCTATTTTTGTTGCTGAGCATTTTTTATCATGAATAGGTGTTGGAGTTTGTTAATTAACTTTTTTTTCTGCATCTATTGAGATGATCTGATTAAATGCTTTTTCTTTTTTTAGTTTGTTAATGTGGTGAGTTACATTGATCAATTTTTGTTCACAGTTCATTTACAGAAAATGAATATTTTTCTTCCTTCCTCCCTTTCTTTTTCTCCCTCCCTCCCTCCTTCGTTCCCCCTTCTTTCCTTCCTCTTTCTTCTTCCCCTTCCTTCTTCTTCTTCTTCCACTTTCCTTCTCTCCTTTCATTCTTCCTTCCCTCCTCTCTTCTTTCCTTCCTCCCTTCCTTTATATTATTTTTGAATATGGAAAGCCAAAACATGCATTTTAAAATAAGTCCCTATTGTTGGTGCTCAGAAACAGACACTGCAAAATATGGCACTTTGACATGATGGACTGAAGAGGCACTAAAAGTCTCTCTGACCTTCCCAGCCCTCACTCCTGTCTCTCAGTCCTCTTTCTCTCCTGATGCACAGGATGAAGTTGTCCTGTGAAGTTTTCTTATCTACCTGAAGTCCAGATTCACAAGTCCAAGAAAAAGACAAATCATCTGTGTTCCCTTCCCTGAGTTTTCATTAACTCACATCACAGGAAGAGTGAAGTCGGTCAGCATATATGGACAGACTTTTGTTACAAACTACTATCTGCTCTTTGGGCCCAGTAGACTTTGTCCCAGGCCATTGTATGTTCTCCAAGTCCATTTACTGTCTTCTGAAAATCATTTGCTATCACCCAAATTGCCACCCATTTTCCCATCTCCGTTCCTTTTGTAGGAACAGGGCTCCTACTGGGTAATTGGGGAATCATTCCCCTGCACTTCCCCCAAGCCATACATGTTCAAATAAAATATTGTATGCATTTTCTCCTATTAACCTCCCTTTCGTAAGTTGATTTTTAGCAAACCTTCAGAACGCAAAGAGAAAGTTTTCCCTTCTCCCCTATACTATCCTTAAACAATTTAAAACAATATGTGAACATTGCTAAGTAGAACAGAAGGCCTTGTGTTGAAAAGGTAGGTTTTTCTACTTTACACTCTAAGAGGTGAAGTTTTTTTTTTTTTTTTGCATTTTCTGAGTTTATTGATTTCCCTTATAATATTTAATAATAGCATTCTACTGTTCTTTTTGATTTGTTAAACTTACATAACTATTGACTCTTCTTTCCAAGTGAGCCCCTGAAAACAGAGTGTTTCTAATATCAAAGTTTAATGGCATCTTTCCTTAGACTGGGCTCTCTAGAAGAAAATTCTGAGAAAAAAATTTATATTCAGGAAGTTTACTGGGGAGTGCTCTCAGACTCCGAACTGTGAAGAAAAAGGATTGAACAGATAGGTTTACTTTTGTCCTTTCCTTTCTTTTTCTTTCTTTCTTTCTTTCCTTCCTTCCTTCCTTCCTTCCTTCCCTCCTTCCTTCTCTTTCTTTCCTTCTTCCCTGCCCTTCCTTCCTTTTTCCTTCCTTCCCTCCTTCCTTCCTTCCTCCCTCCCTCCCTCCCTTCTCTCTCTCTTTCCTTCCTTCCTTCCTTCCTTCCTTCCTTGACAGACTCTTGCTCTGTTTCCAGACTGGAGTGCAGTGGCACGATCTCAGCTCACTGCAACCTCCACCTCCTGGGTTCAAGCCATTCTCCTGCCTCAGCCTCCAGAGTGCTTGGGACTACAGGCACCCACCACCATGTGCAGCTAATTTTTGCATTTTTAGTAGAGACAGGGTTTCACCGTGTTGGCCAGGATGGTCTCCATCTCCTGACCTTGTGATCTCCCTGTCTCGGCCTCCCAAAGTGTTGGGATCAGAGGCATGAGCCACCGCACCCGGCCACTTCTGTACTTTTCTAAACAAGTGCAAGAGACAAGTGCAAGGTGACTTTTTTTCCATTATTAAATGAAATACAAAAGCATTTTTACCAACTCACAGTGGGCATTCAAAAATATTTTTTGGTCATGTGACCATCACATTCACATTTTTTCTATAAATTTTTCCTTTTTTTTTGTATTACTCGTTTCTCTGTATTTTTCTTTTAAGTAATGATAAAATATGTCAAATAGATTAGGAAAATCACTTTGTAGCTATAGATTATTCTCCCTCTTGGCTTTGGCTACTTTTTCCTAATTTCTAAGAAAATTTGGAGCTTGAACTATAGTGTTTCCACTTGTATCTAAGGGTATGGTCATCAGTAGATTTTAGAGAGAAAACAAATATACTGGATGCCTAAACCAGACCTGGGCATTACCTTCTGGACACGATGGCCTTTCACACTAGTTTATATCTGACATTTCTCTAACTACCACAAGGTGGCAAAACATGTAATTGACTTGGATCGTTAAGGTCTCACGAGATTTGGCTATTGATAAACAAGGGCAAGTATTCCAAAGAAAATGAAACTTGACCTGTTTTTTACTCCAAGGTGTATCTTACATGCTTGGATCTCTTATCTTTTATGGAAAAACAATAGTATGTATAATTAAAATTTATCATTCTTAACTAACCATTGGAGCCATGAAAAATAGCTAATTGTTCACTGTGAGCAATACTGCAGAAATCAGATCTGCTGATTAACAAGTAAACTTACAAACTATTCCTAAAAGATTTTCTCATAAACCTTCTAAGAATTCATTTAGCCTCAGAAATCCCTCCAGATCTGGAAGTTACTCTGAGGCCTCTAATATAATCCCCTTGAACACACTCTTAAGATCCTTCAGCTTGCATCGGTACTTATCAAATATATTTAAATATTTGGCAATAAAATTAAAATATGAAAACTAATATAGCAATTTCCCCCAAACACACAGTTTTCCAAGGAGATTTTGATGATTTAGAAAGAAATCTGTGGAGGATTTTTGGTATTTAAATAAAAGGGCTGCATTCTCACAGTGCTTTTTATAAAAATAAATTGGTCCAAGAATATGATAAAAAATAACCTGTATAAACTAGCTAAACTTTCGAAAGACAGGGAATAGGGAGAGCAGAGTTACCTGCAGGGCTGTCTTCTATTAAGTAAAGCTGATGTATAAAATTCATATTTATAAGTCAAGCATTTTGTGGAGCATAATTGTACTTTGTTAGCACATTTAAAATATGATTCAATTATTTCAACTTTTTAGGAATGTAGATATTGTATGCAACTAAATATGCATCATTATTTTGAACAGTAATTTTTAATCAAACAAGCTGCAGTCACATATATCTAGGTATGCATGTATAGAAATGTGAAAATGACAATATTTGTGTCATCATTTCACCAAATAACCTTTGAGATCTTTAACTACTTTCTGTGAATATAACTAACATGGTTAGTTATGGTTGCAGAACAAATAACCTCTTTTACTTTTTAAAAATTGAAGAAAGTACTTTCAATTGTAAAAGTGCCACTTAACTACATGTTAAATAATTAAATAATACAGATAGAATCATGTCACTCGTAGTCATCACTTCTATCCCTATATTTTTCGTAACAACAGTAAGAATTTTTTCTTCACTAAATCAGTTCAGTGTAAGCATTTCCTCTATGCGTTTACACACAGTACCTTCAGTTGCATGCAATTTTACCTTGTGTGAGGTTTTTTTAAAATGGTATAATACCATACATATTCTTCTTTAGCTTGTTTTTGCAATTCAACGAGCTAAAGAAGAATATATATGGTATTATACCATTTAAAAAATCCTGGTAATCTATTTATATCATTTACATAAATTGACCACACTCAGTCCAAATTACACACAGGATGCCATTGTATGAGTATATCTATTTTCCTTCTCATTTGGATGAACACTTTAACTCTTAAGTTATTTCCTAACACAACAATGCTGCAGTAGACATCATTGCATGTGACTTTTTGTGTATTTGGATATGTGTGTTTCGTTTTTATTACTTTTAATAGCTTGAAGATATATTCTGATTTCCAGTTCTTTTCAGTTGCAAACAATGAAAAAAATTATCCCAATAAGCACTTACAAATTTTTTAGATTTTGGTGTTTTGTATCATTTGTCTTACTGACATTTTCTTCAAATATAAAATATATGGCATTTTCAATGTATATCTTGTTTAAGAATACCTATCTATTTCAAACATTTTGCCCAAATTCTTTTAAAGTAAATTTAGAGCTTAAATCCACTTGGCATTTTGTTTTATTTAGTAAATAGTAAATAGATATCTAAGGTTATTGTTGTTTTCCTAAAATAGCAGCCAATTGTCATAACACCATCCTTTTTTCATCACATGTGTAATATACAACATTTCCATGTATATTTAGATTTGTGTCTGAGAGCCCTACAATCTTCTACTACTGATGAATACTTTTTATGTATCAGCATTATTCTCCTTTAATTACAACGTCATAATATAGTATAATATTTGTAAAAATTGAAACTCTCAATATTTCCTATTTTCTAAGAGATTTTCGTTATATTTATATACGTTCTCTTGCATTTAAATTTTTATTCTTAAGAGACATGAAAGATTATAATGACATTTTGGTGGAAATGAGATTACATTTATCATTATGTTGAGGATAATTGGCATTTTTCATTGTCGAATCTTCCCACTAACTTGATACATCTCCTCCTTATTGGGGGCAGTGCTTTATTAACTTTTAGATTTATTTTTGTTATGTTTGTGGTTTAGTGATTCAGATTTTCTTCATCTTCTTGAGCAGGTTTACATTTTCCCATTATATTTTCTGTTTTGTCTAGGTTTTCAAATTTATTAGCATAACATTTACCTCTGGAGGTACACGGGCACCCCTAACATTGTTGTCCTGTGCAACCACATTTCATTTTGAAGCAGACATGGCAAAAATGTGTTTATCAGTCTCCTCAGAGAAAAAGTTTTTGTTTTATTGGTTAATAATTATGGGTTTTTAATTTTTTTTCTGTTTTGGTCGTTGTTGTTTTTTCTATTTCTCTAATTGCTGCATTTATATTTTATTCTTACTCCTACTTTTTGGAACTTGTTTGAACTTTTCTAGTTTACTTCATTGTTATTTAGCTCATTTATGTGAATACTTTTTATATGCCCCTGAAGTTATAAATTTCTCTTAGGCACTTCTTCAATAACATACCCATTGTCATGTATTTATTATTTTCTTTTATCTATAACTTTGTTTTTATATAATTTGAAACTTTCACAGAAATTACAAAATAGTACAAATAACTCCAATTATGCTTTTTATCCAGATTTGCCAGTTGTTAACATTTTGCCCCATTTCCTTTTTATTCACTATCTAGATGTATCCATATGCAAACATGTATATATCTTTGTGTACACATACATATATATGTGTGTATATATACATATATATAAAATACACACATTTTTCTGAAAAATTTGAGAGTAAATTGCAGACATTTTTGTTTCTGTACTCCCTATTTCTTACATAATCACAAATGAATTTTCAAATCTCTAAATATAACATTGATACAATGATATTAGCTAATCTAATATCCATAATAAGTTACACTAATTGTTCAAATAGTTTTCTTTTTCATGATACAAAACAAATACCACCTATTTCAGTCAGTTGTTACATCTCTTAAAAATCCTTTAATCTGGAAATTTTTTCTCAGTTTTTCTTTTTCTTTCATGATCTTGATTTTTTGAAAGGTAAGGATCGTGAACAAATCATGAACTTTAGTAAATTTGTTTCTCATAGAAACATAGATTAGAAGTTCTGAAATAATTTTTAAGCTTGAGGACCTGAGTAAATATATTGAGGATAAACAGAATTAGATTTCTCACTGATAGAGAAGGGAGTTACACATGTGAAAAAGCAGACTAGAATGAATTCTGTCCTGTGGAATGTGCCTAGAAGCAATGGTACTCCTAGAGTAAGGAGCCTAGCTAAGCTTGCGATGTAAATAGTGTTTCTCATTAAAAGGAACCAGGACTCCTGAAGAAATAGCTGGCTCCAGAGCTAGAACAGGGAAAGTATAAAATAAGCCAGTAATACCTTAGCTCAGAGAGTAATATTCAAAAAGTGATGGAGTCATGTAAAAAAGACAAAAGAGCCTTTTTAAAAGGGCTCTCATTAGCCAAATTTGAAACAATTTTGAGATCAAAATACACAATGATTATAATAGATTATATTCTATTGAATAAAAGAGTTCACGAGTCCACAGAGCTATAGATAAATTTGATCAATCGATAGATAGAGAAGGGGATGGAAAACTCTTCTACTAGAATGTCACTCATAATTATTTATAATTTGAATCTTACTTTTTCTTTAATTCAGGATTACTTAGAAGTTGTGATTTTTAAATTGAATAAATTTGGATGGTAAGGTGTGTTCATGGTGGGGGATTCTTGCTTGTTGTGGTTAGTCTCTGTATTCAATTACAATCAATAAATGTGGCCCAATGAATTTTTGCTTTTTTGATTATGTTGAGATAGCCTCTGTGGAAGAATTGCATAATCAATTTTTGGGAACATTCTGTCCATGTTAAATATAATTATCTCATTTAAATTGCTATGCTCTCATTTAATGTATAAAATTATATGCAACTATACATATAATACTCTCTGTATATACAATTATACTTAAAACCAAGAAAGAGAATTACTTTTCTCACAGCATAAGAGATCTAGGGCAAGCAGACACAACTCATGCAGTAGTTTCACAATTTCATAAAAGTCCCAGGCTCCATCTATCAATCTGCTATTCCATTTTCAGCAGGTAGTTTTCTTCCTAATGGCTACCTCTTTTTCACAATCTAGTCTTTTTACCCCCACTTATCATCTTCTATACAAGAAGAAAAAAGCATGGTGCTTTGACACTTATATCAGAAAGGCTGGGTACACTAAGAAATCCCTAGTAGCCACCTGCATGTATCTCATTAGTCAGCAGCATGGCGAGTGGCCACCCCTACATATCGGTGTGAAGCTTAGGAGTGAGATTGCACATAGAGAACTGTTTGGGTAGTCATCAACATATGGATGTTACTTGCAGCTTTGTGGTGGATGAAATAAGATCTCCCAAGGACAGTGTGCAGAGATCAAATGACTTAGGGCCTAGGATCAACATCAATTAAGAAATGAGCAGAGGAAAAGCCTGCAAAGGAAGTGGAGAAGAGCCAGTCAAGGAGATTGGAAATAAACCAGGCGACTTTGGATCATAACAAAGCAATTTATTTCAAGAAGGTCCAGGAATCAAATGTCAAGAATCAAACATCAAGAGTTACAGAAGGCTGGGTGCGGTGACTCACGCCTGTAATGCCAGCACTTTGGGAGGCTGAGGTGGGTGGATCATGAGGTCAAGAGATTGAGACCATCCTAGCTAACACAATGAAACCCCATCTATACTAAAAATACAAAAAAATTAGCCGGGCGTGGTAGCAGGCGCCTATAGTCCCAGCTACTCTGGAGGCTGAGGCAGGAGAATTGCTTGAACCAGGGAGGCAGAGATTGCAGTGAGCCGAGATCGCGCCACTGCACTCCATCCTGGGCAAAAGAGCAAGACTCTGTCTCCAAAAAAAAAAAAAAAAAAAATCGCAGAAAGATAAGGACAGAATTATATATTTTGTCTACAATTGCCTGATTTTTCCCTTCTCTTATTTTTCTTCCTGCTGCAACAAGGCATGGACAAGAAATCACCTTTCCAAACCCCTGCTTACATGCTCCCTAACACGCGATAAGTCCTCACTTAGTTGTCATTAGCCCTCATTCTTTTCATTTACATAATTTCCCCAAGAAACTTAATGAAAACGTCATAATAGAATTTTTAAAAGAAGATATCTAAACAGTGGCTCCTCAGGGCCAGGCAGAGGGCACCATCCCTTTGCTATTTTCTGTTCTCTTCCTATCACACTCAGTTCAACAAAAACAACAGCAAAAAAAAAAAAAAAAAAAAAAAAAAAAAGGAGAAGGAAAAAAAGAGGGGGAAAAAAGGGAAAAAAAAAAAAGCCCTTATCTGCACAGTTGTGATGAATAGACTTGATTGGGCTCTCACACAGCAGGCAGGTGATGGCCATTGCCTGTCTATTTCAGGACTAAACTTTAGACTGGCCACAGGTGTTTTTCCTTTTTTGGCTCTGCGGCCCTGCCATCATTAAGTTTGCCTGAGGCAGCAGACAGCTTCTGGGAGACCAAAAGATGGGGGGAGGCAGGGTGCAGAGACAATCCAGCTGACATTTTAAGCAGGAAATGCAACCATCTGAATGTAAAGAAGATAAACCCTGTCTCTACACAGACTGTTCACTCAAGGGAAATTGAGGTAAAATATAACAGGATTTAGAGAAGGGAAATTCTAGAGAATGTGCCTTTGAGATAACCCTTGCTCTTGCTATCTGATTACTAGTAGTCCCTTCCCATTAGCTAGAAAAAAAAAATGAAAAAGAGGAAAATGAAATTCAGAGTTATGACTGGAAATCTATAATTTGGTGGGAATGCTTTTCCTGTATCAAATTTAATAATTAGTTTAAATTATGTACTCAATCTAACAACACAAATATAAAACAAATATATGTATAAAATGAACTTCGTCGGGTTTCTTCTTAGCTCAGATAGATTGTTACTTTTTATGAAGTATGATTTCTAGGATACTGAAGAAGTCTTCTTGCCCCTGCTTCTCAACTCTTACCCCTAGGAATTTTTTATCTACCGACTGGTGGTGCTCTAAATTTCTTTAACAGGGTGCAAATGTTTCAAATTTGAGTTTAGGTTTGACATCTAAGGTCCGTAGAGGAAAACGAATGCTATCTTAAATTTACCTTAGACTATAAATGAATGATATCGTAGCCTGGCATTAGGTTTTCATAAGGAGGCTGTCACTAGAGGTAGAAAGGACAAGAAGAAATGCAGAAGTGACAATTGTGAAGGCAGTATCCCTAAGACTTTTACATCAGCCTGGATTTTTTTTTTTTTTTTTTTTTTTTTTTTTTTTACCCTGATGAGTTTATAAACTTTACCCTGGAGTGTATATGAGTAAATATATGCAAAATGCAGATTGCATTTCTGCATATGAAGACTTTTACACCAGAAAAGGAAAAATTATGTGAAGTAAAATGAACACCATTGCTTACATAATTTCTAAACATAGCTTAAAAGTACAGATTCATAGATTTTTAAAATATAGGGATCATGGGGAAAGTTAAGAGTTTTGTTTGCTTGTTTTTCTTTCTGCCTTTTAAACAGAGTAGATGGATTCTTTCCCAGTTGTTAAAAATCTGATTTCTGGGGAACATGGAAACACATTTCTGAAAGATTATAGAACCTTTTATTTAAGATGATCTTAAAATTTCATGAAAGCCCAATCACTTATTTTGTAATTGAAATGTATTATTAAGAAAATTATAAAAACATTATCCAGATATTTTCCACTGTGACATTCTTGTACTTTTAGGAAGGAAAATGATGCCCTATAACAGAAAACATACTTTTCAAAGATCAGCCCAGCAAATCGGCAGCATTGCCAAAGTTAGAGCTGTGAGATTTGTCTTCCAGGTCCCTGTTCTAATCTGCTGGATGGTCGTCTCTTTTAGTTATCACGTAAAACCATCCATGTAGCTCCAGAGAAAGGATAATTTTTTCATCAAGTGAGCCAGAGACATTCTGGCAGCCATTTTCTAAATTACTACCAAGACTCTGTTATTGCTAGGTTTCCCACCTCCATCCCATCCCCAGTAGTTAATTGATTTAAAAAACACATTTATTGCTGTTATAAAAGGAGTAGGTGATATTTACATGACTTTGTGTATTTGCATGTGGTGTTTCTTTTACAGAGGTAATGCTCACAGGGGACCTCATAAATGTAGACTATTTAGTCTACTCACATGCTGCTCAAGGACCTTCACATTTGGAATCTGGGATGAGTTTCCTCAAGCTGGAATAACTTAAGGGTGCTCTAGGGGAAATCTGGCTGCTGATGGGCTGGAGAAGCTGTAGTGAACAATATCTGGACTTACATGTAGATCATTGCTTGGAGGAACTAATGATGATAAACAGTCATTGACTTTGAGCCTCATCCCAGAATATGTGTGCTGGGCTAATGGATAATGGGAAAGCATTAGACAGTTCAAGTATGCATTCCAATGGGCACACAGATAGGCTTAGTCTATTGGGAGACAACGCTGTGTACTTTGTGTTTGTCACTATATTTCCAAGGATACACAAGACAGTCATATTTCTTGGTGTTTTAAATACCCATACGTATTTGTAAACCATAGAGTTGTCCCTTTGGATGGATTGAGTAAAACTGAAGTGAAAGAAGTAATGGTTGTAAGTCAATGTTTTTCTTTGTTGTTGTTAGCATAATAAAAGGGCTACAGAAGAAATATCTCTTGCAGGTGGAGCCTTGGGAGGTAATTAGGCCATGAGAGTTCTTCAGTAATACTTTTGCAAAATTATAATCTTCATTATAGTGAGGTTCTGTAGCATTAATAGAAGAAAGCCTCAAAATGATGGAAAAATAATTATGTTTATTAAACAAGCCTGGTTGCCGCTTATGCCACTCAAGGTACAGCACTAAATTCTAAGGAAGACACAGAGTGAGAGAAGTAATGGCTCTGTCTGCCCTTGAGGAGCTTAGAGTTTATCAGGGAAGATAAGGAACATGGATATAAACAATGATAGTATAGGATAAAGATCAGAAAGTTTTATAGAAAAAGTCCAGGAGAAAACTGTGGGAGTGGTGAGGAAACAGGCTCTACTCAAAGCTATTGGCAATCAGAGAAGGCGTCCTTGTGGTAGTGAGATAAGATTAGAGCTTTAAAAGATAGGTGGAATTTGAGTATTTAGAGATGAGAGAGGAAGGAATTCTAGGAAGAAAAACCAATGCAATCAAAAACTTGAGGAGCTATATAGAAAGACAGACGGTCAAGTTCTGAAAACAAGAAAGTTAAGATTGACTGGATTTTTATTAATTAGTTCACAATTGGATTTGCTTAGAGTGCCTAGAAAGATGAACCTAGTTTTAAGAATATTTTTCACCTATTTGACATACCTTGGTGAGAGAAAGCTAGTGGTTACAGAAAAGACCATATGGAAAGATTGAATTTAGTTAGCTACAGAGACTCATTAAGAAACAGGAGAGTTAGCATTTGCTTGAGTGGAGCATCTCAAGGAAACCCCACTTGGAAGAAAGCAAGTTTGTTAAGTAGGTGGAATATTCCATTGCCTAGCATTTGTTGGATAAAATTTTTTGGTCCTCAATTTTACTGTTAACATTCATTTCAGGAAGACCTGTCGAGTTTTAGTTGGCTTTCTGTCATATCCCATGGGTCATTTTCAGACTAATTTGTGTTTTTCAAGATTCAGCAACCAAAGCTATCTTCGCCTGTCTGCTCCATTTTACATCCATCCTCCACCCAAGAAAGTGTTCTCAAATAACAGTATTGATTGGAAGAGAGAAAATGAGAAAAAAGAATAAAGGAATATATTTTAAAATTGATGTAGAGTTTGCTATCTTACTCTGAGCCATTTGTGAATGTATTAGTTCTATTTCCCTTCTTATGAAGAAGTGTTGGTGTGACTGGCTACTTCTTCTGAGGAAATAGATACCAGCAGAGTCCATGTCATCTGCAATCTCACCTACCACTTGGAGCTTTCATATCAGTGTACTGAGTGTATGACCCGACCCTAATTCTTCACACAGCAAGGGCCAAACAAAAGTAACTATCTACTTGCAAGACTTGGAATTTTGGTGTGTGTGGAGGGGGAGGGGCGTACTCAGTGTCCCGGAAATCCTGATTTCAACAGTAGCATGTTCATTATTTCAGAAATGTTTCTGAGATTACTAAAGATAATTTTGATTTACTCTCTTTATATAATTCACTTCCTCCTCCTTTCTTTCTTCCCATTTGGTTTTTGTGATTCTTGGTCTGTTCTTGACTTCAATAATGCTGACAATCTACAATTTCCTCCTCTATTTTTTGAGTATCTTTTTTTTTATAGTAGCCTATAAACTACCTCGTTAATCAGATAGTGTAAAATCCAATTAGAGACATTAGAATCCAGAAATACAAGTGTTAAGGAATGTATTTCTTGATTGACAAGGAAGCCAAATAGACCCATCTATTTAGAATCTTAGCAACAATTAGCTGCCTTAGTTTCATTTATTGTGACATAAAAAATCTGGTTTATTGAGAGCTCTATTGAAGAAGATTTCTATGATATGCACCATGAGAAAATATCTTCAAACTAAAATGATTGTTTTGCTGTAATAAATTGAACCATATGTACACTATGTTATTCAATCTTTTTTCTTCAAGGCATAAATTGATATTAAAGAACATTTAAGTCATAACACATGGTTATCCAGGCATGAACGAGGCAATAACCCATATAAGTTGTCAAGGTGAAGCCAAAGCATTTATTAAAGGTTTGTGTTGTTTTTGAAAAGTGCATGGTTGGATAAACATGGATTAGTGCTATTATGCTGCTACGATGACTCAAGTGTGTTTTTACAGTGTCAGTAATTTTTATGTTTAAAAATCACTGGTGCAGTATATTAGCTATAATTTATGTTTATCATCTTGTGTACTCTAATAGGTTTCAACAAACCATTTAACACTTCAGCTTGTGCATATACATTACTTAATAGGTATTTATCTTAAAAAAGAGATACTTAACGGGACTTTCAAAGCTTGCAACTGCATGCTAAGAGAGAATACTGCAGTGTGTCACATTAACTTTCTTTTTCCTGTTTGCAGTTAACTTTGAACATTCTGACCACTTACTTCTTTGTTCAATGTGCCTCAGAATGGCACAAGAAGAATATAGTCTGTTAATGTCCTTGTCAGCGGGAATGACATCAAGTTCTCCCTGCATCGAGTGTCCGTCACACTTGCTAAGTAGGGTGGCTGCAAGATACAGCCAGCACAGCTGAAAATATGACAAAGGCCCAGAAATCAGTTTGCCTTATTGGGGTGCCCTTTCAGAAAGTACTGGTTTGCTTCTGACTGTAGTTGTATCTGTGAGGCAATTTTTGATTTATGTGACCTAGCCACTTATTTTAGAAGAGTCTCAGAGAGAACCCTAGGCGCTGACTGTATGGGAGTGGGGGTTGGTGGGGAGTCAGTTGCAACTTCCCAGTCACAGGAGGTTTGTTGCAGCAATACAAGAGGGGCACTTCATTTATCATGACACTATTGATTCTTCCAAATAGTGCTATGCTTATTGTTTTTGCTGCAATGATGACCTATTTCTCTTTTGGTTATTCTCGGTAGATGAATTACCAGAGTTTAGTTTTTTCATAAAGGAGATTGATTCACTTTTAAACTATATCCAGAGTTGGTGATGTGGAATGAGGTGTTTGTCTTAAAAAAAAATTAGTTTAGTTTAACTACATTTTGACTTACTGAAAGGCATGACAGAGATGCATTTGGAGGGGAAATACTCATGAAACTCTAGTTACCACTCAAATAAATAATGACACTTTATTTCTGAGATGGCTGGATAAGATTTTGTTAGGGATCCTGAAATTATAAATATACTGATCCACTCAGTAATAAATGTTTAGAAAGAGACTATAAATTCTCTAGGGCCAACCAAGCACATCAGTTGGCTGAGTTAGCAAACAGGGAGGATTTATTACTCATCAGAGACAAGTTGACCAAGATGAACTGTTTGGTATTGTGAACAACCTTTTCTCTTGTAAAACTTGTGATGTCACTTTGACACCATATCAGAGATAGCCATTATATCTTGATCTTTTCAGAATCAGCAATCTCTGGTAACTGTACCAAAATAGTTTCTTAAACATTTCATACTTTACTATTTTCATAATACCATTAAAGTTATACGTAAAACATCATGGACAGTTTATATAAAAATGCATGTAGATTGTGTTTTCCATGAAAATAATTAGAGGGAAAAACTCATTAGCATCTAGCATGAATAGTTATAATTTCAAAAGGAACAATAAGGATAATGATTTAGCCCAAAACTTCCAATAGAACTTTCTAGAATGATGTAGAACTTTTGGAAATGATGCACCTTCCAGAATGCATCACGTCTGAGCTATCTAATACAGTAGCCAAGAGCCGCATATGGCGCTATTGAGTACTTGAAATGTGGCTAGTGCAACTGAAGAACTGAATTTTTCATATATTGAATTTTAATTGTAATATAAATAACTACATGTAGTTAGTGGTTACCATGTTGTATAGTGCAAAGAGATCAGTCTATGTAAGAGAAAGCTTGCAGAACTAGTTACCTGTGGGAGTAGCACTGGGTTACAGAAATAGAACTGATGATGGCAGACAGGGAGATATTTCAAGTGCCCTCTTTTAAAAGTCAGTTTAGGGCAAATCAGAAAATACAAGAAAGATGATAGGAGCCATAAGATATCAAAACCTAAACAGCAAGAGAGCTTACTCTAAGAGTGCAACTGTCCACACACGAAGCTTAATATCAGTACAAGTAGACAAATATGGAACTAAATTTTATGAAACATGAAACAGATAAAATATTTTAAAGAGTTTATATTTAGAAAACAAAGCATACTTAGTAATGGAAAATACTTAGGTATCATTATTAATATTCTTATTTACTTTAACAAAGTACTTGAGAGAATATGAACTGGAATATCTATACTAATTTAATAGTTCTCATCTCAGCAAATGATAATGCCATTCCTGAGTAGTTAAGTGAGAATCCTAGGACTTACTCCCAATTGCTGTCTTTCATCTCATCCTCAATTAATAATCTATCACCGATTCTGCCCTTATTACCTTTTACAGAGAATGTGTCTTGATTCTCTCCTCTTCATCCTCTCAAGTGCCATTTTTGCTCAGGCCATTTCTCACTCAGGCTTTTAGATATATATCATAGTTGTCTTCTGGCTTACAGTTTCCTCTGTCCCTCTAGCCACCCCTTCCCACAAGTACCAAGGTCATGTTGGTCACCTACTTAAAACCCTTCAAGGGTTCTGTGGACTGAATTCTGGCCTAAATGTTTATATCCATGCAAATTTATATGTCAAAATGCTAGTCCTCAGTGTACTTGCAGGTGGGGCCTTGGGAGGTAATTATGCCGTGAGAGTAGAGCCCTCATGAATGGGATTAGTGCCCTTATAAGAAGAGATATGAGACAGCTTGTATCTCCTCTCTTTTTGCTCTCCTTTAGATGAGGGTAGAATGAGAAGATGGCCATCTGCAAACCAGGAAATGAGAAAAAGGGCCCTCACCAGGCACCGCATCTACCAGTACCTTGATCTTGAACTTCCCGACCTTCTACAACTGTGCCAAATAGATGTCTGTTGTTTAAGTCTCTCAGTCTATGGCATTCTGTTTTGGCAGAGCGAACTGACTAATACAAAGGGTTTCTCATCACCTGCAAGTTATTGCTCAAGACCTTTAGCACACCATACATGTCACTTCTTCATCTTTTCCTTCCTGTCTTTCAAGCCCTGACCCCTGACACTGACTGACTTACACCTTCTATTCTAACCCTTACTGAGTCATAGCTTCCCCTTTTGCTGGCTCTTCATCTTTGTACATATTGTCCCTATATTTCCTCCCCCTTTTACTCATCCTTCAAGACTCACCTCAAATACCTCCTCTGTGAATCTTTCTCCTGCACGTCTCCCCCAAAAAGGAATTAGTAATACGGTATTCTTATTCTGCATCCCTATTAAGTGTAGTTATGGCATTGAATTCTGATTCTCTATTTGCCTGTCTTCCTCAATTGACTGGGGGACCTCGGGGCAAGAAAACATACTTTATTCATCATTACATTTCCAATACCTGGTGCCATGACTGACTCCCAGTAGAAACTTCATGAATGTCTGGTGAATGAATGGACACTTACACGGTCACGTCTCTTACCTAGCGATGTCTGAGGTATGCCTGGCTGCTGAGGCTCTGTTATGACTCGGATATGCCTGGCCGAAACTACCAGAGGTGAAGTCTTTACAACTTGGAAAAATTAAATACTTATCTCGATAGATAGATAGATAGATAGATATACAACTTTATTTTTAAATACATTTTAACATGTTATATTATCAAAGGGGACTCTATTAAGACCACTAATAATCCCAAATAACTAACTTAATGAACAGAGTTGTCAGACAGTTAATCTATACAAATATTGTTACTTTTTCGCATTTTGTGATATTTGTAGTATTTTCGGCATTTAAAAATATTGTATCATTTGTGATGATTTTCTTACTCCAAAAAATATTCATGTATACACCAAATATTGTGTGCATACTTTTGGGTTCTTTTTCTTAAAAAGAACCTGCAAAATTGTATAAGCTTCAGGTCTTTAAAAGGGAGGCCAAAGTATTAACCTTCTCTAAGTATAAAATGTAGAATCAGAATTGAATTTTTTTGAAAAAAGACCAAAAAAGTTAAGCATTGGTATGAATTTGGACAAGTCAGTTAACCTCATTGTATCTCCATATCCTTGCTATAAAATGAAAGAGTGGGAAGAAAGAGGAAAGCCCCTCCAGCTCTAAATTTTATTATTTCCTTAAGTCTAACAATAATTAAAAATTGTGTGATAAACTAGTTTGTTCATACCAGTGGCATACCTGGTGCTTCTCTGAGAGTCCTATGGTTGTAACATTCAGCAAATATCTAATTTCCACCTTCAAATTACCTCATCATAGTCATAGGAAGGTAAGCAGGCAGGACATTAGATGACTGGTGGTTGGGGATATTGGCAAATTTGGTTGAAAAAAATTAACTTTGGTCAGCATAACAGGTATGTTAGCAAAGCTTAAGTAAACAGTTTTTTTTTTTTCCTTCATTCACCAACTAATTTATCCCTTTATAATTCAGGAACTATGTTAGTAAATGAGAATACAAAAATTAATAAAACGCAATGCCCTCCCCCAACAACTATACAGGGTAAATGGCTAAGACAGATAAAGGAGCCCAGAATGGCCCATTTGGAAATATTAAGAGAAGGCAATGAATATTAACGAATGTGACTAATGTAGCCAGGCAGAAAAAATTACGTAGAGGCAGGTAGTGGGATTGGGATTGGATAAGATTTGAGGCAAATTTCAGGTGGAGTCTTCAGTATGTACAGAGGTATGAACATGGGAAATAATTTATTGCATATTACGATCTAAGAAGAAATACGACTTCAGAGTTGTAATTTGCAATAGCTACAATCTTCCAGGGAGCAGAGTAAGTGAGAGTAACACAATAGAGATTGATAGGGGGCTGTTCTCAGCTGGGGGGCACACACTCTCTCTAAGGGAGAATATCAGTATCAGCCCCAGTGGACTCCTATCTTGGAGAAGACAGAGCTGCTGTTACTATAAGACTTTTACCACATCTGTTGAAAAAGTGATCACTTGGTCATGTGAGAAAGGCTGTAAAATATGACAGACATGTTTAAATCATTGCTTAAAGGAAGCAAAACATAGTTTCAAGGCTATATGTGTTAAAGGCCTTGTGGAATATATTGTTTCACATTAATTACAATCAATATTATTACTGCATTAAATGTAAGAAGTTTTCCTTTCTTATAATCTCAAAATCTCTCAATAGGAATCAACAGTATTTTTAAAACTTTTTAATTGTAAAAAATTTTAAACATACACAAAATTAGAGAGAATAACATAATCTAGGTACCTGTTACCCAGCTCCAACAATTATCAACATTTTACCATTCTTGTTTAATCAATGTATTCACACTTTAAATCCCAAACATTTCATTCCTTCATCCATAAAAACTAGTACTTCTCCAAAAGATAAGAATTTTCAAAACATTATCACGCTGAAAAATATTGCAATAATTTGTTATTATTACCTAATACCCAGTTTATGTTCAACCTGTCCTGATTATTTCATTAAATGTCTCTTTTTCTTTCAGTTTGTTTAAATCAGGATCCAGACAAGATTTTAAGTCCATTTGCACAGCTCTTCTCAAAAATGATTTTGCAACAGACAAAGCTATTTACTTTAAAGAAACTGTGTTGCCCTTAACAATAAACATATAAAAAGTGGGCCATGATTAATGCTCTTGGTAACACTTTTACTCTTCTGGGCTCTGTTAATTATTGCTGTGTGACCTTGATTTTAACCTTTTGCTTAAATTCCTTCATCTGTAGAATAGGGATTTAAAAAAATCTATCTCGTTGAGTCCTTAGTAGGATTAAATTAAATAAACCAGTATTGGGGGATTTAGAGTAGTGCCTAGTACAAGGCAAGCCTTATGTAAGGGTTTGTTAAATAAATCTTTTAAAAGTAATTCCCTTCCCTGCCTTCCCCTCGCCTCCCCTCCCCTCCCCTCCCCTCCCTTTCCCTCCCCTTCCCTCCCCTCCTCTTCCCTTCACCATATTGGCCAGGATGGTCTCAAACTCCTGGCTTCAAGAGATCTGTTCACCTTGGCCTCCCAAAGTGCTGGGATTACAGGCCTGAGCCACCATGTCCGGTTATTATGACCCCTCTTATCAGAGATTAAAAAATAATAATAATTAAAAATATAGATATATATATATATATATTTCTTTTAGACTGGAAGATCCCTGCCCTCATTTTCAAGTGACTTGTGTGATGTTCTCTATTTTGTGCAGTGAGGTAGTCTGTCATTTTAAAATAAAGCCCTTAATGTTTAAAAAGAAAAATACAAAATAAGATAGTTCTTTTTTCATTGTCAGAAAGGCAAGTGTCAACAACATCACAGGGAAAGTTGTGGAATCTCCCCTGTTTGTGCATTGAATGAATTATAATAACATTGATAACATCTTAAATACCAGAAGGCTTATAATTCTTTTATTTATATATGTGGAAAAACTTGGGAAATTTGGCTACAGTTTTCTTGTTGTTCTGTTATAAGAAGAAAGGGGTTTCTTTGTGGCATTACTGCATTTAATATGCAGATAAACTTCTGCCTTGGATGACACATAAAGTGATACTCAAATTCTAAGATCCTTTTTTATCATCCCAGAGAGAATCAGTTTGTACAAACTTGATAAATAGCCATAGTCTCTATTTTTTGTTTTTAAAGTCAAAGGAAACCAGTAAGCTGAAGAAATCATGGGAAGAGTTGAGTCAAGCAATTCCAGACAAAGCATTCCAGACTGCTTCCAACTTCAGAGAAGTTTTCTGACCGTCTTCTTAGACTTTCCTTATCTGTGATGTCATACTAAAAGAACACTTCGACTATGTAACAGCAGATTGTAAATACATAACCTACAATTTGTATTTTTGCCTCTCAATCCAAGATACCAAAAATTATATTTAAAAAAATTAGATGAGTCCTAAACTTCATATTTATAGGATTCAAACAAGTTTAGTAACTATATCTTCACATTCTTCTTTAGTGTGTGTGTGGTTTTTTTTTGTATAAAGTTTAGAAACACTGCTTAACAAATACAAAAAATGCTACTAGTGTTTTACTATTTTAATTTGAACTTGATATATCTCTTAAACTGTAAGTATCCTTAGCAAATTGTTGGCAGTCATAGAAATTATCATCTTTACATTTAATCCCTCCCTCCCTTTCTTTCTTTCTTTCTCTTTCTTTTTCTTTCTTTCTTTCTTTCTTTCTTTCTTTCTTTCTTT
>NC_045435.1:148859511-148957304 GCF_002776525.5 Piliocolobus tephrosceles | reverse complement strand
TTTCTTTCTTTCTTTCTTTCTTTCTTTCTTTCTTTCTTTCTTTCTTTCTTTCTTTCTTTCTTTCTTTCTTTCTTTCTTTCTTTCTTTCTTTCTCTTTCCTTCCTCCCTCTCTCCCTTCCTTCCTTCCCTCTTTCTTTCTCTTTCTTTCTGTCTGTCTTTCTTTCTCTCCTCTCCTTCTTTCTCTTTTCCCTTCATGCCTTCCTGCCTGCCTGCCATTATCAATCACTTGAAACTCAGCATATATAACACTTGTAAAGTCCTGAGAATGTAAAAGCAGATTAGACATACTAGCTGCCCTCACGATGCTCGCAGTCTTGTGGGAAAGACAGATTGTGTAAACAATCAGCATTGTCGTGACTTAGAGGTGCCATGATTGAAACTTCATGGTGAGAACATGCAGAGCCATGGAGATATAAATATAAATTTTCCCCTCTTGGCAAAGGTAAGGCCTACATAACAGCCAAGTTACAGAGTGGATCTGAGGTAGGGAATGCTGAGAGGGAACAGGTTTGGATGAGGAAATTTGAAGTGCCTGTAATATATCTAGATGGCAATACCAGGTAGGTTGTTAAAAATGCAGGTTTAGAGTTTAGAAGAAAACACCAACCTGAACACTGGTGAGCCAACGGCATTCAGGCGGCAGTTAAAGCCAATGATGTGGGATAGCGTTCTACAGGAGTCCAAAAGACAATCGCCTCAACATCCCCAAGGGAAGCCTCATTCTATTAGAGACAGAATGAAAAGCAATCTGTGTTTTCTAAATGCATTTTACATCCTTGCCTGAGAGCCAGTTTTGAAAAAACATCTTGGCTACAAGGAAGCAAGAGAAAGTATAATGGAGGGGAGAGAAAAGAGGGGGACTAAAACTGGTTTGAATTGTTCATGTTCTCTAAGTAAGAAAGACAGCAGGTATTCAGACCTAGAATTCAAAGCCCATTCTGTTTCCTCATGAAAGTCATGGGTCAAGGACTCAGGGAGAATTTCTGGATACAGCATATTCTCAGCTGCGAGAGGCAGAATAAGGGGTTTTGTGAATTTAAAGATGGGTTTGAGACTCATCTTGGAGAGTGATTTGTAAATATATAGATTAAGTTTCCCTGTAAAGTTAGGTTGGGAACCAAGGATGAAAGCGTTTACTAAGAATGCTGATGCAAAATGTCTTGGAAAGGAAAAGAGTGTTATTTAAGCACATAATTTAATGCCTCCAGGTTTATCTCCTCGCGTTATTATAGGTAGTTGTTAAAGAAGGTGTGTAACAGGTAATCAAGCATCTTGAGGACAGTAGCTTTGATGAGTCGTCTCTGAGCATGAATCCCCTGATCTCATCTCCTGTGGGTCTCTGCTGTTGGCCACTCTAAAACCTTGCAGCAAGGCCCAGTGGACAGGGAGTGTGGGCTAGGATGTAAGCCTCATGAGGAAACCTGTGTGAGTCTCCACATATTTTTCCATGTTGACATACCACCTCTGTTACCTTGGGCCAGTTCTGTAGCATGTCTGAGCTTCAATTCTCAGATCCGTAAAATAAAGACAAAAGTTCTTACCTCCTGAAGACTCAACATGAGAATCTAAGCATCATCAAAATGGGGGGTTATTCTCGTTCTAGATCAATTCCTACCTCGTAGAATAATAATCATTTCATAAATATTGGTTGAATGAGTAAATGTACGTAAAGAATGTAAGTGTGTCTGGCATAAAATAGGTGCTTAAGAATTATTTACTTCTTCCGGAAGTTAGTGTGGGCACTCACTCTTCCCATCTCCCAAGTTTAGGTAAATACACGTCTATCTCATCTGCCTATACATATTACAGATGTGCTCAATTTCTTAAGGAAACACCATTGATGTACTTCCTTAGCCTTAGACTTCACCTGAAAATCAACAGAGGAAGTATCACAGGATGAAATACAGTTGCAAAGCAGTATTTCACAATGTTCCAAGTGATTTCCAAAGACTGTTAATGGGAGTTATGTGGGAGTAAAAACATATCAAATGTCAAGTCCAAAAATGTTGAGGAATCACTGCCTTAAACAGGTTTCTTCATTCTTGGACTCTTCAAAGCCTTTATTATTTGAATGCAAATTGTGATTCTCCAAGAGGTGAGTAAAATATACAACTTCCCAACCCTATTTGATCAGAGAACCCTTTTGTCATAGAGAATATTTCATTTTCCTGAGATAACTCTTTGGGAAATGTGGATCTAATCATTAGCTAGAAGAGTAGACACAAGGCAAAAGAATTTATTTTTATGGGGTAGTAAAACACTTTCTTAGGTCAGGGAAGGCTTATTTAGGATTGAGATGTGGAGTACTCACAACCCAAGACAGTCATCGAGGAAATTTCCTTCCAATGAAGCAGTTAGGTGAGTGAAAACAAATGAACATAAAATAAGTATATAATAACACCTTGGGAAAATTAAACATCTCTCCATTTAACATCTGTCACATAGATAATTGTAGCAACTAGATTGATTATGAGAGAGGAATCTGGAAGTTCAAAAGGGAAGCAGCTGAGTTTGCTTATATCACCTGCAAAGGGACTACTTTCTTTGGCAGATTGATATTGCACAAAGGTTTGAAGTTTCATTAAAGACACATGGCTGTACAGTATGTTACAGAATGTGTGTGTAATCAGACAATATGTTGCATTAGACTATCAGAAAATATAATAGTGTTATACATGCATCCTGGACTGTGCTATGCTGTACATGACATCTTTATACGAGGAAACTATATAACATCATGTCATATCTGTATAACAATAAAAATATAATCAGCATATTAATTATAAAATGACAGGTCAGTTCCTCTGAATCATGATTTAGTGTCAATTGGGATTTTTTTCCTTGTGCAATTTTATAATACTTCAGTGTCTATTATAATTTTGAAAAGCATAGATGTTTGCATTTTCTGAAAGTCCTGGTTATGTAAAATGGAAGAATTCAAAAACAAAAACAAAACATGAACAAGGACAAATAACACAACAGAATTCTTAAGTTAACCATGTCAAGGGGAACATTCACACCTGCAGATAATACTCTCTTCTTTACATGTAAACTTCCTGCTGAAAGCAGGTCAGAGTTAACAGCTGAATCAACTTGGAGAGTTTTTTTTTAAAAAAATTAGTTTTAGGTTCCTTTAAATAATTGCTTCATTATATTTTGTACATCTGTGCAGGGGTCTGATGATGACATTTGGTAAATTTCCAAATAGCTATAAAACCAGGGGAATACCAGTTAAGCAATAGTATAATAATCCACCTGTAGGTTAGAAAGAGGCTTTATATAATAGCTAAAACAAAAAAATTCCTTAAACAAAAGAATTGATTCTGCTCTGTGATGAAATAATTCTGTTTCAAGTGATGATATCAGATACCATATTTTTAAAATAAAATTGTCAGTAGTTCAGAAGAGAGCAACAAAAATGATAAAAGGTTTGGAAAACAAGACCTGTGAGAAATAGTTAAGAGAATAGGAATATTCATTCAAGTCAAAGGAGGCTGAGGGGAGATATAACTGTCTACCTAAAAGTTAAATGATGTTACAAGCAAAAGAGGCATTATTAGTCATAGTAGAAGAGGGTAGTTAGAAGAAAAGAGCCGCACCCATTTTGTTTAATATTAGGAACAATTTTTGTAGCCAAAAATCATTCATAGGATGGAGTTAATGGCCATTACTATTGCTACAGTAATTTGTTATGATGAGAAAGGAAATGTACATCAAAGCATTCATGGATCCATGAATCAACCTATAATAAGTGAATGAGCATCACAATTCACAAGAAAAATATTCTTAAATATTTAAATCACAAATGGTTGATGCTTTTAGTAAAGAAGCACAATTAGCAAATACAAAAATTTTACATTTGTTCTTTAAACTACCTGATAATACATTTTTTATAAAGTTATAATTATCAAAGAATGGAACTATCATATGAACTGACAGAAAGTTGAATAAACAGAATATGAAACCTAGAAATGCAATCATACTTATTGTATAGAGTAATATACATTCTTACATTATTATATAAAGAATTAATATATGACAAGAAAGTAGGAAAATAAATTACATTTTTAAATTTGTCAAGAAGAAAGGGGAAAAGAAAATTTTATTTTATAGATTAGGCAAAACAGTTGATTAATAATGTAGAAAAAATTAAGGTAATAGTCACATGTTACACCAAAAGGAAGTCTTGCTGGATTAAAACAATGATTTTCAACAGCTGGTAATGGGAGATGATGGGGGGTGTATATGACAATCTTTTCAAGGGTTTGTGAACTACAAATATTTTCACCACTCAGAGAGTCTGCTATACTTTCTGGCAGTTACAACCGTGTCCTTGGTGAGAAAATTGAAGTTAAAGGGATATAGTGATTTGCCTAGGAATTAATTGAACAAATATTTATTTATATCTGCTATTCACCAGGTATTATGCTAGGCACTAGAAATAGATAGATGAAAGGGTAAGATCCCTGTTCTAGTGAACTTCAATGTGCACCTGCTGTTTTAGTCCGTTGAGACTGTTATATACTATAGGCTGAATGGCTTAAACAAAAAACATTTATTTCTCACAATTCTAGAGGCTGAGAAGTCCAAGATCAAGGTGTCACCAGATCCTGTGAGAGCCTGATTCCTGGTTTGCAGATGTCATCTTCTCATTGTATCCTCACACAGTGTAGAGAAAGAGAGCAAACTCCCCTGTGTCTCTTCTAATGCTGTTCATGAGGGCTTCACCCTCATGACCCAACAACCTCCCAAGGCATTCCTCACACCATAGCATTGGGGATTAGGTGAATTTGGGGGTAGATACAAACATTAACTCCATAGTACCTGCTGTTCTCATCTGCCAAACATCCACACACTCATCTTCTGATAGCAGCACCCTGATTTTACTTTGGGAAACCACAGTACTTCCAACCTCAAATGATGGGGTTTAGATAGAGTTTCTTCCACCCCCAACCCCAGATAGGAATATGGAATTTTGCTTGGCTAATGAGTGTGCATTACACCCCTGGCCACAGTGATTGGTTCAGGAATAAACATTGAAAACTTGTCTTGGATCTAATGTTGGGACTATTGGTTACATGAGAGCTTCCTTGCTTTGGTATTTCTAGGCTAGTAGAAAGTAGCCCAGAGTTACTATAGGTCATTTTGCCACTAAGTAGAAAAAATTTGCCTTAGGATGAACTGAAGAAGTGAAACAGAAAAACAAAGAAAAAACAGCATATTCTTATTGTATTGTTTGAATTGCTAGATACAGCCTTGCCTGCAGGTGACTATTCCTGAACTTTTAAATTGTGTAAACTAATAATTTTCTTTTTGTGGTTGTTTTTGCATTTGGTTTTTTTTTGGTGGGGGAGGAGGGGGAAGAGGCAGGCAAGCATATTTAAACAGTAAATCATATCAAATGGTGGAAGGTGATAAGGTTATGGAGAGAAGACTGAAATAGAGCAGGGCATGATGTGTATGTATGTGTGGAGGGGAGCACAATTTGAAAAAATGAGTGGCCAAACTAGGACCTACTGAGAAGGTGACATCTGCACAAAGACTTGAAAAGTTTGAGGGATATCTGGAGGAAGAGTATTCAGAAAGTCTAAGACAGGTGATTAATAAAGAAATCTAACTTCTACAAAAGAATCTCTGCCCTACCTTCCTCTCTGTGATGGAATCCTATTAATTTCTTTTCAACTGCAGTATTTCAATTGATCTTGGACAGTTATTTATTAATAAGGAAAACAAATACTACTCAAGAAGTTCTAGATTTTAGAAGCTGAGATAAAGAGAAAACTGTCTAAGATTGGCTGTCTATATATTATGATATGTATATAATTATATATGTGTATATGTATGTATATAAACTTTTATTTTTTTCAAAATTCTACTTATGGATAAAGATTTCAAATGTAAGCTATTTGTCCTTTCTTTTACTTTTGAAAAGTAAATTTAATAAGCTAATATTTAAGCCTGTGTACAATGATTCCACAGTCAGAGTTTAGAATATTTTCTAAACAACCACTTAGAACAAACTATACTAAGTAAGGTACTATCAGCCTTAACAGAAGCAATACTGGCAAACAATTATTTTCATTGCAGCACTGACAATTATGTAAATGTGTCTGGATCAGCAATGGGCACCTAATTATGACATCTAATTATGCCAATTTATTTATATACCTCCTTGAACATCATTTTATTTATAATTCCCTCACTTATTCAAAGACAAGGTAAAGTAAAGAGACATTAACCATAGACAATTGCTTCATCTTTTCAATATGAATACAAGCTAATCTATTGGAATCTCAGTAATCTGGTATATGTCCTCTTCATGTGAGTTTGCTTTTCACTCAATCTCTTTTGAATTTCATAAGGTGAGCAGAAGTAAATGTGCTCTGGATGAAGAATTGATAGCATTCATTTTCCTTCCTAGCAGAGGGAGCTATCCTATTTCACATTACTTGAGCAAAAAAATCAACATCGATTGCTCCTTCTAAGCATGGGAAAATTATTCTACCCTCAACCACAAACAGAATAACTCAAGAAATACATATTATCACCATATCAGCATTATTTCCTCTAATTTAGGTATTTTCGTTTAGGGTCTTTTTTCTTCTTTCTTTTCTTTCTCTCATTCACTCTCCTTTAAATTCTTTCTTTAAAAAACAATGGAATTTCTTGGAATTCAATAACATCTCTTGACGTCTACAGAGGAGTGTTATAAGCTTTCTCAGATATGTTCTCTAGAAGCAGAGCCTAAGATGAGGATCACTGTGCTAGGTGATGTACTGGCAGACTGCTCTCAGATAGGGGGAGTAAATGAAGCACAGTATGGCAGGGCAAGGAACAGGCAAGAAAGTAGGTTCAACTGGAAATTAACTCCAGACTGAGCCTGAAGGGAGCTCTGGAACAAGAGTTGTGCTAGAGAGTTGAGCCCACCTTGAGACAGGGAGCTGGTTTTCATATCACAGGATGATTTAGTCATTCACCTATTATGTTATATCTGTACCCATAAAAGTCAGAAAATATTTCATTCATTTGCATGTGATTCATGCCAGAGACCTGCCAGAGAGCATAGGTATGTTGTCTCTCAGTTCTAAGCCTTTTGATTCTAAATAACATTTGAAGTACTTTTTGTTTTCTTCTCAGAACAAAATGTACTCACTCTTGTTCCAAAACATTACATTTTCCCTCCATATTAGTTCACAGACCCTGACTGGCATAAAGGGATTAACCCAGGGCTGAAGAGTTACATCTAGATGCTTGGTAAAGTGTGGTCTGCAGGCCAGCAACATCACCTGGAAGTTTACTAGAAATGCAGGCCCCAAAAACTCCAACTCATAAAATCAAAATCTATTTAACAAAGATCCACAGGACTGGTAGTTAAGAACTGAGCTTATTAAAATCTCCGGAAACAACTAGAATTGAACCATTTTCTGACCAGGGAGAAACAATTAAGACAGACTTGAATTGGTCTGCCTAAATCACCCAATTAAAAAAAAAAAAAAAAAAAAAGACAGAAATAATCCAGTATTTTTTCATCTCAATGTTCAAATGTGAAAAAATCTGTGTAAATGTTTGTAACCTGTCATATATCTCTTCTGGTTCTGTTCTACCAAGTCATCTGAAGGTACTGTAGGAAACTCTCCAGCAGTTTCTACTGAAACCTTAGAAAATCTTACTTTCATGGGTTATAGAAAGCAGGAAACCAAATTAAGTTTTGACTGCCAAGGAGGGAAAGAGTGAATGATTTTCATTTGATGGTTGCCAAATCATCAATCATTCTAAATTAATTCTCATTCCCTCTGACACTTGAGAAACACCAAAATGCACTTGAGAAAATGTCCTGAAGAAAATCTGAGATGTAGGAGCTGTGGTTCTTTGTATTTGTAAGGGCTATCACCTTAAGAATTTAGTATTCCACACCCATGATGGAGCTTAGGATTGCCAATTGAGTTGGAGTTCCTTAGTGTGTAATATTTGGCAAGATTTATTGGAACTCTATAGGCCTGAGGGCACCCATATATTCCACACAATTCTTTTCAAAATATTATCAACTTTTTAAAAGATGCAAATATGTGTGAGAGCTATAAATTCTCCTATTTTAAATATCATGCTGTCCCTTTGCGAGAATCTCATGGGCATAGATAATTACTTCTATATGAGGAATAATGAATCACAGCATTTTTTGATTCATATCTACACTCTTCTGGCAGGTCGCTGGCATGAATCACATGCAAATGAATGAAATGTTTTCTGAATTTTACTAGCACAGATATACTATACATCATACTCTAAAATATATGTAAGATAGGATAAAATAGAATATTTCTGTCCCAACCATTCTTCTCTCAAAAGAATGATTAGAATGAACCAATCTCCCATTTCACCTGAAAAAGCTGTCAAAGAACAGGGTCTTCCACTGTTCGGCAGCCTAGGACCAGATCTCTCGGGGCTGGAAGTAGAAAATTAGGATTTTAAAATATTTCTATAGTCTCTTTGAGGTTTTAGATAAAAGCGTTGGTTTACAACGTAATGTAACATGTGGCTTTTATTCAATAAATAATCATTTATTGTGTCTCTATTAAATGCCTAGCCCTTGACTAACTTTCTGGGGACCCCCCCCCCCCCAAATAAAAGACCTTGTGTGTGCTCTTAATAACATTACAGTTTAATGGGAGAGACAAACACTCAAACCAATCAGGCAAATCTCTCTAAAATATATGAACAAATTCTATTGGTAAATAGAGAAGGTATAACCATCTGCCAAGTCACAGCTGGCTACCCAAAAATAATGGTCTTTTTTTTTTTGAAGTGGAATCTTTCTCTGCCACCCAGGTTGGAGTGCAGTGTTATGATCTTGGCTCACTGCAGCCTCTGCCTCCTGGGTTCAAGCAATTCTCCTGCCTCAGCCTTCCGAGTAGCTGGGACTACAGGCACATGTCACCATGCCTGGCTAACTTTTTGAATTTTTGGTAGAGATGGGGTTTCACTGTGTTAGCCAGGATGGTCTCGATCTCATGACCTCGTGATCTGCCTGCCCTGGCCTCCCAAAGTGCTGGGATTACAGGCTTGAGAACCGTGCCTAGCCAGAGTGATCTTTAAGAATCAAATTTCTCCAGGAGGATGAGGGGAAAAAACTTCCTAGACTAAAAACAATACTTGGCATGTAATCACAACAATAATAACTAACTAATATTTATTGCAAACTTGCCATGTGCCAGAAACTGTTCCAAGCACTTTACATGTATTAGCTTATTTTAATCCTCCCATCCATATAAGGCATTCAAAATCATTAGATGTATTTAATAAATAAGTAAATTGGAATTTGTAGAGATTAATTTCTAAAAAAAATTGCATTCATAGTGATTGGCATATGAGGAAGTCACATTTTCAAGCACACATCATGTCAAGTATGGTGGAAGCAACTTCAGTGTTATCTTAGTGAGCTTAGGCTGACTAGGTGACTTGAACAACTATCATTTATTTCTCATGATTCTGGAGACTGTGAAGTCCAAGATCACAGCCCTGGCAGATTTGGTGTCTGGTAAGGACCTGCTTCTTGATACCCAGATGGCTATCTTCTTTCTGTGTCCTCACATTGCAGAGTGCAGAGAGAGCTTTAGTCTTGTCATCTCTTTATAAGAACACTAATCGCATGTGGGCTCCATTTTCATGACCTCATTTAAACCTGATTATTTCCAAAAGCCCAACTCCAAATGCTATCACATTGGGAATTAGAGCTCTAGCATTTGAATTTTAGGGGGATGCAAGAATTGAGTCCATAGTAAGTATGGAGGTGTGTTGGGAGACAAGAATGTAAGAGCTACAGTGAGCAAGATCATGAGGGACCTTGTCATCACGTTAACTAGTTTGGACTTTATACTGCCAGAAATTGGAAGGTCATGATGTTTTGAAGCAGGAAAATGATATATAAGATTAGTTTTCAAGGAAAAACAAAATGCTAGTGACTGTGTGGAGAATACACTGGGAGAGTGTTAGATTCGCTGCATCTACTAGGTCACAGTAGGCATACCTAGACAGGAGAAATAATACAGGTCAGAACTAAACGTAATGAAATTGAGAAGGAGGATGCATTGCTGAAGCAGTATGCAGAAGTCTTGAGGGCTCGTTGATTGGAGGGTTCTTTGATATAGACAAAGGGGTTCAAGATTACTTTTACATTCTGAGTCTGGGTCTCTGAGTTAGGCAGATTTCTAGATGGCATAACTATGTTTCCCTAACAGATATGATACTAAAAAGAAGGTAGTTTTGGGGAGACTATGTATGTTTTTGTAACTTTGTAGTTGTTATAACTGGAATTACTTTGGGATATCCGGTTGAAGATTTCTAGTAGGTAGTTGGCAGTAAATGTGTGGTATGTACTTGGGTATGCACACACACCTATACAAATAGATTTGGGAGTTGAAAGTTCTATCACTTATTTAGTCAGTTATTCTGTTGCAAAATCTGAATGCTTTACGTATTGAGTACCCTAAACAAATCAACAAGCATTTGTTGAATGACTGATTCAAAAAATTCTACACAATTGATGTAGGCTTTATCCTATATCACCACAGTTCTCCTTAATATTTCAAGAAAAAATTATGGTCGCCCTCTTTCCTAAATCTGAAATGCAGCATTGGTAAGTGGTAAAAATTGCTGCTCTTCCCTTCATTCCATTTTATGTTTTGCAGGTTTTGGGCAAGGCAAATAAAAGAAATGTATTTTCATCGACTAGCTTAAAAAAGAGTATTCACAGGGTGGAGAAATTAAATCTACACTTGATCTAAGTTTCATATAAACATTTAAACTAATGCCTATGTTAGAAAATCTGTTGTATTGCTTATGATTATTTTAAAATTCCTTGAGCTACCTTTGGTTTATTAGAATAGTCACAGCCATATCCCAGAGCTTCCCATTTCTTCCTGAATCAAGGATGGAATGTGATTATAGATCAAATTTTACCATGCGACAAATATTTGTTTTATAAAAGATCTTGCAGAGAAGTATCTGCAAATTTTAAGGGCTGATTAGCTCTTTGGATCCTAAAGATGGTGAATATCATGGTAAAAGTTATGACATTTTAAAAAACCCATTCACTTACACTGAATATAGTGTAGCATAGGGACAAGGCTTGTTTATATGATGCATTTCACTATTATCAAATATTAATTGAATATCATGCACATAGAGAAGGCAGAACAGAAATTAAAACCCAATCTTTCCATGCAACATTTTCTTCTCCCCTTTTGTTATTCCTCCAACTCAGTGCCTGAGAATAGGTAGTAAATCAAATTACTGAGAGACATAGTTCTCCAGCTTGATTGCTATAAGAGAGTATGAGAGCAAGGCCCAGGAGAAATTGAAAGGAAAAAGAAGAAGAAAATGGGGTAGGGAAGAAACTGATTCAAATCAATGCCAGCATCAAAAAATAAAAAAAACACAACAACAACAACAAAAAGTAAATCAGAGAAAAAAACAAAAGTTTCCAGAAAAAAGGAATGTCTATAGGCTTAAAACAAGGCAGAGAGACTTCTATTAAAACAAATGGCATCTTGCAACATTCATATAAATGAATATAAAAGGACAAAGAGGAGAGAGCATGCTTCAGTTGGATATTTAAGGGAATGCTACTCCCTTCTGAAATGGTGAGAAGAAAAAGAACGTACTCTCTTCAGGAAGAAAATTTAGTATTCTTATAAGGGGTATGCTTACTGAGTTCTCTGCTGAATCCAGTTTAGCATTATTTTTGTCAGACTTCGTTTCTTAGCAGGAACTACATGAAGAAGGATTTGCTTTTTAGATTTTCATCTTAAGGAAAGAACAAAGGTTTTGAATGAGAGTATGTAGGATCAGCATCCGAAGTCTACCACTTGATATGTGTGTAATCTTGGATAAATACCCCTGACTCTTTAAGTCTCAATTTTCTCATCAGACCGGTGAAGAAAGTAAAGCTCATAGGCTTCTTAATGAATCTTAAATGAGAAAATGAAAGGGGCCATGGCCAGGAGAAGGTGCACTTTGTCTCATCGAGTTCAGTTTTGAAAATGTTATCTCAAGAGCCCACTTAGACAACTTTTGAGCTTCAGAATCTGAGAAGCTGCCTAAGGAATTTTTCCAACAAGCAGTTTACAGACGGGTAGGCTAGGAATACTGTAGGAGTACCTGAAGGGGAAAGAAAGCATGCGGGAGCCTGCTCCTTGTTCCTTCTGTTTCAGATAAACTGCTGAATATGTTAAGCTAGACTAGAAATTGATGAAACGAGTTTTTCTTTGGGTCATCTACAACACAGCTTTTCACTCTGAAAGGTAACAAGATAGAATGTGCATGAGAGCACTTGGAAAACGATAGCTCTATTTAAATAAAAGGCATTGTTATTATTTCTAAAGCCTCTGGAGCAAGGTATGCATGTACCGTGTTATGTCGGCTTTGGGCAGTGTGCGTCTCTTAAATGGAGGTCAGGTGCCTGAACCCCTACTTAACTTGAACTACTGAAGCTTCCATTATCCTCTTCATTGATCCGGAGAGGCAAGCACAAATAAAACCCAAATGACTGTCTCCAACAACAAGGAATCTTTAAATGTGCATCATTTGGCAGTGGCATTATCTTAAGATGATTATCCAGTGTATAAATGTTTATTGCCTTGCTTTAAGATGCACAATGTAAGATTAACAATCATGGTGTTTTTCGTATAAATGCAATATTTCTGCTATTGTGTTTGTGGAATTCAGCTAGATAATAATTGATTCCGTGACAGGGATTGGCTAATTTGCCAACAGTATAGTATAAAACACATTTATACAGTCAATTACACCCAAGTGCATGGCCTATTTGCTTTATAATTTCATAAACTTGCCAGCAATTTAAATAAAAAAGTTCCATTAAATTATCATATCATGTGATGGAATGATATTGCCAAGTATATTAAACCATGTGTGTTCAGCCAGAATTAATTAAATATTATTACTTTTTTCTTATTAACACATTGAACTTACCCTTCCTACTCTCTACTCGAAATAGAAGCCTATTAGTGAACAAAGTAAACTTAAGGGCAAAGTTTAAACATTTTCCTGAGGGTGTTTCATTAAGAACCCTGGTTCTTTTGTTTAAACATTTGCTCTTGGTAAATGTACTTGTATTGTGAAAATATTTTATGTTCTTAGATATGAATACTGGAAAGTTTAAAGAATACTTTTACTTAATTATTTGGGTATTCAAGAAGGAAACATTTATGTCTTCAGGTTAGAGAAAGTCACGATATAAACTATTTCCCTATTATTCCAATATTATTTGTTTATGATTATATTATTTGTTTATGATTATATTATTTGTTTATGATTATATTATTTGTGGCGCTATGAATCTATCTAATCTTAGTAAGGGAAAGATGCAAGTCTGGATAATTTAGCAATTCAAAAATGAATAAAATACAATATTTTCTAACACAGAAGATACCTGTTTCATATGAAATAAATTAACCAGGCCTCCCCAAGGGACTCATACTTCAATAATTCTGCAGTGAACAATAAGAATTAAACTCTTAATATTGCCCTTGTTTTATTTTATTAAAAGCAAAATATAGAGGTGAACTTCTCCCTGACATATACTAATTATTCTAATTAGGTGCTCAGGGTAACAAACACACTTGACCTTTATTCTCATTCTTGTTCTTTGTCCATATCATAATTTACCAGGTTGCCCCACACTTTATCAATTTGGAATTACAAGGTATTTTTTGGCTTCTTCCTCTTGCTCTGTGTGTGTGTGTGTGTGGGTGGGTGTGTGTGGATGTGTGTGTGTTTTGATTTTTATTTCTAAATACAGTGTTTCTTTCATTTCATAAATAGAAACAATTTCTTTTCTCTTGATAAAGTAAACCATATATATCTGTTAGAAGCAGACTACGGCCATTAAAAGCCAAAGGGAGATTAATTAGAAGCATAGAATGGGCTCATGGACTTGGCAGGTGGCTGAAGGATAAGGTTTAGCAAAGGACACAAATCAGGAATATTTCAAAAGCTAGGCATGCAGCAGGATCCACAGCAAGACCATTCCATGGGAATGGTTGGATTTCATGCTACCTCTATTCCTACATTGAATCTTACAGCAAATTCCTCCCATACCTTGAGTTCTCTGTTTAGCATCAAAATCCTGTGGGGGAAAGGATGCCACGAGTGTGTCTTGCAGCTCTAGGTGAAAGGAGAGAAGACCTGGTTTCTTCAACATCTTTTGTGGGAGGTGGGTACTGTCCTCAGCCAAGCTGCACACAGCAGGAACATTCTCAAAGGGAAGAGTAAGGCGAAAGAAAACAAATGAGTGTGATTGTTACAACTCAACCCCCCAAAAATAAATAAATCAAATAGAAAATTGTTGACCAAATAGCAAAGTAAATTAAAGTTCAAAGTGCAAATGCCTTTATAGACTACCATAGATTAACAATATTAATAGCTTAATTAGACCTTTTGAATCTTGTATATTTACATATGAAAATACATCTTATTATATCATACCATGTATATTATTCTGTAACTCTACGTAAACTTTAAATATTAGATAACTGTTAACCTTTTTTATTTTAATACATAGAGATTTACCCAATCAAATTTTATGGTTTTCTAGTATTCCATTATATGGATTTTCATAATTTATTTAGCCAAATTTCTATTGATAGGTATTAAGACTGTTTTTCATTTTCTCACTATTATGAACATCTTTACAAATTTATCTTTGGCTTCTTCAATTATTTCCTTAAGAACAATTTTCAGAAGTGGAACTTATAGGTCAAAGGTAATCCTCATTTGAAAAATATTGCCAAATTGCCCTCTAGAAAGACAGTGACAATTTACACCCCCACAAACAATATATGTGATGAAATCATTAACATCATCAACTTCTTCATCATTTTTCCTTCTTAATCACCAGAAAGGTGTGAAAAAACCCTTACGCTTAAACATAAAGATTTATAATTACTAGCACTTACCTTAATAAGACAGTGCTTACAATTGGATAAGCATAGTTTTCACAACAGTCTACTCAGACTCAGCAGATATTTAATTATTATAGTCAAAAGAATTTACCTTGAATAATGGTGTAGACAGGAGTCTAACAGACTGTATATTTTACTTGCTTCCTGTGTACTTTGTTACACATAGTGTTATTTATTCCGTGTAGGTGACTTCAAATTTATGTAATTGTACACATCAGATCGATGAGTCAAGCAGAATTCTATTTATTTGCAGTGCTATAATGAGGATAAAGAGGCTTTGCCCAAAGAATTCAGGTTTTGACAGTCATCCTTTTCCCTTTACAATGGTAACTGAAAATCCACCTTATTTTACTAATCACATAGAAAAATTCTCACATTTAGGGAATCCTTGTCCTTGAAGCTTTATTTACACTGATCTTGAAAATATACAGTATTTCCAAAGCACTTCAAAAATCAGGGAAACTATTTTGACAAGAGGAGACTGTGTTAATGCCAAACTTGAAAATGTGAAGATTTTGCTTATTCGAGTGAGTGGTGTTTTTGAATAAGACAAAATCTATAATCTTAGTAAATATTACACACTATTATTAAAGAAGCAGAAAAGAATTGTGCTAGAGTTAATTAAGGCTTTAAGAAATGCCTGCTTTTATTGGCAAAAAAAAATTTGTTGCAACAAGAAAACTAAAAATTAAGAGGATGGTTGGCAGCAATATTGATATGCTAATGGATAAACATGCTAATTTAGAAAAAAACTAATCAGCAAAGACATTACTAATGGAAATGTACAGGAAATGGCTAATGCTGTATGCAAACCTGGTATCTACAAAATTAAGAAGAAACCAGTTTTGTTTTCATAATTGTAACTTGAGAGTCAGAATCTTCTCTAAGCTTTGCTACAGGAAGATAGTGACAAATTTGCTGGGTGCTAGCGGAGTTAATTCATACACACACACACACACATACATGTATATATGTATATATTTACATTACACCCACTTATATACAATAGGACACTAAGGTCTCTATTATCCCAGTCTCATAGGTACTAGGTGGCAACTTCCATATGAGAAAAGCAGACAATGACTTTTCAGGTAAAACGATCTCAATTTGATGGGCATGAAGTGGTAATTTTATTGATAATATTAACCTGGTGAATATAATTCTTCAAATGTACATATATTCTGAGCAGTTCCTTTCCTTTGCTTTGTTTTCTAAACTCAAAGATAGGCACTTAAATACCTATAATTTAAATGAGTAACGACGTAATACACTACGTGTAATTTACTAGGGAGCAGTAGGGATTGAGGCAGACTGAAGAACTAACTTTACAGGGGCAGATAATACTCAGTCTGGGGGGTGAAATGTCAGGCCAGAATGAGTCCCTGATGTCACCAGATCTAATTTTTCAAGAGAAGCTGGAAATATAAACTTTTAAATAAAATCTCTTCAAACTGTAAAATGTTGAATCAGCCAATTTAGGCTTAAATTGACTTAATAATAAATTTTTCTCCTCCTGCCATCATCATCCTTGATTGACATGCTTTCACCTTACATACCCTTGCTGTTATGTACAATTGCATTTAGTCCTCAGCATGGTCAGCCTCCACATTGCCATCTGAGAATGAAAATGAGAATAAAGCACTCATTTTTAAAGAGAACCTTCAAACATTTAATTAACTTTGCTTTATTTCTTACTGTTCTTTCTCCTCTGGCTGAAATGTGGAACCATTATTTGGGCCAGTGGCAACAACTTATTCTCACTGAACAGAATGTCCTTTTTTATCTAAGGTTTAGGTCAAGGTCTTGGAAACTGATGCTCAAAAGATATAGGCTCTGGCCCTTCAAAAGAACTGTTTTCCTTCAAAACTGTTGTGTGTTTGCCTTGGTATTACATCCATTTAGAAGCTCAGGAGCTTAACATTGCCAATTTCTGTTTTCATTTTTGCAGTAGGAACCATTGTTCAAGGACAATGTGGGTCAATGTTTTGAAAGCCATTTTGGGAGAGGATATTAATTGATACATGAAAACATCTCAATTCATTACCTATCATTATAATAATTTTATTTTACCTTAGAAATTCAAACATCTTATTGGTAATTGATAGATACTTGTGAATCTTATGGAGGAAAGGCAATTTGTTTAAAAAAATACGTATCATTGGAGTTGAGAACAAAAATGTAGACAAGAACCCAATTAGTAAATATAAAAATTGTTCCTGTGTGATTTGTGTATATTAGCTTTCACTCCATTCTATAAACATACCATATCTACAAAATATCTTCCTGTGGAATATGGAATTATTTAAGGATATACCCTAAAACTGCCAATATAATTAAAAATATCCTCATTCTGATGACATTCTGAGAATTACGCTTAATATATCACCTTCAGCTTTCAGAAGAATGAACAATTCTAAACAAAGCAATTACTAACTTTTGTCATTGGTGAATCAGTAAAGTTCTTAGGGCCAACAGTCAATAATTGAAAGTATTTTAGTTGCCATATTGGCTGGCTGGAGAGAGATTCTTACTGTTCAGGATTAAATATGTTTCTTTTACATCAGAATTTTTGTCTGGGAGCTCTGTAACAACTAGAGGTAGCTTTTGGGTTTTCAGAACTAAAAGGGATTTACCGCTCAGAAACACATAGGGAAAGGAATGAAGTAATGCAGAGGGAACTGAGGCCCAGTTAACAGGCAGAACAAATATGAGGAAGAAATTCAAAGTGGCCATTGCTTAGGTAAAGATCAACAATATCCAGCCAAGATGTCAGGTGTTGGGAAGATATTGGAGCCAAAGAAAGTAGTGGACAGTAAGAAGGAGGAGAAAAAGAGAGGACCTAAAGAACTACCTTGAACTCTGTCTTAGTTTGGGTTCCTTCGAAAGCAGAAGCCAAAAGAGTTGGATACAGGTTATTTATTTGGGAATTGATCCCAGGAAGCAGGGAGTAGGGAACAGGGAGGGTAAGATGGGCAACTAGCAAAGGTAATAAACTACACTACGGAGCTGGTTATTGTTGTGAGCAATTAGTGCTCAGTCCAGTTGGGGAAATGTGGGGAACTCTGTAGAAAGTGCATCCAAATTATTTCTCTAAGAACCAGAGGTCTGGGGAAATATCCACCAACACCCATCCCGCATTGGCTGAGGGATTTCTCTGAGAGTGTTAAGTCCTCTCACTCACAGGGATCATCTGCCTGCCTTCTGAGAGCAATCTTTTGGCTTCATATAAAACCCTAGGAAAGAAAAGCAGAGTGATGCTGAGCTGGCCGATTGAAGTGGGATAATATCAGCATGTACAAAACTGTCCAGTACAGCTGCACATAATATGAGCTGGGCTGAGGGGATGTGACGCAGAGCACAAAAACAATTTGATGCAAGCACCACATAGTGCTTGGGTTTTAGCCTTATGGAATGTCAGATTTGTGGAGTGTGGGCAAAGTGGGCTAATTGACAAAGAAATGCATATGAAAAAATCCTCCAAACCCACTGGCATCCTGAGCCAATATCTTTTTATTTCTGTATTTCTTCTTTAAAAAAAAATGGGATATGTGTGCAGAACGTGCAGGTTTGTTACATAGGTATATGTGTGCACTGGTGATTTGCTGCACCTATGGACCTGTCCTCTAATTTCCATCTCCTCAACCCTTACCCCCCAACAGGCCCTGGTGTGTGATGTTCCCCTCTCAGTGTCCATGTGTTCTCAATGTTCAACTTACACTTATGAGTGAGAACATGTGTTTGGTTTTCTGTTCCTGCATTAGTTTGCTGAGGATGATGGCTCCAGCTTTATCCATGTCCCTGCAAAGGACATGATCTCATTCCTTTTTATGGCTGCATAGTATTCCATGGTGTATATGTACCACATTTCCTTTATCCAGTCTGTCATTGATGGGCATTTGGGTTGCTTCCATGTCTTTACTATTGTAAATAGTGCTGCAATAAACATATCTGTGCATGTATCTTTATAGTAGAATGATTTATATTCATTTGGGTATATATCCAGGGATGAGATTGCTGGGTCAAATGGTATTTCTGCTTCTAGATCCTTGAGGAATCGCCATACTGTCTTCCACAGTGCTTGAACTAATTTACACTCCCACCCACAGCGTAAAAGCATTTCTATTTCTCTACAGCCTCGCCATCAGCTATTGTTTCCTGACTTTTTAATAATCACCATTCTGACTGGCATGAGATGATATCTCATTGTGGTTTTGATTTGCATTTCTCTGATGATCAGTGATGTTGATGATCAGTTTTCATATGTTTGCTGACTGTATAAATGTCTTCTTTTGAGAAGTGGCTGTTCATATCCTTTGCCCACTTTTTGATGGGATTGTTTTTTTATTGTAAATATGTTTGAGTTCCTTGTAAATTCTGGATATTATTAGCCTTTTGTCAGATGGGTAGATTACAAAACTTTTCTCCCATTCTGTAGGTTGCTTGTTCACTCTGATGACAGTGTCTTTCACGGGATAGAAGTTCTTTAGTTTAATTCGATCCCATTTGTCAATTTTGACTTTTGTTGCAATTGCTTTTGACATTTTGTCATGAAGTCTTTGCCCATGCCTATGTGCTGAGTGGTACTGCCTAAGTGTTTTTCTAGGGTTTAGAGCTTTGGGTCTTACATTTAAGCCTTTAATCCATCTTGAGTTAATTTTTGTATAAGGTGTAAGGAAGGGGTCCAGTTTCAGTTTTCTCCATATGGCTATCCAGTTTCCTGTTTTTAATGCTATGCTTTCAAGTGGCTTCATATTCAGGTGACACAATTGCCTCCCCTCCATTATGACTTTTCCTGTTACTGTATCACATCAGATGATGAAACTCTTCCATGACCCCCTAACTCAAACAAGAATTTAGGATCACTTCTCAAAATCCAGTCAGTCTCCAAACCATGGTCTACTAGCCTGCATATATCAAAAAACACTTTTTTTGCTTTTTTTTCCCACAGCCTTCACACCATGTATGCCTGCACTTATCTATCTGGCTTTATCACGTGCCGTTTCTCACCAATCAGGTCTTGGCTGTCTAGTTCACTTCCGCAGCATGGAGCACAGAGCCTGACCCACGGTGGCACCCACTAGATAAATGCCAGAGGTTTTTGTCTCTGCCTCTTGTGTTATCTTGTTTGTCTTTCTCCGCGAGATGCTAATTATCTCAATGTGAGCAGTTCCTCTCTCCAGCAAGCTGTGTGTAGCAATAAGTGATCTCCCCCTGTTCTCCCATATTTTTCATCATATTTAGTGCAATACCATAACCCTTGAATAACACTATGGGACCCACACACGAAGTGCAACTAGTGATACTCGACGTGCTCCCAAGAAGCAGAGAAAAGTCATGACATTACAAGAAAAAGTTGAATTGCTTGATAAGCACCATAAACTGAGCTCTGCAGTTGTGGTTGCTCATCATTTCAAACAGATGATATGAATTTACAGTATTGATAAATACAGTACAGTACTGTAAATGTATTTTCTTTTCCTTTTGATTTTCTTAATAACATTTTCTTTTCTCTTCCTTACTTTATTATGAATACAATACATAATACATGTAACATACAAAATATGTATTAATCAACAGTTTATGTTATTGACAAAGCTTCTCGTCAACAGTAGGTTATCAGTAGTTAAGTTTTAGGGGAATTAAAAGTTATACATAGATTTTCAGCTGCATGAGGAGTGGGTGCCCCATCCCCTGTGTTGTTCAGGATTCAAGTACATATCCACGAAGTGTAAGAAAAGCAAAAGAGGAAACCAGTTGTGAGGGGAAATGAAAGAAATGATTAAACTGGGCATAAAGATCAATACAGTTCTAATGAAGGATCAAATTTAGCTAGACTGTCTAGCATCTGTGCATAAAGAAAATATGATGCTTGGTCTATCCTATATATTAGCTGAAAGAAGAAGGCATATTAATTCTTCAGGGGAAATATAGGTTTCCCTGGCTAAGTTCTAATAAATATATGGAATGTAACACAGGTCAGAGAGGTACATGATAAATAATGTCCTGACAATCTCTCTATAGGGAAAGCAGACAACTCTTTCTTGTGATTACTTTGGTAGAAGCTGAGGATTTAGCATTAAATTAGTATGAAGGAACAAATAATGAATACTCTGATTTCAAATAAATTTCCCTCGGTTTAAGTTCATCTGCATATAGAATTTAGAAAAATGTCAAAAGTGTTGTGTAACACACACTTTTATTTGTACTATTTTTTAAAGCAAATGGTACATGTTCATTTAAAAAATAAAAATAATTAAAATTTAAATTGCATTCCTACTGACATGTCCCCATATCACCATTGAAATTTGTTATGTATCCATTCCTTCAGATTGTCTTCAATGTTTTTCTCAACCCCTTACACATGTATGAACATACAGCTTTATTTTTATAAATATCATACTATACACATATTCTTTAATTTGCATTATTCCCACAATATATTATTTCTCTCTTATGTTCTAATTCCCAATGGCATTTCTTTTCCTGGCAAAGCTTTTGATAGAATCTAGAGGGGAAAACGTAAAGATAAACTATTTTGACAAGTGGATAAAAACAGGGGCTTTAGAATCTGACCTGCTGGCAGTTACGGCTTCCATGATCAATAATTGGACAAATAAGTGCTTTAAGACTCAATTTCCTCATCTGCGAAATAGGGGTGATAGTAATATATAAGCTCTTTATAGGATATTCAATAAGATTAAATAAAATACATACAAAGTATTAAAAACAGCACCTGCACATAGAAAGAACCCATTTTAAGGCCTTTCAATGCTGACCTTCTAGATTATTGACTGAGGGGAGCATTAACCTTTAGAAACCTAACTAGTTGATGGTAGGTATGATGAGGTATGGTGTTCTTTTGAGAAACGTGAGAAGGGCACTCCACCCTTACACAGGTTCCTCAAATAAAGCTCCATTTTATCCTGAAGGGAGACTTGGATTTTCTCCAGAATCTTTATAAAAACTTTACAAAAAGACTCATCACCCTAAACCACCAAATATGGTACCAATAGCTCTGAAGTGAACAATTTTCAGAGATGCTCAGCCCCAGTCTGCCACAAAGTGCAAATGCAGTGGGGGTAGTCCTCTCACTGGCCTCAGAGGACCTCTGGCCCAGCCCGGGTGGCTCAGAAGGGCCAGTGAGCACCGGGCCTGAGAAGCCCCCCACCTGCCCACCCAACAGCAGCTCAGCTGGGCTGGGTCTGGGGTCCCTGGGTCACCACATGGCCCCCTCCCACAGGGCCTTAGAGATGACCTCTGCATGTCTGGCAGTTTCTGTTAGAGCAACACGGGTCCCTCCATGGGGGGCTGGATGAGGCCTCCAGTGTATTCCCTTCCCTAAAAGTGGAGCCTCCCCAGGAGCTGACTCTGCACCTCCTCCTTAGCCCTCATGGGGCCCCAAGGCATCTGAGCATGTTGGGTCTAAGTCCGAAATAAAGAAATCCTCCCAGAAATATATATATATATATATATATATATATATATATATATATTGGCCTCAGAAAAGGAAATCTCAAAATGACTCCATGGGATTACTAGTCACAGTGGTTAAGATTTTATACAGAGATGATCTCATTTGACCCCTATGAAGTCTCTGTAAGGTGAAAATTATTTTACAACAGAATTTTAGCATCTCCCATGACCTTTATGTTGAGTTTGACTTATTGAAACTTTTGGACTCTAAGGACATGGAAGTAATAAGACATCCAATGGACTGTCAGGACTCTGAGCTCACTTGAATCCTGCTATGCTCAATCTGGGAAGCTCATACTGGTGCACAATGCAGCGGTTTACAAAGCAATCCCAGTGGGGTTGTGTACTAGCTGCTTATTTGTTTGCAAGTGCAATTCCAGATGTTGATTTTTCATCTAGTCATCCCTTGCTAGTTTGGTGTCGTGTTGCCTTAGAGACAGTTTTCTCTATGTGTTATCCCTTGACAATTGATGTCAACCGGAGTCTTCCTTATCATCATGTGGAGATGGAAGACAGAACCAACAAGGAGTTAGACATTTTCTCAGTTCATCCTGCTTCGAATTTCCTTCTCCAGAAGCTTCCTCAGGCCATGTTTTAACTCATGGTAAAATATGCCTCATGTCGATTCAAAAAAAGAAAACTCAGACATCCAGAGTAGAAGGGGCATCTGATAACCTTTCCTCCTTACTTTCTTCCTTTTTTCCTTCTCCCTCTCCTCCTCTCTTCTCTTCACTTACCCCTCCTCTCTTCAGTCCATTCCATTTCATTCTAGTTTAATCCAGTCTAGTCTAGTCTAGTCTATCCTCCCTCAGTCCTCCCTTTCCCATCTCTCCATCTTACACATGTGTAACACCTACACACACACACACACACACACACACACACACACACACAACTTTTCCTCAGACATCTCAGAGAAAACTCGTTGGAAATGCTTAAGGCTAAATCAAAAGTGAATAAATGTTTCCTTTACCAGGAACTTTAACTTTTTCTTTGAAGTTTAATTTAGTTCCTGAATGTTAAAGATGATATATTTGATATCTGTAAATCTGTCTGTACTCGTCTGTGCATGTGAATATATATACATGAGCAAAAATGAAAAAAAGAAAATAAAATCCCCCCAACTTCTGCTTTGACTGCAAGATTAGAGGTTCTAACTTCTTGATTATTCCTTAACAAGAACATTTTAGAGAAATCAGTATCTTTTGTCCTCATTCCATATAGATTACTGCAGTTTGCAGACAGCCCTTTTTGCATATTATGTAAATAGAAAGTTACATTAACAACACTGTAGGTAATGTAGGAACATTTTTTTTAATTTCTCTTTTTTTCTTATAGAAAGAGCTTCTGATTAAGAGCTGTGAATGCTGTTCATATTTAATTCCTTGCTGACTCCCCAAGTACTGTCTAGGATGCCTCAAATACTTTTTGTAAAACCATTAGTATTTGGCACTACTCATCCCAAAATGATCACAAGTTAGCCCAATGGACAATGTAGAATTTTGAATACATCCTGCTCTGAGTTACCCAGGCGAGAGTTAAAGTGTGTGTGCTGGCAGGAGGGTTATCAAAATAAATCTAACATCCATAGGTAGCATTTTTACATAAGTGTTGGGAATATGAGAAGTGGTGGGAGGAAGCAGAATCTCAGAGCACTTCAGAGCTGGATAAATAAGCTCTAACTTCAACAGAGAACAGGAGGGAGTGGGAGAGGGAAAGAGAGCCTCGATGCTCTTTACAGGGTGTGTCAAGTTATACAGACGCAAATAGAGTCAGCGTTTTGGTGATGCATGCTATGAATTTTGCAAAATATTAGAATAGTGAAATGCTGCTCGGGAGCTAATTACAACATATAATAGGTTCACAAAGAGATGCATAAACCTATCCTAAAATTTACCCCGAGGACAATGCAACAATAGTTTAAAAAAATCTTCACTTCAGAGTGACCTTAGTTGTTGCTGGAAACAAAATATTCAGCCTGCAAAGTACATTCGTGGCCCTGGCCCCTGACTCAACGGAAATTCTAGAGACAATGTCCTGCCCCGCCGCTGACTTCCTCAGGTCCCTAAAATCTATGGAAGTGAATAATCTACCAGCTTTCCTACGAATATGACTTCCTCCTTAACACAGAGAAGAAAATTGCTCTGTAGAATTCAGAAGAAGTATCTGATTATAATTCATAAAGCTACAAAAAATTATATGGTTTCATCAGTTTATGAGACTGTCTCACCTTAAGAAGTCAGTAAAATTTCTCTCCTTGAGCAAATAGAGTTTATAATGTTTCTATACAAGCAATGTTGAATGGATTCCTCCACGCTCTTTTTGGAAATGTTTGTTGTGATAGCATGTGACACAATTTACTTATTATTGTGGCAGTAGGAGTTTAATGTGATTGAAAGCCATCAAAAGGCATAGCATCTGAATGTCAAACATGACTTGTATCTATAATTCCAGACAACGATTTGGATGCCTGTTGATTCTCTTCCTCATTCACAATGATTTTTCCCCCCTTTCCACTAAGTGGCACTGTGTTATTTGCATTTTTCTGTTCAGGTCAAAATATCCAAACATTTGGAATGCTGGTGTGAAAACCGGTTTAAAGCTTTGTTGTAAATTTCTACTAAATAGATTGGGATAGGAAAAAAGCAGCAATTAAATTTTTAAATTTTTATAAGAAAAAATCCTCTATGAAGCTTTCTCTTTTCTGTATTTAACTCTTTCCCACTTTTTCTTTCCAACTTCATTAGCCTCCAAATAAGCACACCATATTATATATGTCGAAGGAAGTTTTATTTAGACTTATAAGGGCTGATCTATTCCCATACTGTTTAAATTAATGTTCAAAAAAGAATTCAAACCACATTCTAACATTTGGACTATGTAAGAAGGAAACAGATTTTTTGGGGAAAAAAAGATGTTGTTTTAGCTAGGCAGAATGGGCTGTAGGAACATAGACACGTGCAGACTGAATTTCTAAATGTGTGTATTATCTGATAAGATCTGGGCTGCTCATGTGTCAATTCAGAAAGTAAATGAGTACATGAGCAGATTTTTTTCTTTCTTCTTTTTTTCTCTCTATCCCTTCCTTTTTCCCTTCCTTTTTATTTTATTTTATTTTTTCACTTTTTCCCTTCTCCTCCTTTCTTTCTTCTAATAGTATAGGATTTACTTTTATCTCAGCCACCTGCAGCCTAAAGCTTGGAAACACTCTGGTTCTTCACTAGCTGGTGACATTTCAGGCCAAATTAGCCCCAGAAATGCAAGGTGACTTTAAAAAAATAAACTAGAGCTTTGAAATAGAGTGGCCTGGATTTGCATCAGGTGTTACATTTTGAGAATTCGGTTCTCATTACCCTCTCCAAATACAACACACCATTGACAGGCAGAATGCTCTGTCAGGTTGGCATCTATACAGTCAGACTATATTAAAAAAATCATGAACAAACACAAAGTTACTGACTTTGTGTGTGGGTGACCACCTTTAGTTTTTGTTAGAACAGATTTTTCCAGTTTCTGCAGTGCAGCAAAATCATTGCCAGATAAAGAAACACAGATACAACCTTAGAAAGAACTGTGAGGCCAAAATTCTGTGCATGTATGTGATTGCGTGTGTGTGTGTGTGTGTGTGTGTGTGTGTTGGGGAGCGTTCTTTTTGAAACAAATATATTACATTCCAATTAGCCAGCTTTTAGCAGTTACTTTCTTTGGTGTTTTGGCTTCTATTTGTAGCATGTATGGTAATATATTATTTCTCATAAATGAAGTGTGTTTTTTAATTAGAAAAATAAAAGAAATTAGTGAGCCAGAAAAATGTCAGTCTACCTTTTTAAAAAATACATTACCTTTTAGAGAATAGAACCACTCTGTCTTCTGTATACAAGATATTATAGCATTTTCCTTTAAAACTAGCTAACATTCAAAAGCAGATGAATTTGTAGACTGCCTCAGACAAATGGATTGCAGAGAACCTGGAACAGCCTTGAAACCAGCACCATGCCATGAGCTAGTAGTGTTACTGGGGAGGGGGAACTGTCCCAATGTAGTCACGTGAATACAAAGGCTGGTGAAGTGGTGGCAAGTTGGCATGCTTTCCTTAGCATATATTAGTCTTTTGGAATAATCTTTAAACCAAAAGAACTGTATCAGGGACATTTTTGTTTATTTACAATAGACTTGTGAAGAGTCACAGCCATTATTGGATTCGAACCAACCCAAGTAACCTATTTAGTTTTCTTCCAGTTAGCTTCTCCCAAACTTGTTTGGCCTTGCATCCCTTTTTGTTAACCACATGTATTGCACCCCCAATGGACTAGTTCAATAGTCAAGGTAGACTATATTATACTGAGGTAACGAAGAGCCTCCCAGATGTCAATGGTTTATTTCAATAATGATTTGTCTATTTCTTACATCATGATCCACGTTCAGCATGTCCTTAGGGATCAGCAGGAGTGCTGTGTTCATGGACCGAAACTGAAGAAAGAGCCATCGTATGAAGCAGGCCAGTTGCTGTGCTAGAGGGAAAACAGAAAACTCAAGAATAGTCCACCCAAACACCAACCTCTAGGTGCCCTGAATCTGAGGTGACTCGCAGCACTTCTGATCACAATTAATTGTGCAGGACTAGTCGTATGGTTTCATCCAAACACAAGAGGACAGGAAATGTAATCCCAACATATGCCCAAAAGGCAGAGATCCTAAAATAATTTGGGAACAGTACTAATGACTACCATACATAGTATTTTTCAGAATGTATTTTAAGACTTCCTGGACAACTTATTATGTCTCTTACATGCTCCAAATCTCATTGTTGTGCATTTTTCCAAGATCGAGTAGAGTTTACCTAAGAGAAAGAGGAGAGATGGCAATCCAACACACTGAAAATACTCCACTTACATGTGAAAAATACATTTTTACATTTGAACTTCATAAAAACCCTATTATATGTGTTGGGCAAAGATTATGATAAGCAATTTTTTTTCATGAGAAATTGAGAGGTGAGTGAAATGACCCTTCTGAGTTGATATAGTATTCAAGCAGTTTTTGTAAATCAGAAGGAAACACTGGGAGATGGGAAATGTCAACAGGTTCAAACCCCAAGACAGTTGAGCTAGCAAGAAGTGTCACTGCAGTTCGGTGTTATTCTGAATTCAACCAGATTTATTCAGGACTGGTACCAGCAGGGTTGGAGAGATTATTGAACAAGAATATAGTGAGAAATAAAGCTCACTGACAAAAACGTTAAAAAAACAAAGTTTTGGTGAGGTGCCAAGAGGTGACAACTTGCTTCATAAATATCTTGAGAGCTTCTGGCCACTCAAAGCAATGAGCACTGAATCATTAGAGAAAAAATTCATGAAGTGACACCAAAAAGAAGATTTTAACCTGTCATTTCAACCTCAAAAAGGACAGTTAAAAGTCAAATAAAAAATAAATTCTGCATTTTTAATGTGCTGTTGGACTACTGTTGAGGAAGATAAATTCTGATTTATTGTTGTCTGCCTCAGAAAGAAGATGGAAGCACAGAATGACATTTCATAGCTTTGTTTTGGTTTGTTAGTGTAGGTGGGGCTACCAGGCTGTAGGAGAGGGTATGCCATGACAGCCACTAGCAAGCCACAAGCCACATCTCATTACCCATTTCACGTCCTGCCTCACCTCCATCTCCCCCAACCCCTAAATCTACCATAATTAGTCTTGCGATGCTTACATTGCACCAGCCACACGCCTGAGGCATTATCTCCTATCTGTGGTATTATGTGCTGCAATCCCACAGCTAAATGTGGTAACCCAAATTTCACAGAGACGCTGTAGCAGGCTTGCTGAGATAACCCATCTTCATATGTGGAGTGCCAGGTCACACGGAGCCTGTAGGCTTGGAGTGCTATGGATGCTTTGTGTAGCTTCTTCCTACGCACCCTATAGCTTACCCATCCTTCCAGAGATCACAGGAACCCTAAATAGCAAATATGGCATCCTAACTAGAACACCACCTGTTTTGTGCAAGTGTACATGGGCTTCTGCCACCCGGCTGCTTCTCTCTCCCTCGCTCTCTCTCTCTCTCTCTTTTGGTGGAGAAGAGGCAAAGTTTAGGGTCCATCTCTGTTGTCTGGCTGACTAAATATACATAAAACTGCTAGATATGGGCTCATTGTCTATCCTCAGGCCAATAGTACCTGTGCCACCTACACAAACATAGTGACCTACATATATCTCTCACATATGTTCCTTTGAACATTTTACATATGCTTGCAGGTGCTGGGATCCTGGGCAATAAAGATCGTTGCTTGACAAGTCTCTTTGTTCCACATTTCAGAATATCTGTGGCTTTTTGTTGTCAAAAGAGATATATTCTTTTGTCTCTCTCTCTCTCTCTCTCTCTCTCTGGTGTGGGATTGCTTAGAAGCATGCAGGTTTTGACATATGCTTTTACCCGAAAATGTATCTGCTCCTGCTGCTTTATTGGACCCCCTAATTACTTGTAAAAAAAAATAATAATAAATTGGGCAGGTGTTTGCTCTTCCGGATGATTAATTGACAATGATTTCACTACAATTGACGGCAGAAAGCTAGGAAGCTGTGAGTTGGGGTTCATCAGCTTGAGAGGACAATTTACAAAAGGCTAAAATTGCCTGAAAACTATATGTTTTTCATTTCAGGCTTGGAAATGTCTCAGTCCCAGTATTGAGCCCTGTCACATATATAATTCTCTGTTTTATATACATGAAACTCTGGAGCTGATAAAATGAGCTTAGAAATATTTTTTGCCCTAAGTGAAAAAGATCACCCAGATCAGTCACTATTATGTGTTGAAAGAAGTGCATTACAGCAGGAACAGTTAAGTCTGATGTAAACTTGACCATGCTTTTTCACTATGTCGTTGGTGTTTTGCTTTTCAATTTACCAGTATCAGCAGCAGTAGCAGCCAGCCTCAGATGGTCTCTGAGGACCATACTTCCCAGAATATTAGCATAGTGAGGTTGGGGGGATTCCATATTAATTTTTTTATAGCTTCAAAGAAAAATACAAGATATTTTCATACTGGTGAGTGAATATAAATGCACTGAAAAATAAAGAGATCTAAATTTCAGAAACAGACCAAACCAAGCACGCTCATATTTGATTGATACTATAACTTTCCAGGTCTTTCAGGGGTCCTAGTAACATACAGAATACACGAAATATTGAGATTTTATTATTTTAATTAAGACTCCTGGGCACAAAGCTTAATTTCAGATTACCAGGTTTTCAGGACAGGAATAGATTGGCCAACAGAATTTTCCATGAAAAAGAAAGTGGTGAACTATGTAAAATAAGTTAGATTCAAGGTTTGGCTGGAGTTCAGGCCATATTTTTATGTTGATCCTTAGAACTCATTCATTCACTCTATTTTTATTTTACAGCTGAGCTTGTAAGCATGAATAATGTAGATACACAAATAGCATAGAAAGTGACTGTAGCCAGGAGGTAGTGAGAGAGAGAAAAGAGTCCATATTTCCTGAAAACAACTCCAAATAGGAAAGACATTTTCATGCTTTTTAAAAGACAGTAACAAATAAAGAAGGCTTATCAGTAATGCTTATCAACTCAATGCATCCATTGAAATATTTTTTTTTCTAAACATAGCTATTAGAAGCCAACTTACAAAGAATTAATTTGACCTTTGCATGGTATTTTTTAACTAATCAAATTTATAAGAGAAAAATAATGATATTCTAGAATCACATTACTGAAAGCACAAAATTGATGACCTCTCCTTATCTTTAAAGAACCCCTCAACATATGATTGCAATTCCAAATATTTTAAAGAAGCATTTCAACAAGCCTAGCAGGTTATTTAGTAAAAAATGAGTATAAGAACTCTCTCTTAAATGTTTACATAGAGAAATTATATTATCCTTGACTATAATGAAAAGATACAAAGTGGAGATTTTTAAATATTGTGTATTTTCAGCAAATGGCTTTGGGCACTGTATCTATTATTTGAGATAGCTGTTCTTGGCTCTAAAACTTCCTCATGTTATTTTGATATTCTGATTTGCCAAGTAGGTAAAGGGTCCAATTCTAACTTGTCCTTTCATAAGAAAGAATAAAAAATACACAGAAGTACTTGATTGAAAAATTTTTTTATGGAGAGAGCATGAGTTTCCTTCCCTTGCTCTAGAAAGAAAAAATATATATATATGTGTGTGTGTGTGTGTGTGTGTGTGTGTATGCACACATTAACCTTACTGAAGTATTTGCATGGTAAGTTTCTTTTCAACTTTAAAAATTCAGATTGAATATGCCTCTCTCTAATAACTTTATAAACCACCTCTCTGCTGTTATAACATTGGTTAAGTAAAGCAGACGTTTGTCGTAAGCCTGAATGATCTGCGGGCGTTAGGCTTCTGTGCACTAGTCCAATGTGTTCGTAAAATTAAGACTTCCCTAAGGAAATAGCAACAATCCCCAAACTCTAGCAGTAAATTATAATACTAACTCTGTACTAATGTATTTTATACAGGTGAATTAATCTGTCTCAAACACACACACACAATGACCACTCGCACAGCTTTCCAAAGGTGGCACAAATCAAATTAACTTTTAAAAAGCATGGAGAGAATGGCAATTGAGAACTTATTAAAGAAAATACAGGCATCTTTTTTTCTCCATTTCCCAAGTTCTACCTAAGCACCTTGATTGCTTTATGTATTAAACTGTGTGTACTCAGCTCCTGCTCTGGATAGGCTGTGAGTCGGGAAAGACACAAAGCAGACGGGCATATCCCAGCTGTAAAATTGCACACTCTACCATAAGTGAGCAATCTAGACTACCTACTTCATCTCCTTCTACCAAAATATTGCATTTTCTCTTTCAATAAAGATGTTTTATAATGGCAATGAGGTGCTGTAACTCATGAAGTTTCTGCTGCTTACTTGCTCTCTGTGTCCTCTAACTCCCACTCTATCATGAGAGCATATGTTGTATCTCTGTCATGAATTATTATTTGACGATTCCATGTTGAAATGTGCACTTGGAAGGCAGTTTCCCCACCCTCACTGCAAAGATTTCTGCTTATTCTTAGAAGGTCCATATTGTCTAATGGCTTCCATGCTGTAAAACAATTCCTCAGGTGCTGCATCCAGGGGCTTGGTCTCCTAGATTCTCAGTTAGCAAAACCATCCTGAACTTATATGGGTTCCTAAGGTGCTGTGCCTCTTTGTTTTGAAATAACCATTTGTGTACACTATATTCAAGAATGAGATTTGCTCTTCCATGGGCAAACTCAACTGGAAAACATTTCAGTTGGCAATGATAAAAATCTCACTGGCATGAAGTGGGGGAAGAGGCATCTATTTTTTCATGCACTGCCTTCTACCTTTCTCCCTAATAATAAATTGAGCGGATGGAGAGTAATAATACGCATTTTGTTGTAGTCTTTGTGATTCCGACTTTCATTAAGAGGATTCCGAACTGTTCCCTGGTGGGTAGATTTTTCTTTCAAGTTAACATTGGTGGTTCTCCCTTAACAGTGGTGTATCAGAGCTGGCTCATACTGGTTCATGAGAACCAAACGGGCACACTACTTCTCCAGTGTACTTTTGGTGGACAGCTAGTTAGCTTGAAATAAGCTATTGTGAGAGAATTTACACCACAGAAATCAATAAATGCCATAAATCAGGGCTTTCTTGGGAGACAACTGGGGTTAATTGCTAAACAGTTACCAGCACACCAACACCGCCTACCTAGTAAATAAGGTATTCTAAAGGTGCCGAAAGTACCATAAATAGCAGTCCTAGAATGAAAGTGGCTAACCTCTAGTCGTAAAGGTAACACATAAAATAAGGTAAAAATAGTTTAGGTCATTAGCAGAAAAGAGGTTAGGTTGGCAATGTAACTTATTAGCTAAGGACTCAGGCTTGATTCAATTTGTATTGGTCCCCTTGCTAGTCGAATACCCATCAGCAGCTCACTTACTTCTCTGAACCTCAGTTTAGTTTGCTGTAAAATGGAAATAAAAGTTAGTTGCCTCATGTGGTGGTTTCGAGGATTAATTGAGATGATGAATGTATGTACTGGTTGCTTGGCACATACTGAGGACTCAATACATTTTGGCCATTATTATTAAAGACAAGTAGTTGAAAAATTGTCAGTTTCATCTTCGTTGCAGTTGCTTATCTACCTAATTCCGATTATACATGCCTTCTTTATTGTCGTCAGGTGTACCAAGTTTGTTCTGGCCTCTGAGCCTTTGCATTTGTTGTTCCTTCTGACTGAAAATCTCTCCTGTGGAATTTTGCCTGGTTAGCTCATTCCCATTATTCTGGTATCAATTCAGATGTTAACTACTCAAAGTGGACTTCCTTATTCACTCTTCCCTGGCTACGCATTCTAACTCTCACCCACCTGGTCATCATGTCCCAGATTTTTCTCTTCCATACTTCTATAGAAGTTATCATCATGAGAAGTTTCTGCTTTATTTGGTTGTTTTTAACTCTCTCTCTTAATGAATCAAAGACCCACAAAAGCAGTAACCTCATTCGTTTTTTCCTTTGTGTAATCCCAAGCACCAGGAATAATGCCTGACATGTGGTAGGCATGCAATAAATATCAGTGAATGAATGAATAAATAAATGGTGACTTTGGAGCCAAAATAGTGAATTCACTACTTAGGTGGGGGGCCGATCTACAATTCTATTTTTAGTCCAATTAAGGGTTGTTTTTGATAACAAAATAACAATATTTATGGATCCACAGGAGGTAAAAAAGTTTGTTAATGCTCTGGATAAATAAAGGAGTGAGCAGTAGAAAATCTGTTGACATATTTAATCAGGAAACTGAAAACAACTAGACATAGCTGACTTTTGAGGCATGGAAAGATTGGATTCAGAATAACTTGACTGGGTAGATTTTTAAAAATATTATATACATACTGCTAAAAGGATTTTTCTGTGATCTTAGCATAATGATTGGAAATAAGAAACTGGTATTTAAATTCCCAATCATTAACCATCCTGATTATTATAGTTTTGAATGGGAGGAAAGATATAATGTGAACTAGCCTTCTTGGTACCCAAGAGTTTCCATAGACTTCTGTGCAGGTGTGTGAGTGAGACCTCTCCCCCTCATGATATTTGTCTGAGCATACAAAGAGGGGGTGAGGAGTGCTGAAGAAAGAAAGACAGAATAAACCAGTTAGCATAAATATTTTTTTTTATTATACTTTAAGTTCTAGGGTACATGTGCATAACGTGCAGGTTTGTTACATATGTATACATGTGCCATGTTGGTGTGCTGCACCCATCAACTCGTCAGCACCCATCAATTCATCATTTATATAGCATAAATATTTTTAATGCTTGTGGTATCAAATAATGAAGTAAGCATTTCTATGTGAAGCGATATTTTTTAAGGATCATGAGAGGTTTGAAGAGCTTTTAAAAATACCATTCTGAAAGTGAAGGACTTTAATTAATAGAAAAAATATTTGCTATATATTACACTTATACAGTAGGTTTAGGAAAAGTGTTAAGAAGTAAGAAATAGAATTTTAGCATAGGCATGTATTTCTTGCCTTATTGAGGAAGACATTTTATAAGTGAACGCCACACTATAAATGCAAGGTATGTGGATGTAGAGCTCTTTATCTTATATCTGGATTAAATGCTCAAGGTCCAATATTTTTCTTTATATCTTAGATTAGCTAGCATAGAGCAGGAGGTGACTTGCATAATGTTGATAGCATTTTCAATTACATTGTGGATATACAGTAAGATTGAACACTTGAAAGAATTATAGAAACTCCCAGGTATCAGTTGTAGGAGATTTAAAAGGCAGTTATTTAATGCTTTTGTGTGTGTGTGTGTGTGTGTGTGTGTGTGTGTGTGTGTGTGTGTGTTTATATACATATATACACACATAATAGTCATTATCATCATTCTGAGGCAAATAATTCAGATAGGTACATAGCTACACATGACTGTTTGGACTTATTTTATTATATACATGTAGAATTTTAAGAATTAGTTTCAGATTCTTAAAATATAAAAGCTCTGGATTTCCTCTGCCAAGTATTTCACAATTGCGCTTACATGGTCTAAAATGCAACAAATTTAGGAGAATGATATTTTATATAAAAATAAACAGGCACATAACTACTACACATGTAATCTATTGTTTATCAAAACATGCAAGCCCATACCTCATACAAATTCTGGTACCCACACTTGTACAAAGGCTACTTCTTATCGTTGTTAATGTATGACACTATGTAGCCAGAGATTGATCCTAAATTAGAGTACACTATGGAGAAACAGCATCTGGTAACAACTTGCCATATGCTAGAAATTTTTAGGTGCTATGTATATTTTATTTCATTTAATCCTCATAACAATTTATATATATAATATATACGTATATTATATTTTTGTTTTTTCCCTCTCTTATCTCATCATGTACATAATATATATTTACTTTATTATCATAGTTTTTAAGTTATAGGATGTCAAGTAGAAGAGTAAACATTATTCAAGGACATTGTATCTTCTTCTGGGGAAAGGATTAGTGCATCTTAGGTTGTGGTTGTAAGCAAAATAGTTGCATCATGTTAGGTGGAAGTATGACCTTGTTATTTTCCTTATTTGGAGATTAAGTATGGTTTTAGGACATGTATATGGTTGCCAAGTTCACAAGGGGTAAACTCGTGATGGTTAATTGTATCTGTCAACGTTACTGAGCCATGGTGCCCAGATATGTGGTCAGACATTCTGAATATTCCTGCTAGGGTGTTTTTGGATGAGATTGACATTTAAATAAGTTGACTTTGAGTGAAGCAGATTGCCCTTCATAATGTTGATGGGCTTCATCCAATCAGTTGGAGGTCTTAATTGAACTAAATACTGACCTCCCCCAACTAAGAGACAATTCTGTGGCAGACTGCCTTCAGACTTAAACTGCAGTATGGGTTCTTCTGTGGGCCTCCAGCCTGCCAGCCTAACCTGCCTAATTTAGACTTCGAACTCATGTGCCTCCATACTCACATGAGCCAATTTATTAAAATAAATCTCATCACACAAAAGCACAAACACACACATCACACATCTTATTGGTTCTGTTTCTCTGGAGAGACTGGAATAATAAACAATCCAGTGATGAAGCACATAGAGGTTTAATTGTCCAACATCATAAAACCAGCAAACAGTGGAATGAGAGTCCAAAGCCACATCTTCTGATGTGAAAGCCAGCATTGTTTTGCATCTTTCCCATGATTCTCAAAAGAGGCTTCTAATAATCAACATTTCAACAACTTATTTGTTATTGAATATGTTACTAATTATGATCATTTATTAATCTATAAACACTGAAAAGACAAGAAATATGCCTTAGACATCTTGTTTTTTAAGTTTAGCACAATTTATAATGCAGGAACCACCAGAAAACACACACACACATGCATACAGGCACATACCTCCACCATACACATACACAGGCATGTCACATACCCCTGACATTTATCATATCACACACATGTATACACTTCCTACAGTATAAATTATTTCATTCAAGAGAGTCTACAATTTACATAAACGTAGGCAATAGCTTATTCCTTTTCTTCTGTGTTTGATTCCATGAGTACTATTGAACAAGAGAAGAGATTTTAATGCCTCTACGTTTCCATTTCTTTATTTATTAAACCTAAATTTGGCCTGCAACAGGGTTACCTGACTCAGATTTTAGACATTTGCAAGTCACCTTCCTGTTACTTGCCTTATTCACAAACCACTAAAAGTGTAATATGCTGCCAAAAAATGCAGAGATGGAGTGAAGGCACTACTTATGTTAGTTTCGACCTAAGGAGTAACTTGTTCTTTGAATATTTATTAAGATAAATTTTTAAAAATTATAAAATTTAAATTGTATGCCTGCAAACTAAAATCACTCAGTATTAGCAATGAAATGAGGACCACATTTGGGAAAATAGGTCTAAATTAGAGCTTAAACTCTTGTTTAGTTCTCTCTCTATGTTTATAAGTTGGCTACTGAATGAACATCAGATAATTCTAAAACTTATCCCAGATGTAATCGTCCTAATTCTGCAAAATCTAAAATAATCTAAACGTGATTTAAAAAATGTTCTGTCAGCTACAATGGCTCACACCTGTAATCCTAGCACTTTGGGAGGCTGAGGCAGGCAAATCACCTGAAGCCAGGAGTTCAAGACCAGCCTGACCAACATGGTGAAACCCTGTCTCTACTAAAGATATAAAAATTAGCCAGGTGTGGTGTTGCATGTCTGTAGTCCCAGCTACTCAGGAGGCTGAGGCCTGAGAATCACTTAAACCTGGGAGGCAGAGGTTGCAGTGAGCCAAGATTGTGTCACTGCATACCAACTTGGGCAATAGAGTGAGACTCTGTCTAAAAAAAAAAAGAGAGAAAAGAAAAGAAATGTTCTTGGTCATCAATATAGATGCTCCTTAAGACACATCAATTTAACTTAACGATTTTTCAACTTCATAATGATGTGAAACTTTCACAATCTCAACATAATGTGCAGTATTCAATAAATTACATGAGATATTCAACACTTACTATAAAACAGGCTTTGTGTTAGATGATTTTTCCCAACTGTAAAGTAAGGTTAACACAAGTGTTCTGAGCATGTTCAGGTAGGCTAGGCTAAACTATAATGTTCAGTAGATTAAGTATATTAAATGCATTTTTGAATCATAATATTTTCAACATATGATGGGTTTATTGGGACGTAATTCCATCATAAGTTGGGGAGCATCTACATTTTTACTTTCTGACTCTCTGCTTATACAATCCTGAAGGAAACAGAGGCCCTGTAAAGTTTTCATAGATACGAGAATATGTACATTTAAAACTTCAAGAGTTCTTGTGTAGGCTTTAAATTTTTCTCTTGCTATAACTCACATTATGAAATATGTTTTTACTGTAACCTATTATGGACATGTATATGCAGTATAATTGAAGTAAAATTTTAATGAAAGCTGCTGACACTTCATTCTATTCTGTTCTATTCTATTCTATTCTATTCTATTCTATTCTATTCATCTGTTCTATTTCATTCTTTAAATTGCAGACCACCAGTTATCAAATTTATTTTGTAACACATTATATTAATTATCTATTCCCATGTAACAATATTGCAACAACCTTAGAAGCTTAAAACAGCACTCATCTATTTTCTCAGTTTCTGTGGGTCAGAAGTTCATGCTTGGCTTAGCTGTATTCTTTCTCTGCAAGGCTAAACTCGAAGCATCAGCCAAGGCTGTGGTTTCATCTGACATTCAACTAAAAACAGACTCATTTCCTTGCTTACTTGGGTTTTGGCAGTATCCAGGTTTTTTTGTGAGCTGCACTGGATGGACAGCCCAGTTTCTTGCTGGTTGTTAGATGGAGACTGCCCTTAGTATCTTGCTACCTGACCCATTTCATAGGGAAGCTCACAACACGGCAACTTGCTTCTTTAACGCCAGCAAGGAGAAACTCTACTTACAAAGCAGGTACTGAAATCTCATGGAATGTGATCATGTACAAGTAATGTATGCCCTATTACTTTGTCACATTGTAGAATACATCACAAGTCCTGTGTACACTCCAGTAGAAGCAATTATGAAAGGAGTGAACATCAGGAGGAGGGGACCTGTCTGCCGCAAAAATTAATGTATCAATTTCTGAAATTTGAAAACCATTGGTCTTCTTCTCTAGTTAACTCTCCTCATATGATAATAATTTTGAGTATCTGTTCCCCAACAAGGCAAGAATTATCATTCATACTTTTTCCGACTCATTAATGAAACCACAAGAGCTAAAGGGCTTGCTGAAGATCATATAATTCTTTAGTGGCAGAAGCAAAACTAGATACACTTTTTTTTTTAACCTCCAGTCTCAAGATATTTTCATTATATCCAGCATATAGCAGAATGTCTAGCAGGTAGTAGTCATTCAATATATGTGTTTTGAATAAATGAATACATAAGTAAATGACTATAAATCATAGTATCTTTCATGAAATTCTTGAAACTAGTCAATTAGAAGTGCTACTAAATATAGAATATTATCTTGGCTTCTTAAGAGATCATTTAAAGTCTTATTGATTTTCCCTCTGGTCTTTGACATTCTATATAATCTTATTATATGATGTATATACTTTTCTTTAGAAAAGTTAACGCCAATCTAGAATACATCTACTTCTCTATATGTTCAAACGCAAATGTTCTCACAATCTAGAAAGATGGACTTGACATAAATTCTAGGCAATGATAGTTAAAGAAAACTTGTAAGTAATTTAAGTACATATTATGTTATTCCATATGCATACGCATAGGCCAATGATGGCCCAATAATTTTGATTGCATCATAGTTGTGAAAGTGTTAAGAAATGAAAAATAGCTATCAATTTAAGTATAATTATTTTGTCATTCTACATTTTCAAGCAATCTTACTATTTAGAACAATGCTTATTATCCATCACTACTGCCCCAAACAGGGCCAGCTCTGAAATGAGAGTTTGAAGAGCTTTTAATTTGTAAATTAAGAATCATAACAAGTAACAGCTTCTCTCTTTGTCTCACTTTTCCAGATAATGGTCATTTGAACTGTCTTTGAGTCTGGAGGTTGCTGTTAACAAACTGAATTGTATTGCTGCTGGGCTAGTTAACATTCATATTAGACTTTCAAAACAGTGTGGAGAAAACAGTCAGCTCTTTGATGGCAGTTGTGATGGACACACAGCTGGGCTAATGAAGACAATATGTCAAGGCTTGAACAGCAATGATTTTACAGATTTTTGAGACATCTATTTGGGTTTATAGAGCTGATTTCCTCTTTGGAGGCTGCATTCTGAATTAGTGATAACCACCTTTATAGAGAAAAGATGGAATATGAAAGGTTCAAGGAATTTAGGCTACAGATGTAATTCTAGGACTAGTCAGACAAAGAGAAATACTGTCTGAAGTGACTCTGAATTTAAATTAAAAATTGGGTGTGGCATTTGGGGTGAGAGTGGGAAAGGTTAGGAAGGGACAATGAGTCACTAATAAGAAATAAACAAATACCACACAGCATACATCTTTATGAAGATCCTTATTACTCATATGCAACATGTGTGAGAGCTTCCACTTTGAGAGAAGACAAACTAAGTAACAGCCATTTCTTCAGCCAGTGTTTAGTCATTTCTTGTTAAAGATCTTTTAAACTAGCCACTTTTTCCTTAAACTCCAATAAGGCCTGCTCCCCAGAATTTATTTTCTTTTAACTTTTAAGTTCTCAAGATTATGCTTGCTTATTTTTGTGTCTAAGAAACAACTTTATTTCTGTAAGAATAGTATTTTTAGAGAGAGGGGTGAATTTCTAGAGTGAAATTGATTTGAAAATTACCTAATTTAAAAAATTTTACAGTCCCACAGAGCTAGGTAGTCACTGCCTGCCTCCTAATAAACTACTTCTGGATCGTGGGTATACTCTACTTCCCAAGAAGACAAAAGACAATTTATATAGTTATTCAATTTCCTGATCATAATTTTGTAGGTCCCTTTGTGGTAGAGCCCTAAAGCTTTGTCAAGTTACTTTACTGGCAAAAGAGTGCCCCGTTTATGATCCTAGCAAAGTCCATGTGAGCACCACTCAGCTTTAGGCCCAAATTGTTAACCAAAACCTACTCAAAATTTGAAAATCATCAAAGCTTGCAGTTAGCTCCCTGGCATTTTCCCTTTGTGAGCTCATTTTTACTATGTGCCTTGTTTCTTTACATTATCTTTTTCACAGTCATAATTACTATAATAGCTAACATTTATTGAGGATTTTCTATAAGCTAGGCACGGTGCTGAATATTTGATGCAGATTGTCTCATTCATACAACAAGCATAGGAGGTAAATATTATGATCGTTATCTCCAATTCATAGATAAGAAAACCTAGGGTTAGAAAAGCTAAAAAAACTTTCCGTAAATCACAAAGCTATAAAATCAGAGTCCTAAGATATCAATCAGGCAAAAATTCCAGGCAATTTGGTCTGCTCAGAGAACGGTCTTGAAGGCAAGTACTTTCTAGATTTGAGCAAGTACACTTCTGTAGTATTTTTTGAAGACTTCCATAAGAATTCCAATTTGGAAGAAAGACTTAGGAAATTAAAGTATTTGTCTCCATTTGAAATTACTACACAAAAGAAAATTTCTTTTTTAATTGAGAAAGCTTTGGTGATTATCATTAATAAAAAAATCAAACTTCAAAGATTTGCAGTCATATGAAATTTCAGGTCTCCATATGAGCCACTGAAAATATGGCAATGAAATGAAACTCCAGTTTTGACTAACACTTCTGTGTGTCATCTCTGCAATTAAAGGTCTCCTGCCCTCTTTGAAAACAATGTTAAAATATTATGTTCTCCTTTAATTTTCTTTATAAATTAAAAATAATTATTGTTCTTCTATTTCTGGCCAAAATAGAGTAACAGGGACAAAATTTACCTGTCTACCTTGTTCACTGTCTTAAAAACCACTGTTTCAAGTATTTTGTCTCATGTTTATTTTTTCAGGTACAACTCTTCTGAAAGATAGTTTGGAATTTTTTTAATTCAATATACACCTACCACAGAGTTCAGTCATTTCGATCCTATTTATTTACCCAAAAATAATGAAAGCATATATATCCACACAAAGACTACTCAGCTCTGAGCTATTCATACATGCAACAACCTGGATGAATCTAAAAATAATTATGCATAATGAAAGAAACCAGACACAAAGAGTACATACTGTCTAATTCCACTTATATATAAAACTAGAAAATACAAATTCACTTGTAGAGATGGGAAGCAGATAAGTGGTTGTCTGAGATCAGGGTGAGGTGTGAAGACACTATTGGGGATGATGGATATGATATGTTCACTGTCTTGCTTTTGGTGATAGTTTCACAGATACAAATCTGTGTGTAAAGACAGGTCAAAGTTACTATATTGTACATCTTAAATATGTGTATTTTATTGTTGACTATTTTTCTAACAAAACTTTTAAACTTTTTGTAAGTAATTATTGACTAAAATTTAATCGAGGCCATGGGACAGTGCACTGTGTTCCTTTCCAAGTACTCTTACCTTTAAATTATGATACACAGCCCTCCAGGACCACTCCCTCCCTGCCATCCCATCCAAATCCCTCATAAAACATCAGATTGCAAAAGATAGGAAAGGGTAGCATCAGCAGAAGTCTGACTCTCAAGAGACAGTTTTAATTCTCTCTGTCATTTAGCGCTTTTAAAAATGATGGACAGTTGCCGCCTTAAAAACAAAATCCGTTTTCTTTTCCACAGGTAAGTATTTTTAGAGGAAATTTTACTATCAATATCTGATTGAGCATATTTCTATTCCCCCTAGATTTAATGTTTTCCATCTGCAATATAAAAGGAAGATAATGCACAATTATGCTAGTAAGACTCTCTTCTCCAATAATGTTTGCACTTCTCAATACTACATTTAAAAAGGAAATCGTAGCACTTGAAAAGTTAAGTAGGAAGATGAACAAAATTGAACAGAGGAAAAATAACTGTCTGAAGACATGTTGAAAATACATTTAAAGACAGTCTGTCTGAGATAGGAGCTGAGCTGGCCAATCCATCTTTTAAATAACTGAACGTCATTCAGGTGTCAAGTATTTGACCTGGAGACTGGAAGGGCAGGAGAGAGACCAAAAAAAAAAAGTCAAAATATAAAGAAAAAAAAGTAAAAGTAAACGATTTGTCCTAGGAATCAGGCAACCAAGGTCTAAACTTCTACCCTCTGCCTGGGTAAATTGTTGCTGCTTCTTCCTGTGAATCTTAAAAGACGTACAATATACCTCATTTAATGACTTTGATTGATTCATGAAAACTCTATCCCCGTGGGAAAAGCTGTTAAATGAAAAAAGATTTCTTTTAAGTAGAAAAATTATGAAATGATTCCTTCCAACCCCCCATACCCAAAATATATCAAATAAATTATATATATATCAATTATCAATATACATCAAAATATACCAATTAAAAATATCAGTTGAACAATACATCAATTGAACTATAAAAGCAAGCTTAGTTAAGTAGCAAAGAATAACATGAAGGTTAGTAAGTATAGCTTGTACTTAAAATGCAATGAATTGAAAGCTCATGGCACTTAACAGAGTAGGAAGAAGAAACTTAATAGATAGTGGTAGTTGGGGAAGAAGGACTGCAAGGAAATTATTTGGACAATTCATTTTTTATTTCTGCATCATTTTATTCACAAATTGTTCTTAATCTTTTGTGAATTTGTGGATTTCTTGAACTCAAACCAGACTTAAAAATACAGTTACAGCACAGAAAAAATCTTTAACGGCAAAGTAAAAGCTAAGCAAGAGAGTCTTTCAAAACACATGAAAATAGCACACACATACAAAAAAAAAAAAAAAAAAGAATAAAGAGATGTACAAGTGACACCTCCTCAACCTTCTCACTTGGTGTACATATGCACAGTAAATTATTTTGGGCTCAGCCAAGCATGGGAGCAATTCAAATAGATCCATATGATATTCTCTGATTAGAAACTCTTGTGGAGTAAGTTGGTGAGTGTATCTTTGCCTAAAACAGTCATGTCAAAATATAGCTTCCTATAGCATATTTATTTAGTATCATTTTGGTGAAAAAGTGGTTATACAGAATAGAAAAGAGTTGTCCAAAAATAAGTGGTTGACCTTTCCAGAGCCATTACCTGCAGAATTGTTATGTAAGTCTGTTCCATACTCATAAAGGAATACTCAGCTGACCCAACTGATTTTCTCTTCTTTTTTCAGGTTAGTAGAAGTCTATATGTTGTGGTGGAAAACAACTTCAGCCCTATAGTCCAACATTGGCCTATCAAAACTTGACCTATGTTTTACAGAACTAGAACCTCACCGGTAAGTCACATTCCTAGAGGTTCCCCCACCCCTAACCCCAGTCATGGAAAATAAATCAAATAATTGTCACTCTTTCTTAACAAAGAGTATACATTTAAAACTTGAGTAAAATTACAGGAACTGTCTGTGGCCTTCAAGGGGGAACTTGAAGTCTCAACACTGCAGTTGTCTAATCAGAGGATCCAAGATGCATATACTCAAGGACTTTATACTTGGCATCCTCTGGAGACAGTACATAACCACCAGCTTGGTTTAACTGAGATTCATTTAGGTTAGGAGAAATTATGTAGGCAATGTACTTAATCAATGGAGGCCTTATGCCTGAAGACTTACAATAATCTGAATTTGTACGTTACTTTTCCTCTAATGGAGTGGAATTCCAAATGAAAAAATCAAACAGCATGTGCATAAACATTAGATATAATACCCAAATTTACAAAGCCCTTATAGATATGCAAGTGTTATTGTGTCTGTCCCTAGCTTCTGTACAGAATTTAATGGGTAGCTGCTACTATTTTATTGTTGTATAAAAATGAGGAAATTGATAAGTTGTCTAAAGGTGCACAATCAAAACACATCAAAGCCATTGTGAAATACAGGTCCCCGGATTTCAAAACCAGGTCTTCTGCTTATAAATTCAGACTTTTTCATATAGCCATAAACTCCAGAATGGGAAAACAAAGTTACTATCAGAAAAATTGTTTAAGCTGGGCGTGGTGGCTCACACCTGTAATCGCAGCACTTTGGGAGGCCGAGACAGGCAGATCACTTGAGGTTGGGAGTTCGAGACCAGCCTGGCCAACATGGTGATCTACTAAAAATACGAAAATTAACTGGGCGTGGTGGCAGACACCTGTAATTCCACCTACTTGGGAGGCTGAGGCAGTAGAATCGCTTGAGCTCAGTGATCTGAGATGACACCACTGCACTCCAGCATGGGTGACAGAGTGAGACTCTATCTCAAAAGAAAAAAGAAAGCTTATTTTTCCCCTAATCACCATAATATTCACTATTAAGTAATGGAAATAGAAATAATTTACTTAGCAAATGCATTCTGGTTCAAATAATTTGTATACAGGCTATGCAAACATAATAAGGAGAGATTCTTTTTAGTCCTCTTGCTTTATATCACTAATTACACTTTTATTTAATTATATTTTAAAGAAAAATGTGTTTATTTTCAAGTAAAAAAGTCATATATGTCCACCAAGGAAAGCCATAACAAATATAAACTACATAAAAAAGATAACAGCTAAATTTCTGAAGCATTCCCCAAAAAAAGAGAAATAGAAGGGTGTCAGATTAGGAAAGTATGTCTTGTAAGGTGTAATGGACAGACTGATTAGCTTAGAGATGTGGATCTCAAAGTGGTTCTCAGACCAACAGCATCAGGGTTACCTGGGAACTTGTTAGCAATGCAGATTCTCAGGTACCGTACCACACTTAATGAATCAGAAGCTCAGAGTAGAGACTAGCAATTTGTTTTAACAAATCCTTCAGGGATTCTGATACAGCTGATGTTTGAGAAACACTAGCTTTGAGTAAACTTAAGAGGGTCACGTTAGTATTTTTAAATCATTGGAAATTGGTTTGTTTTGTTTTTTCTTAAGTGGGACTAATTTGTACTTCAATACACAGAATGGATATTTAGAGGAAGTAGTTTTTGACCTAACACAGATGAGCACTTCCAATTGAATAGTGCTTTCTGAGAATGGTGCTGCCCCCTACAAGTGAATAACTGGGTTTCTATAGGCTGGAGCTGCAGACAGGTCACTATGTGCATAGAGGATTGTATTAATATGATCGTGGCTCTTTATAGCTCTGCATTACTAATATTCTGTTTTAAAGCCTTCCTCAATACCCGATGTCTCTGTGTTAATGATGGTAAGGACTGGGTAACATCTGTTGTTGACAACAGATGATAAGAGAAAGCCCAGCTTTATACTCTTTATAATCTTACATCAATGCCCCATTCCTCATCTAATTTTTTTTTACATATTAACACATGGCCTTGGCATTACTAAATAAGAAGTCCCTCACTTAGAACCCAATGCAGTGTGATAAAAATTATTTTGAGAACAATCAGGAGGTCTAGTTTTCAATTCTGCTTCTCTTCTCAAGGAGTTCTGTGCCTTAGTTTCTTCTTTGTAAATTTAAATGGTTGGAGTAGAGGACCTGTTAAGTGTGATTCAAGCTGAAATTGTATGTACCCCACACTGAGTTTCTCTCCTATACCCCTAACCCATTCAACAATCACACCACCAGTTTTCAGGACTCACACTAGGATAGCCATCTATCATTTGTTAGTTGGAATGTTCTTTCATCCAAACAAGAAACTTCATGCTTTTTGCAGTTTTTTATTCTAGCCAGGTTCTAGGTGCTGGCCTGGAACTATAAAACAAACATTTCACAAAAAGTAATGACCATATACAAAGGAAAGACAATTTCTTTGAATATCTGTAATCTCAATATGGAGTCTGGCTGTGGATGGCCAAGAGATAGTTTCCTTAACTGGAAAAAGTTTTTAAATGAGGCTGGGTGGACGATATATCTTTGCATCATTACAAAGAAGAAAAAAGAGAAATCTCACAACTGAAGAAAGTGAAATCCACTTTACTTAATGCGGACCTCTGTCTCTGGTGTGCAGGTCCTCTGTGTCCAAAGATAATTAGCACTTTATAATGCTAATTATTATAATTATGTCTGAGAAAAAAATCATTAGGGGGTAGGTCCGTTCACTGATTTTCAATTGCCCCCTCTATTTAAAAATAAGGTCATTTTTCTATGAAATAGCTTTAGGAGCTCAAAGCAGAAAGAGAGTTATAGAAAATCCTGTGTAGGTATAAGCCTGAGTTTTTAATATTCTTATAATTCTGTGATGTGTCTGGGAACTGAACCTGGAGGAAAACAGTGAACCTATTTAGTCTGGGAGACTAGAAATCAGGACTCAGAAGAGTAAACATTCCTGTAATAGTTAGTCCTCAAATAGTCATTCATTGACCATGCACTGGGTGCCTGGCAATGTGCTAAGCTGTTTCTAGATGCTACCTCATATAGTAACCATCACAGTTGCACAAAGCAAGTACTAGTACTCCATTTTCATAGAAGAAGCAGCAAAATCTTAGAAATTAGCTGCCCAATGTCGTGTACGTAGGAAAGGAAAGCTGGATTCTGATTCATATTTGCTTGCTCCAAAGCACTTGTTGTAAACACTTCACTATCCTGTGCTTACATGTAAATGTGCCATTTCTGTTAGGGGTCTTGAAATACCGAACTAAAGAATGGTGTAGGGGATGGGCAGTTTAGAAATACTTGGAAATTTGGTTGTTTGAAGGAAGCCCACTCTCAGATGGTAGGAGATCAAGCTAACAGAATAGCTGAGAATATTTTCTGAGAGCCCCAGAAGTATAAAAACGGTCCAGGGGGAAGAATTTAGGACACAGAGTGAAAATAGCCTGCCTCTGAAGACCAACTTCATTTCTTCCCTTTTGGGTGTTAATGAAAGAGCGCTTTAACTTCGCCAGGCCTCAGTTACTAATTTCTAAAACAACTCCTACTACAATTACTAGGATCTTACTGCTACTATTACCACCATCACCACCACATCAGTTACTGAGAACTGAACTAGATGTCAAGCAAAAATGCTAAACACTTCATATACATTATCTTTTTAAATACAAAATGTACTGTTCATCGAGTTTTACATATAAGAAAACTGAGGTTCAAAGAGGCTAAGTAATTTGTATGTGAACATGCTTTACACTATGTAAAACATCTTATTAGTAGATATCACTATTATTAAGAACCTATCAGCTGAAGAGGAAAAATTGGCCTTTTATCTTTCTAAGATGAACAGTTGTCTTTCTGTTTAATGGTTTTTTAAAAATCCCCCTGTGACAAGCTCCAGAGGACAAATAATTTATTTCTTGTGTATGGCTCTCTAAATGAATTAATTGATAGGCATCCCATTGTCAGTCTCAGGGATGTGGAGATAAAACAGGCATGAGATGTTCTTTACCAAACTAATTTGTACTTTAAACACATAAATTATATATATATATATATACACACACACACACACACACACACACGCATATATACATGTGTGTGTATCTATATATTTGAAGTAAATGTGTATTTACCATCTCTTCTGCTCCACTTTGAATTCAAGAACCCGTGTCTTTGTTGTGTCATTGCACTGTCAATCGAGAAGTTTTGTTTTGTTTCTTTGAGTATTAGTAAGTGGAATTAAATAGTAAATATTGCTGGGGGAAAGAAAGGAGAAAAACAGCTCTTCCAATCCATCCCTGTTTCCATTCAATTAAAGGAGGGTAGAAAAAATACTTATGATAATTGTAATAAGTATAATAGAATAGCAGGAGCCACTCTTTTCCTTTCAGTAGGCCATTAGGTCAAAACTATTTTCATAGTAATACTAAGATGATATTTGCCTTTTCACTGTGTTGGCACTTGTACTGATAATGCAAAAGCAGTGGAGTCTCAGCAAAAATTAAGACTATGAAAACAAACTGCACTAGGAGTAATTATATTCTTCATTACTATTTACTTGCAGGGGAAAAAAACCATTTTCATTTAAGAAAGTCCTTGGTGAAGTAGTAAAAAATATTAATTTTATTAAATCTCAACCTTGAGTACAAGTCTTAAACATTCTGAGTGATGAAAGGGAAGAATATTTGAAGTGCTTCTGCTGCATACCAAAGTATGACAATTGTCTCAAAAAAAAGCACTTGTGTGATTGTTTGAGATGCCAAGCTGCACTAGTCCCTTTTGTTTGAGAGCCACCATTTTTACCTGAAAGAATGTACAGACAAACTATGGGCATTCAAAGTTGAATATTTTGCAGACATTTTCTTGCAAATAAATAAAGGGGGTCTGTGGCTTCAGGAAAAACAACTGACAGTATTTTCAGCCAATTATAAAATTAAATCTTTCAAGGGACCGTGCCTTGACAGCTCCCCAATACTTCCAAGAGATGGAAGGTAGCATTAATAAATACATTTTTTTAATGTTATATAACAGAATGTTTTAAAGATTATAATATCTGTATAACCATGAAGAAGAGTATTTTTCAAATGACCAACACATGGTGTTACATAATCATGAGTGGGTAAAAATGCAAGATAGAAGAATGGATTTTAATGCAACAGAGTAGAAAACATTCACTTCCCATTTCATACTGCAACTAACCTTTAAGAAACTACAACTTGTTGAGTTCTGGGTTTTATCAAAGAATGTCTACAATTCACATGAAGAGTCTATTAAAATACTTCTCTATTTTTCAACTCCATGTCTGTATGAGTCAAGACTTTCTTCATGTATATCAACCAAAAGCACATTGAATTATAGAAGTAGATATGAGAATCCAGTTGTCTTCTGTTTAGCCAGATATGAAGGAGATTTGTGAAATGAAAAACAAAGCTACTCCTTTCAGTACATGTCTTTTGGTGTGGAAAATATAATTATTTTTCATAATGTGTTATTTTTATTAACATATAGTGTTTATTACTATTATTTAAAACTCAATATATACACATTTATAATATTCTCAGCTTTAATTTCTAAAATGATAAATATCAAAAATATCCATTTCACCAAAACTCTTTGGGGACTTCAACTATTCTGAGCATACAAGAGTCAGAGACTAGAATGTTTGATAACTGCTGGTATAGGGTAATGAATAATTGTATGAACTGCCCTTGGTTTTGTAAATTGATTGCAGCATTTCCACAGAGCAACTTGTAAACTGTCAAAACTATTAAAATTTGGCTAACTTTTGACCAACAATTTCTACCTTTAATAGTTCATCCTTAAAAAATGTGAATTTCTGCAGACATGTATTTATCAGAATTTCATAATACCTTCTATAATGTGAAATAGCACTTATAAACATACAGGGGTTTGTTTAAATACATTTTGATGTCTCCTTAAAATAGAGTATCACATAACCATTAAAAATAAGTTGTAAAAGACTAATTGACGGCACATTTGTTAATAATATATTAAATTTAAATGATATAAAATCATAGCTGTAAGATAGACTTATTTTGAGAACTAAAATGAAAATGCTTTCTCCTCTCCCTATATATTTAAAAGTTGTATTTCTATATTTATCTATGTATCTGGAAGTTTAAATAAACAATGAGTAATTTATTTTTCAGGGGTGATGAATGATGGGTTATTAGTGCTTTTATAAGTCTTTTGTGTTTTTCTAACTTCTACAGAATGTGCATTTTTATTCAGGAAAAACAGTTGACAAAAATGTGGTAGATGAATCACAACTTTCAGAATGACAGTCTTTTATTTCTGAGCTTCAGTAGAAAAGAGTATATTTAATATGTGAATGTAATTAGGAAAAAGCAGAGCAGGGAATTACTGGGGCACTGGGTGAATAGTTGGATAAAGAACAGTTTAAGACAATTGACTTTTATTAATGACCTATTCTGGCTCATGTATTATGTTGGGGCAGAATTGAAAATATGAAATCGCCATTTTTATAGGTCAAAAATGTTGAAAATCAGCATTTATATGTTATTCAAACTATCTTATTCAATATAATAGATATTATCATTATGCCCATTACACAGTTGAGGAAATGAAGCTCAGAAGTTAAGTAACTTACTTGGGATAACAAGTTGTTTCTAAGCATTTTTTCCTTTCTTCAAAGTTCTGCTCTGGATCAACTTGACGGTGAGATCTTTTAAGTAGACAAATGGGATATCTTCATTAAATTACATGCAATTGAACTCTAGGAAACCTATTTCTACATATGTATGATGTCATTAGGTTCCCTACTAAGTATTCTGCCCCTGGATGTACAAGGTTATTAAAACTGTTTGGTATGCCTTTAATGTGAATAAATGTGTTATAAATAAAGGACAGATGAGTTATCAAGAGCTCCTCACCTGTCTTCTTCTAAAAATAATTTTGGAACTCTGCTGAGAGAGAAAAGTAGTATGATAATCTCTGAAGCTTACCATCTACTGTCCTCCAAAACAGCTAAAATAAAGTGTAAGTAAAAATGTCTACTGCGGTTGGGTAACAAAACCAAACAGAAGTCCCGTTTACACTAAAGTGAAGAAAATACTGAAGGCAAAAAAGAGCTGAAAGCAAATACTAAATAGGAAACAAAAAGGGGGTGGGAGATTAGTTCAAAAACATCTCAGAAAATGTTGAAGCCTTCCACAAAAGTTCTAAAACACAAAATCAAGAATACACAGTTCCTACTTTAATATGAAAAGTTATAATGCAGAAAATAAAGTTGAAAATAGCAGAAACAGACTCTAAGTGTTAAGTTGAAGAAGGCCCAGAGTAAAGGTGACCTTGAGAAGGAAGAAGTCTAAAGAACTTGGATAAAGCTGCCCCAGTACCACCTGGATAATATATTCTTGGATGTAACTTATCCTAAAAATAACCAGGAGAAGCAAGAGCTGGAAAGAAACCAGTATGGATATAGATGGATGGAAGTGGGGTGAAGGAAGCATACGTATTTGGATCCATCCAAGCATTCGACCGAGATTTGCCCTGTTAATGTGAAATGTCAGAAGAGACACCCTTTGTTTTGGATATGGCAGATTTGACATAATTAAACAATTACACAGGAATTCTTAAAGGAGGCACTCTCAGGGGATTTACTATTCTGGTAAGTTGTGTTGATTCACCATGCTCCTCAGTGGAAGTTTTTTTCTGCTTGAAGAATAGCATCTCATCAAATAAGTATTTTGTGGAACTGATCTGGTCCCCAAACATCATATATATACACATTCTTTTTTAGAGATGGGCTCTCACTCTGCTGTGCAGACTGGAATGCAGTGGGGGGAATGCAGCTCACTGCAGCCTCCCACTCCTGGGCTCAAGTGATCCTCTTGTCTCAGCCTCCCAGGTAGCTGGGATTACAGGCTCATGCCACTGCACCCAGCTCCCAAACATCATTTTATGTATATGTAAATTCAAATTCAAAGAGTGAAGAGACTTCCCCAAAGAATGTGAACGTTTCCAAATTAAAGATCAACCCAGGTCTCTTGTATGCCACTTCACTGTTTACATGTTTTAATTGAGTGAGATATGAGTAAACCTTTCCTAAACGAGTGCTTTTCTAAACATTTTCATTCTACTTGTCTTAGTGGTATGAGTGAAGAGTGGAGAAAGAAGTACCAGTAGTGAGCATTGGTGTGGACAGCTTGTGTGATTCTATTTGGGGAAGGCGGAAGTTGTATGGGAGTGAATGATTTATTAGAGGGATGAGAGAAGACTTGGATAGTCCATAGAAATGCAGACTCCAGGTGGAATGCCAATCAGTAGATAAATATCGTTTAGGACTCTGCTCAGATAGTATCTGCGGAAAAATGTAGAATATAACATTGACAATGCTGGGAGTAACTTACCCCAGTTAAGTAAGGATAATGGGAGCCCCCTTATCCTTTGGACATCAGTTGAACTTAGCTTGAACCTTCAATTTTACAGCTGTGGAATCTACTACCTTCCCCAAGATAGCTGCAAATTTTCAAAATTACTGCCTCATAACTCCCCAGATTTCCTTTTTCCACTGCCATCTTGGAATGATTTCATTCCAACTAGTATAATTACTTTATCCATTCACTCTTTTCCATAAGAAATTCAATCACACATATGATTTCATTCCATTAGTAACTTTAATGAACACATAAGATCTTGGGAAGAAATCACATTGGGCACCATACAGCCTCCTACAACTTCCTAGCTCCCCTCCTCACATTATCTTCTACCTTCCCAAAGCCTGGCCTCCAATCCATAAAGTGAACAAATAATTTATGTTGCCCAAATATGGACATTCTAAAGTTGAAATAGGGTGTTATTAATGACTACATTGTAACCACAAGTTTAAACGAGGACTATATGGAAGAAAGCTATATAATATCCTACCAATATATTAATATGACCAGTCCCCACTGTAAGAAACCCTATGGAAATGGAGCTTCATCTCCTCATCTCTGAGGGCTTCTTTGATTGGGACAGTAGACTTTCCTTAGGACCCCAAGGTATTTTGAATAATAAGTTTTTCTCTAATCCATTATAATTGTTTGGTTGTTTAAGTTATCATCAGTGGCTTAGCCCTTCCTTTGCATTGTTTATGCTCCTCATAAATTTTTTTTAAAGCAAAACATAGTTTACCTCAAAATAATCATTTATGTACACATCTATTTTTTCTGCTAAACAGTAAATTCCTTTGGGGCAAAGACCATATCAAGTTCATTGTAGCAAAATGTTCTAGTTGTTCCTCACTATGCTGCCTCCTTTTTCTATCATAAGAGAATGTTGTTTTAGCTTTAAAAAAAGGTCACTCAGAATAAAAACACATTTCTCAGCCCCCTTTGCATCTAGGAGTGAGCAAGTGATACAGATTTATACAATAGAATAGGAGTACTAGTTATGTATATCCTTCCTGGACACGCCCTCTTTTTGCCAATTCATTATTCCTGCTAGAAGGCATATGCATATAAATATGTTAGTGTGGCAAAGACATTTTGTCTAGAGTAGAAAGACAACCATTTTGGGCCATGCAGTCAATGTCAACACCTTAGAGAGGAGAGAGTAACAATATCAAAAATTCCTGGGTTCCAGACATTATGGAGATAACATCTGACCTCTGAAATATTTCCTCTTGAGCTTTATGTGAGAAACAAATGCCTATTTTGTTTAAGCTACCACCAATTTGGGTCAACTTCGCAGCAGCCTAATCCATTCTCGATAATAAACCTATCTTTGCATTTCTCAGGGTGTCTTATAAGGTATCTCACCCATCAGAGACGTTCAATTAAACATTTGGGGAATTGAAATAATATAGATAAGGGGACCCTGTGAGAGGGTAAGGGATGTTTAGTCAAAAGTAAATTCAGTAGAAGCCTAAAGAAGAAGAAAAGCTATTTTAAAAGGTTTGAACTTCTGGACAAACTTTCCTGGCATTTCCTAGCATAGCAATTGGGAAATAGAGTCCCAAACCAGAGGCAGCACTGTGTCAGCCTATGGGTCTAATCAAACTCACAGATGGGTTTTGTTTGGCTTGCATTACACTTTTTTAAAAAAATGTGAGTTAGTTGCCAACATTCACAAACAGGAAGAGTTCACATGAAAATCCAGATTTCTGGCTTCTTTTGAAAAATCCAAAGACCTGGCAACTTAGGCCACGTATTACCATATGGTGACAAATTGGCTAGGACTATGGCATCCCCCTGTAGTTGGGATATGAGTTAATCAACCCATGAAGACAATGACATTGTCTCTCTGACATTGAAACTGTATGTCAATTGCCATCTATATCACAGTACTTGCTTTCTCGCTTGTAAAAACTTGGCCTGCTTCTGTAAGTGACCCGACAAATAATTGAGACTGGAGCCTTACCAAGATGATTATGAGACCCCTGTTTATACATTGTTTTGTGGGGAAAGTCCTAGAGTGTAGGAGTTGAGTAGCAAGAATTAAAGAAATTGAGAGATACCAATAGAGCAGTATGAGCAACAGGGACATCTCAGGCAACACGAATTTTAATGGCAGAAGGCATTTATTTGAGCAGGCATGATGACAAGCCAGTGATCTCAATAGGCATATGACCATGATATTCTCTGCTGTTCTTTTAGCCCCACCAAAAGATGAAGTGGCCCCCAGGCCCTAGGTCTAATGTAAGAACCATATGCTATTTTGCTCTTTCGAGCTCCTAGATCTTGACAGAAGTCTTGACAACTTGAATGGTGATTGGTGCTTCTCCAAAGACTTGAAAGACTGAGAGGCAAATAGATAGTCCATAAGTCTCCCCCCACTTATTGTGGTTTCAATAAGAAATGTGAAGATGGAAGATGAAATACAAGCAGAGACAAAATGAGGTTGTAAATCAAATCCTATTTTGCTTCCCTTGCTCAGAAAAGTGTGGTGAGGGCTTCAGAGAGAAAGATAAAGCTCACAATGTGAGGAGGGAGGGAGGAGACTTGCATTGAGACAAAAGGAAAAGTTGTATTTTTGTGTTTCAGTTAATCTCTTGATGGAGGTGGGTGTAGAGCCCCAGATGTTAGAGCTAATGCAATATGCATTGGTCCATCACATTGGGAAATCTCTAGTCTCTGCAACAAGGAATTAATAAATCTAGTAATTGTGTCATGTCTGTAATACAGGCTAGGAAAAAAATGTGTAAACCATTTGATAAATGTGCATGCCCAGATAGCATGTGTTTCTGAGGCCCTCCACAGGGATTCACCCAAAAGGTTGCCCAGGCATTCTTTTCTTCCACTGTGTCCTCTGTAGGAGGAGCTGGCACAAAACAGAATGGTTGTTTATTTAGTGTGGCATTGGCATCTAATTAATAGCATCCAAAATCGATTCTTTATGCTTTGTTTCTTATCAACACCCCTCCCCAGAACACGAGTTCTCTAAGGCAATTAGAAATAATCATGGGCTTGCCAAAATGCTCTTTTCGATTTTCTAAACATTATAACTAGAATATGCTTCAGTTTTAGCTCTTAAGAGGCTCTTTTTTATTTAAATAAAATGAACAACTAAGCAGTTGTCTGAAGCATCAGGACACTATATATGTATCCAGAATGACATATGCAATATGCTTTGTAAAACATTTCTGAGTTTCCCTTTTAATTTTTCTGCAGCATGTTGAAGGGTATGAATTTAAAAATAATTGTGATCACATCATCATCATTGATTCTTGTACCTCTTCAGTGTGCTAAATTCAACACAGAGGTATGGACGTGGGAGAAGTAAAAGAAAACTGAGAAGTAAAAATTTGCAAAGGATGTCTCTTGAGGACAGACTCATATTTACCGTGATTACATCCATCTCTTTGCTGCTAGAAGATTTCCGTGCCATTTATGATGACAAGGTATATAGGCTTGAGTAAATCAATGAATAATAGGAAGCTATGTTCCCATGTGTACCCAAGGTGATTAATCTCTTAAGCCTGAGGACAAAATAATTTGAAAGTGTCACATGTCACAATTAACACAAGTGATTATTGACCACATTTACTTGGACGGACCCTTTGGTAGGACTGTCTCATGCCAATCAGAAAACCACTATACTCACATCACTATAAGTATGCCTTGTGCCATCAATATGTTTTGGAAGCAAAATCCACCACCCACAAACTTCTGTAAATAAATTATTAACATTAGCTTTATTTCATCTCTTTCTGGACCCAAGAAGATTGGGTTATGAGTTACCAAGAAGATTACGAACCCAAGAAGGCAAAGATTTTATTTTGTGTGTCCACCTTGATAGATCTACTGGTTGCAGCTACTAGGGCACTGTGTTGAAGCTACTTGCAGCTGCAATGCCCTGATTGATTAGTCTTATCTTCCACAAGTAAGGAAAACAGTACTGTGACACATTGTCTGAATGTTTGCCAGCCTTGTTCTAAATCTTCATATTTTACTCTCTGGAGAATCTGCAATTGACTCTTGGCTATTTTTCTCAAGATTCCCTTTGGTGTGCAACATCTCTTTGTAATTCAACAACACGTTCTCCTACAGTAAGGTGGAGCTTAGAATTGTATCAGAAAGACTGACTCTGCTGGGTCAGAACCTTAATATTTCTGGATAATGATTGTGCTTTATTCAATCAGCAAAAGATCAGCTGCTATGATAATGTGAAATGTTATACTTTCTAAGAAAACTAAGAACAAATGAATGGACACTCTGAGTCTAGAAAATAATTGTATCACTACTGTTCAGGCCTAGTTAGAGCTAGAAAAAAACGGCAGAAAAGTAGAGAAGCCAAGAAAGTGAGAAGGGAGTTGGCTGGACTTCACACGTGAAGTGACAAGGAAGCCAATAAGAGATTTGATTATAAGAGTGAAGAGAAATCTTCCAATCGCAGCGACATACTAGAGGAATAAACTAGATGCTGGAAAGGGTAGGATAGATACAATATGAGATGTTAAAGAAATGAAGTGATCAACATCCTAGCATCAGATATACAACTGTGATGGTTTTAAAACATGTCTGCAAATGTTTTGACACTTCCATTAAAAAGCAGAATAATGTTTCACCACTGAATAAAAACTGGTCATAGCTTAGAGACTTGCTTTCAGAGGCTAGCTCTTGAAAGGTGATTTAGCTAATGCTAGCTCACTCTCTCTTTCTTGTTCAGCATGTGCCTTTGGAGTCCTGAGCCACAAAGTAAGAAATACAGCTACCCTGATGTTGCCATGTTGAAGAGACTATCTGGAAAAGCCACAAAAAGAGAAAGATGCTAAAGGGGCCTCAGATGCTAAAGGGGGCTGTTCTTGCCCCCACCTAATTGAGCCATCAGAAAGCATCAACCATCAGATATATGAATGAACAAGCCTTCAGATGATTCCAGTCCCACCTACAATCTGATTCAGCCATAGAGAGACTCCAAATGAGAACTGCCTAGCTGAACCCAAACAACTCCAGGACCATGAGAGATAATAATGATAATAATAATAACAAGCATTATTGTTGTTTTAAGCCACTAAATTTTGGGATCATTTGCTACACAGTTATAGATAACCATAACTATTCCTTCTTCTCTTCATCAGGGATAGAAGTAGGACCTTTAAATGTTTTTACAATTCTAAAATATAGTAAAGAACCTAAGTTGAAGTTGAGGCTGATGCAGCTGGATAAGATTTGAGATAGCTTTTAGAGTTACATTACCCTCACATTATGCCTCTTTCCCTTCCTCCTCCTGAAAGCACAGATTTCTTTGGCATTGTCTCAGGAGGGGAGGAATACTGCAGGACTAAAACCAGAAGATGTCGTGGCTTTGTTTCCCCAACCTAAGCCTTTAGAAAATCACATGCATTTTGTAGAGGTGGAAGAAAGGAAGCAAGGTAACATACAAGAAGAAGCAGAGTAGCTTAGAAAAAAAGTATAAGACAGGAGCAGGGAAACTCCCAGCCATCTCAACTAGAAGGATATTTTTATGAGCTGAGGTTGGAGTGGGAAGCAAGAACGGAAAGATCTGAGCGTCGTGCAAACAGAGAGGGCTGTGTGCATCTCCCTGGCAGCAGCCTAAGGAAGCAGTAAGTTTCCAGAGAAGAATGGTATGTCTGGAGAGTGGGATTGAGGGAGGTCTTGAGATAGTGTCCTGTGTCCCAAACACAGCATGACATTGTCGACTGAGATTTTTTTTCCCTCTCATATGAGTAAAATAACTTTGCTGCAGAAAAAAACTGGGAGTCAGCACCACTGATGGGTCAATGAGGCACAAGCTGTGGTGACAAGAAGAGGTCCTACTTTGTGAGGCTTATGGGGCTATGGACCTCAACAAGAGGGAGAGGCAGGGAAGAAAAACTTGAAGAGGTTTAAGTGTTCATATGAAACTTTCCCAAGGATGTTCAGAAATATTTAGATGAGATTTTTGAGGGACTGGAGTTTTTAAGTAATACACACTGAGAAAGGTATCAGGGATGTCTTATATTTACTGTGAAAGTGAACTGTATTATCTTTAGAATGAGAAAGTCTGAGAAAACTCAGGTTCCAAATCAGTTCTTTGGACTCCAGAATAAGCATTCTAAAGTGATTCTGTGATTTAATTGGCAATAACTAAACCTCTGATAGACCACTGTGCAAATCTAATTCTATGATTCTTGGTAATTGTAAAATTAAGTTTACTCAGAAAGCTTCATTTCCTTCTATTTCTTAAACAATAATCTAAATAAATACTGCCTTTTAAGATTAATCTCTTTTTCCCTCGTGTGCCTATAGAAGTGTGATTGTTTCTCTGTAGTAGCAATTATCTTGTTCCAATTTGGGTTATTCTGTTATTTGTAGCAGTCTCCCCAGGAGAATGTGAGCTCCTGAAGGACAGTAACTTTGTCCTGTTCATTAAGGGACTCCCACAATTTCTCTTAAAAAACTCTACATGTAATATTTCACTTATTGAAAACATATTTATAGATCACCTGTGTTGTGCCCAGGACTGTGTTAAATAAATGGATCAAGGAATTGAAAATAAAAAGCTTCTCATGATGTGGTAACAAAGCTATTAACACAGCTAAGAAATGTCTTCAACAATATATTTGAAAGAAAAAAGTAGTTATAAAAGTCCATCTGCTTTGTAAATATTTTATTTTGGAATTTTCCTCTATATCCGTAAGAGATATGGCCCCACAGTTTTCAGTATTTGTGCCAACTTTGTCTGGTATTTGTATGAAGGTTATAAGAGCTTTGTACATTATATTGAGATCATTGCATATGTTTCTATGATCTGCAATAATCTTTATACCATTGGAATCTGTTCTTTTAAGTTTAGTAGAATTTATCTATAAAACTGGGTTCAACATGTAAGAGTTTGAAAGCCACCACTCCCATCTTTGCAAAAATAAAAATAAAATTGAGCAAACTGAATATCAAGAACTCCTCTTAAATCCATCAGAAAATTGAGGTCACAGGACAAATCACTGCCTTAAAAACTGGAGAGACAGGTAGGCACATGCCGAAATCACAGTGTACTAGGAGCAGAAGATGCTGAAGCCAGCAACTGGTAGAAGCACATAAGTGGAAACTGACTAATTGTGAGAGAAAAACTCAAACTCCAAATAAATTTCTACACACCAACATAACTTACTGCCACATCAACAAGGCTCCTTTCTAATAACAGGAAATTACAGCTGAAAGAACTGCAAGCCTCCAACTCTATTTAAGAAGGAGTCTCTAGAGAAAGCTGAAGACAACATGAGAGATGAAAACAAGAAAACAGAGAAAATTTTAATCTCTGACACCTACATCAAACAGTAAACAGAACCTAACCTCACACTAAATACCTATTTACCTCAGTTTCTTTTACTTAACACATCATGTTCAGATTTTAGGAAAAAAATGAAAAGGCATGATAAAAGGCAAAAAGCACAGTTTAAAGAGACAAAGCAAGATCAGGGTCATACTTTTAGATATGGCAGAGATTTTGGAATTATCAAACTGGAAATTTAAAATAACTATTACTACTATGCTCAGGGCTCCAGAGGAAAATACTCTCTGGTGGACAACATATGAATCAGATGCGTAATAAGCAGAGAGATGAAAACTGTAAAAATTAATTCTCCCTAAGAAAGAAAATGCTAAAAACTTCAGGCCTATAATCCAGCACTTTGGGAGGCTGAGGCAGGCAGATCACGAGGTCAAGAGATCGAGACAATCCTGGCCACCAATGGAGAAACCACGTCTCTACTAAAAATACAAAAATTAGCTGGGCATGGTGGTGCACACCTGTAATCCCAGCTACTCGGGAGGCTGAGGCAGGAGAATCACTTGAACCCGGGAGGCAGAGGTTGCAGTGAGCCAAGATCACACCATTACACTCCAGCCTGGTGACAGAGTGAGACTCCGCCACAAAAAAAAAAAAAAAAAAAAAAAGCTAAAACTTAAAAATACTAAAAATACTATAATAAAAATAAAGAATGTCTTTGATAGGCTCATATAGACTCTGGACATGGCTGAGGAAAGAATCAATGAGCTTGAAGATATGTTAATGGAAATGTCCTAAACTAAAAAACAAAGAGAAAAAAAAATAAATGAAACAGAATATCCAAGAGCTGTGGGACAATTTAGCCAGTTTTAAGACATATGCAATACAAATATCAGAAGAAAAAGAAAGAAACAAAATTCCTACACATAAGAATATCATATTCAAACTGCAATCAAAGAAATAGAGAATATTGTGAAAAATGCCAGAGAGGAAAAAAAGCTTTACATACAGAGAAAAAAGAATAAGAATTATATTAGACTTGCTTCCCAGAAACCACATAAGCAGGAAGAGAGTGGAGTGAAATATTTCACATGTTGAAAGAAAAAAACACCAACATAGAATTCCATATCCAATGAAATTATCCTTTAAAAATAAATCAAAAGTAAAAGATTTTCTCAAACAAAAATTGAGATAATTTACCATCAATCGACTTTGAAAGAAGTTATTTGAAGAGATGATAAATGACATAGGTCAGGAACTTCTATCTACATTAAGAAACGGAAAACATTACAGAAGGAATAAATAAAATCAAAAAACTTTTTTATATTTTCTTATTCTAAATTGGTTCTACAGACAACTGTTCAAAATAATAATACCCACAATATCTGAATGATTATAAATTTTAAGTAAATGAAATGAATAACAGCAATGTTATGAAGGATGGGAGGGAAGAACTGGGAATACTCAGTTTTAAGGTACCTACACTAGTTGTGAAATAGTATAGGGTTATTCAAAGGTGAACTTAGATTAGTTGTAGATGTATATTGCAAAGTCTAGGGCAACCACCGAAATTTTTTAAAGGATATATAATTGATCTAAGTGAGGAAAAAAATAAAGTCATACAAGATGCTCAATTAAAATAAGAGAAGGCAGAAAAAGATAAAAAGACAAAAAAATGAGCAGAGGACAAGGTCAATGAATAAAAACAGTTGCAAATATGGCAGATATTAATTCAACTGTATGAGTAATCACTTTTAATGTGAATAGTCTAAATATAACAATTAAAAGGCAGAGACTATCAGATTAAAAAAAAACCCCCCACCTATAGGTTGTCTACAGGAAACCCACTTTAAATATAAAATCATAGATAGATTAAAAGTAAAGGGAAGGGCCTGGCACCATGGCTCATGCCTGTAATCCCAGCACTTTGGGAGGCCAAGGTGGGCGGATCACCTGAGGTCAGGAGTTTGAAAGTAGCCTGCCAGGAGAATTACTTGAACCCGGGAGGTAGAGGTTGCGGTGAGCTGAGATCGTGACACTGCACTCCAACCTGGGCAGAAGAGTGAGACTCTGTCTCAAAAACAAAAACAAAAAACAAACAAACAAGAAAAGAAAACCAAAGATATAGGTTTTGAAAGTAGCCTGCCAACATGGCGAAATCCAGTCTCTACTAAAAGTACAAAAAAAAAAAAATTAGCTGGGCTTAGTGGCGCACACCTATAGTCTCAGCTACTCAAGAGACTGAGGCACGAGAATGTTGTCAGCCCAGGTGGCGGAGGCTGCAGTGAGCCAAGATCGCACCACTGCACTCTAGCCTGGGCGACGGAATGAGACTTCGTCTCGGTAAGAGCAATACAAAACAAACAAACAAACAAAAAGCAGTAAAGGGAGGAAGAAAGATAAATTACGCTAATATTAATCAAAGAAAGTTGACTTGGTTATATCAACTTCAGACAAAGCAGACTTCAGAGCAAGGAAAGATTTCAAGAGTAAAGAGAGATATTATGTAATGATAAAGAAACTATCTTAGAAGATACAACATTTCTTTATGTGTATGCACTTAAAACAGAATGTCAAAATACATGAAGCAAAAACTGATAAAATTGCAAGAAAAAATAGTTGGAGACTACTATAGTTGAAGACTTCAACACCTCTCTATTAGTAATTGACATCAGGTAGAAAATAAGGATATATTAGAACACTACAGGACCATCAATCAACTGAAACTAATTGACATTTATAGAATATTTTATTCAACAACAGCAGAATGTACATTCTTATAATTCTTACATAGAACACTTACCAAGAAGACCATATTCAGAGCCATTAAGGAATCACACCGAAATTTAAAAACGAACATTGCAAGGTATGCTCTCATACTAAAATGGATTAAAGTAGAAATCAGTGACATTAAAATAGCTGAAAAATCCCAAAATACTTGGGATTACACAATATACTTTAAAATAGCATGTGACTCTAAGAAGTCACAAGAAAAATTAAGAAATATTTTGAAATAACTAAAAATGAAAATACAATTTATTAAAACTTGTGGGGTGCAGTTAAAGCAATGCTTAGAGGAAATTTATATTTTTGAAAACATACAATAAAGAGAAGAAAGATCTAAAATCAATAATCTAAGCTTCTACCTTAGGGAAACTAAAACAAAAAGACTAAATTAGATTCAAAGTACACAAAAGAAAAGAAATAATAAAAATTAGAGCAGAAATTAATAACATTGAAAATGGAAAATCAATGTAGAAAATCATCAAAACCAAAATCTTCTTATTTGAACAGATAAATAAAATTGATAAATGTCTAACCAGACCAACCCAAAACAGAGAGAGATAATACAACATTGCTAATATCAGAAATAAAAGGAGGGGCACTACTACTGATCCCATGGATACTAAAGGATAATAAAAGAACATTATGAACATCTCTATGCCCACAAATTCAATAACTTGGGTGAAATAGGCAAGTTCCTTAAAAGGTACTACCTACCAAAATTCACACAAAGAGAATAGAAAATATGAATAGGCCTATATCAACAAAAGAAATTAAACCAATAATATTTCCAAAATGAAAAGCACAAAGTTCAGGTGGTTTCATGGTAAATTCTACCAAATATATATACTTTTAAATGACACCAAGACTCTACAAACTCTTTCAGAAAATAGAAGCAGAAGGAATATTTTCCAACACATTTTATGTGGCCAGCATTACGCTAATATCAAAACCCAACAAATACATTACAGAAAAGGAAAACCATAGACCAATATCTCACATAAACACGGATGTAAAAATATTCAACAGAATATTAACAAATTGAATCCAACAGTGAATGAAAGATTCAGCATTTAAAAATAAATTAATGGGCTGGGTGTGGTGGCTTATGCCTGTAATCCCAGCACTTTGGGAGGCTGAGGTGGGTGGATCACCTGAGGTCAAGAGCTTGAGGCCACCTTAGCCAACATGGTGAAACTCCTTTTCTATTAAAAATAAAACAATTTAGTTGGGCGTGGTGGTGCACGCCTGTAGTCCCAGCTACTCTGGGGACTAAGACAGGAGAATCGCTTGAACCCGGGAAGCGGAGTCTGCAGTGAGCCGAGATCCCACCACTGCACTCCAGCCTGGGCGACAAGAGCAAAACTCTGTCTAAAAAAAAAAAGAAGAAAAAAAAAATCAACTAATGTATCCATTATATTCACAGGCCACAGAAGAAAAGTCATGCGATTATATCAATAGATGCAGACAAAGCGTTTGACACAATCGAACATCCATTCATGATAAAAACTCTCAAAAAACTAGGAATAGAAGGGAACTTCATTAACTTGATAAAGCATATCTATAATAAACCTACAGCTAATACCATAATTAATGGCAAGAAACTAACTGCTTTTATCCTAAGATTAGAAACAAGAGAAAGATGGCCCCTCTCACCACTCTTATTCAATATTATACAAATCCTAGCTAATGCTGTAAGACACGAAAAGGAAGTAAAAGATATATATATATATGAAGAAAAAAATTGTTTTTGTTCACAGATAACATGATTATCTTATGTAGAAAACCCCAAAGAGTCAACAACAATAAACTGAAACTAATAAGCAATTATAGCAAAGGTGCAGGATACAATGATAATATCCAAAAGTCAACTGTTTTCCACATATCAGCAATAAAAAACTGAAATTTGAAAGTAAAACATAGCACCATTTATATTTTTACCAAAAGAAATGAATATAGACTTAGGTATAAAGGTAACAAAATATGTACAAGATTAATTTGAGGAAAACTACAAGCCTCTGATGAAAGAAATCAAAGACAATCTAAATAAATGGAGAGATATTCCATGTTTATGACTAGACTCAATATTCTTTGTTTGTTTGTTTTTTGTTGTTTTTGTTTGTTTGTTTGTTTGAGACGGAGTCTTGCTCTGTCACCCAGGCTAGAGTGCAGTGGCATGATCTCAGCTCACTGCAAGCTCCGCCTCCTGGGTTCATGCCATTCTCCTGCCTCAGCCTCCCAAGTAGTTGGGAATACGGGCGCCTGCCACCATGCCTGGCTAGTTTTTTGTATTTTTGGTAGAGACGAGATTTCACCGTGCTAGCCAGGATGGTCTCGATCTCCTGACCTCTTGATCCACCTGCCTCAGCCTCCCAAAGTGCTGGGATTACAGGCGTGAGCCATCGCGCCCGGCCGTTTTTCTTTTTTTTATTATTATACTTTAGGTTCTAGGGCACATGTGCACAACGTGCAGGTTTGTTACATATGTATACATATGGTTTGCTGCACCCATTAACTCATCATTTACATTAGGTATTTCTCCTAATGCTATCCCTCCCCCATTCCCCTACCCCACAACAGACCCCAGTGTGTGATGTTCCCCAGCCTGTGTCCAGCTGTTCTCATTGCTCCATTCCCACCTATGAGTGAGAACATGCAGTGTTTGGGTGTCTGTCCTTGCGATAGTTTGCTCAGAATGATGGTTTCCAACTTCATCTATGTCACTACAAAGGACATGAACTCTTCCTTTTGATGGCTACATAGTATTCCATGGTGTATATGTGCCACATTTTCTTAATCCAGTCTCTCATTGATGGACATCTGGGTTAGTTCCAAGTCTTTGCTATTGTGAATAGTGTAGCAGTAAACATACATGTGCATGTGTCTTTATATTAGCATGATTTACAATTCTTTGGGTATATGCCCAGTAATGGGATCACTGGGTCAAATGGTATATTTCTAGTTCTAGATTCTTGAGGAATTGCCACACTGTCTTCCACAATGGTTGAACTAGTTTACACTCCCACCAACAGTGTAAAAGCATTCCTATTTCTCCACATCCTCTCCAGCACCTGTTGTTTCCTGACTTTTTAATGATCACCTTTTTAACTGGTGTAAGATGGTATGTCAATGTGGCTTTGATTTGCATTTCTCTGATGACCAGTGATGATGAGCATTTCTTCATGTGTCTGTTGGCTGCATAGATGTCTTCTTTTGATAAGTGTCTATGCATATCCCTTGTCCACTTTTTGATGGGGTGGTTTGATTTTTTCTTGTAAATTTGTTTAAGTTCTTTGTAGATTCTGGCCCTTTGTCAGATTGGTACATTGCAAAAATTTTCTCCCATTCTGTAGGTTGCGTGTTCACTCTGATGCTAGTTTCTTTCGCTGTGCAGAAGCTCTTCAGTTTAATTAGATCCCATTTGTCTATTTTGGCTTTTGTTGCCATTGCTTGGTGTTTTAGTCATGAAGTCCTTTCCCATGCCTATGTCCTGAATGTATTGCCTAGGTTTCTTTCTAGGGTTTTTATGGTTTTAGGTCTAACATTTAAGTATTTAATCTATCTTGAATTAATTTTTGTATAAGGTGTAAGGAAGGGATACAGTTTCAGCTTTCTACATATGGCTAGCCAGTATTCACAGCACCATTTATTTCCCCATTTCTTGTTTTTGTCAGGTTTGTTTGTCAAAGATCAGATAGTTGTAGATGTGTGGTGTTATTTCTGAGGCCTCTGTTCTGTTCCATTGGTCTATATCTCTGTTTTGGTACCAGTACCATGCTGTTTTGGTTACTGCAGCCTTGTAGTGTAGTTTGAAGTCAGGTAGCATGATGCCTCCAGCTTTGTTCTTTTTGCTTAGGATTGTCTTGGCAATGTGGGATCTTTTCTGGTTCCATATGAACTTTGAAGTAGTTTTTTCCAGTTCTGTGAAGAAAGTCATTGGTAGCTTAATGGGGATGATATTGAATCTATAAATTATCTTGGGTCATATGGCCATTTTCACAATAGTGATTTCTCCTATCCATGAGCATAGAATGTTCTTCCATTTTTTGTGTGTCCTCTTTTATTTCGTTGAGCAGTGGTTTGTAGTTCTCCTTGAGGAGGTCCTTCACATCTCTTGTAAGTTGGATTCCTAGGTATTTTATTATCTTTGTAGCAATTATGAATGGGAGTTCACTCATGATTTGGCTTTCTGTTTGTCTGTTACTGGTGTATAAGAATGCTTGTGATTTTTGCACATTGATTTTTGTATCCTGAGACTTTTCTGAAGTTGCTTATCAGCTTAAGGAGATTTTGGGCTGAGATGATGGGGTTTTCTGAATATACCATCATGTCATCAGCAAACAGGGACAATTTGACTTCCTCTTTTCCTAATTGAATACCCTTTATTTCTTTCTCTTACCTGATTGCCCTTGCCAGAACTTCCAACACTACGTTGAATAGGAGTGGTGAAAGAGGGCCTCCCTGTCTTGTGCCAGTTTTCAAAAAGAAAGCTTCCAGTTTTTGCCTATTCTGTATGATATTGGCTGTGGGTTTGTCATAAATAGCTCTTATTATTTTGAGATACGTTCCATCAATACATATTTTATTGAGAGTTTTTAGCATGAAAGGCTGTTGAACTTTGTCAAAGGCCTTTTCTGCATCTATTGAGATAATCATGTGGTTTTTGTCTTTGGTTCTATTTATGTGATTATTACATTTATTGATTTGCATGTGTTGAACCAGCCTTGCATCCCAGGGATGAAGCCAACTTGATTGTGGTGGATAAGCTTTTTGATATGCTGCTGGATTCAGTTTGCCAGTATTTTGTTGAGGATTTTTGCATCGATGTTCATCAGGGATATTGGTCTAAAATTCTCTTTTTTGTTTGTTGTGTCTCTGCCAGGCTTTGGTATCAGGAGGATGTTGGCCTCATAAAATGAGTTAGGGAGGATTCCTTCTTTTTCTATTGATTGAAATAGTTTCAGAAGGAATGGTACCAGCTCCTCCTTGTACCTCTGGTAGAATCCGTCTGGTGTTGGGCTTTTTTTGTTTGGTAGGCTATTAATTGTTGCCTCAATTTCAGAGTCTGTTACTGGTCTATTCAGAGATTCAACTTCTTCCTGGGTTAGTTTTGGGAGGTTGTATGTGTCCAGGAATTTATCCATTTCTTCTAGATTCTCTAGTTTACTTGAGTAGAGGTGTTTATAGTATTCTCTGATGTTAGTTTGTATTTTTGTGGGATCGGTGGTGATATCCCCTTTATCATTTTTTATTGTATCTATTTGATTCTTCTCTCTTTTCTTCTTTATTAATATTGCTAGTAGTCTATCGATTTTGTTGATCTTTTCAAAAAACCAGCTCCTGGATTCATTGATTTTTTGGAGGGTTTTTTGGGTCTCTATCTCCTTCAGTTTGGCTCTGATCTTAGTTATTTCTTGTCTTCTGCTAGCTTTTGAACTTGCTTGCTCTTGCTTCTCTAGTTCTTTTAATTGTAATGTTAGGGTGTCTATTTTAGATCTTTCCTGCTTTCTCCTGTGGGCATTTAGCGCTATAAAGTTCCCTCTACACACTGCTTTAAATATGTCCCAGAGATTCTGTTATGTTGTTAGACTCAATATTCTTAAGATATCAGTTCTTCCCAATACTATCTATATATTGAAAGCAATCCTCCCAAAAATCACAAGTTATTTTGTGTTTATCTATGAATCGATTTGAATGTTCTTACGGAAAATCAAGTCAGAAGAGACAGTGCAATATTAAACAACAATGTCAACAGACTAACACTACATGATTTCAAAACTTACTATAAAGCTAAAATAATTAAGTCAGTATTAGTATTGGCAGAAAAAAAGAAGACAAATAGATCAATGAAACTGAATAGAGCCAGATATAGGCCCACACAAATACAGGCAAGTGATCTTTGACAAAGAACAAAAGCAATTCAATGGAGAAATAGTCTTTTCAACAAATATTATTGGAACAAATAGATATCTGCAACCCTCTCGTCATCCTAAAATAAATCTAGACACAGATTTTACATCTTACACTTTTGCTAAAAATTAAGTGAAAATGAATCATAGACTTAAATATAAAATACAAATCTATGAAACTTCTAATAACAGAAAATAAGAGGAGAAAACCTAGATGACCTTGGTTTTGGCAATGACATTTTAGATACAATACCAAAAGCATAAGCCATGAAAGAAATATATGCAAAGTTGAACTTCATTAAAAATAGAAACTTCTACTCTGAGAACTACCCTGTTAAGACAGAAAGACAAGCCACAGACCGGGAAAAAAATATTTGCAAAACACATATCTGATAAAGAATTTATATCCAAATATACAAAGAATCCTTAAAATTCAACAATAAAAAACAATGACTCCATTAAAAAATGGGAAAAAGAACTGAGCAGACACCTCACCAAAGAGGATATATAGATGGCAAATAAACATACAAAAGGATGCTTAACATCATGTCATTAGTGAATTGCAAATTAAAACAACAATGAGATACTACTACACACCTATTAGAATGGTGACAATCTAAAACACTGACATCAAATTCTTGTAAGGATGTGGATTAAAGGAACATTCACGGAAATGCAAGGTAGTACAGTCAGTTTGAAAGACAGTCTGGCAGTTTCTTATAAAGCTAAACAGAGGTTTACAATGTAATTCAGTAATTGCTCTCTTAGGTAATTGCCCAAATTATTTGAAAGCATGCCCACACAATAGCTGGCATGAAAATATTTTTGGCAGCTTTAATCATAATTGCCAAAAACTAGAAGCAACTAAGATGTCCTTTAATAGGTGAATAGATAAACAAACTGTGGTACACTCATACAATGGAATAGTATTCAGCAATAAAAGAAATGAGCTATAAAGCCACAAAAAGACACGAAGAAACCTTAAAAGCATATTGCCAAGTGAAGGAAGCCAGTCTGAAAAGATAACTTACTGTATGATTCCAATTATAAAACATTCTGAAAAACGGAAAAGTATAGAGATAGTAAAATAGTCAGTGGCCGTTAGGGATTTAAGCAGAGGGACAAATGAATAGGTGGAGTTCAGGAGGATTTTAGAGTGATGCAAATATTCTGTATGACACTGTAAAGTAGATTATTTATTTGTTAAAACCAACAGAACTGTACAACACAAAGTGAGAACCCTAATGTTAATTATGTATATTTTGTCAATAATGATGTATCAGTATTGATTCTTCTATTGTAGCAAATGTAACACAGTAATGCAAGGTGGTATTATGAAAAACTGTGTGCAGGAGAAAGGAAGCATAGGGAAGCTCTACTTTCTGCTCAATTTTTCTGTAAGCCTAAAACTGTTATAAAGTATTAATTTTATAAAATCTTACCGGTATTAATGTCTTTAGAAAGGGTGATAGTTTTAAAAATGGTGATAGTTGACTGTTTTTAAAATGTTATGATTTTCAGTCTATTCATATCAACATGAGGAACATCAAACTCTATTTCAACCCTGTGAAAGAGAAATTTATGACAGAGTCTTCAAAAAGGAAATGTTAAAAAAACTGGATGTTTCAAAACAGGCAAAGTGTGTGCCTCTCTGTATCATATCATTTGCAAGTAATAATAACTGGTTTCTTTGTAACTAAAGGAGTCTATAACTTACTAGAGAAATTTATCACATTTACATTTATTGTAATGTTGGAATTAATTCTGCCACTGTATTAAATATGTTCTATTCATTACACCATCTTTCTTTCTTTTTCATTTGTTGAATGGATTAAAGGTTACCTTTGAGCCATTTTTGCCCTCTTCTTTTTACTGGGAAGCAATAAATTTAAATATTATTATTTTCCACTTCTATTTATTTTGTATTTGTATTTTTTCAAGTTCACACCTGCACTAGTAACAAATCAAGTAGGTCAAAAGGATTTCTGAGAAAATAAAGTAACGTCTTTTATCTGTATTTCTTGATTCATAAATTTCAGATAAACATACACATTACAAAAGGTGGCATGTGCCTGCAGTCCCAGTTGCTCAGGAGGCTGAGGCAGGAGAATCGCTTGAACCCAGGAAGCAGAGGTTGCAGTGAGCCAAGGTCATGCCACTGCACTCCAGACTGGTGACAGAGTGAGATTCCGTCTCAAAAAAAAAAAAAAAAAAAATCACATTGAAACATTCCCTTTATTACTTTACACAGTAAATATTAGGCTTTTGGAAAGGATAATATGACAAAAGTAATATAGGTTTCTTAGATAGGTATTAAATAACTTAATGTATATTAGTTATAATTTACATTAATTACATTTATAATTTACATTTACAATGTATAATTTACATTATACATTACAATATAATTTTAGTTCACTCACTGTCGACTGTTTTATGGACTCATATGTTTCTCTTTCTTAGTTTATTTGACCATTTTAATGAACATTTCTAGTACAGAAATACAGATCTTTTTCTTATGTCATTCTGCACCGCTAGAAAATTCTTCCCTAGGTGGGACGCAGTGACTCAAGCCTGTAATCCCAGCACTTTGGGAGGCTGAGGTGGGTGGATCCCCTGAGGCCAGGAGTTTGAGATCAACCTGGCCAACAGGGCAAAACCCTGTCTCCATTAAAATACAAAAATTAGCCAGGCGTGGTGGTGCACATCTGTAGTCCCAACTACTCGGGAGGTTGAGGCAGGAGAAATGCTTGAACCTGGGAGGCAGAAGTTTCAGTGAGCTGAGATTGCACCCCTGCTCTCCAGCCTGGGCAACAGAGCAAGACTCCATATCTAAAAAACAAAAAAGAAAAGAAAAAGAAAATTATCCCCTATTATTGCTTCAGTAATTCCTTCCATAATATATTCTCAGTTCTCTTGTTTTGAGGTTCCTACTATTTGCATGTTAGATCTGTAGAATAGGTTTTTCTGTGTCCTATATTTTCTCTCAGATTTTCCTTTTTTTCTCCCCCATTCGTTCTTGGAGACTTTTGTCTCTATCATATTGTTCTAGGCTCCTAACCTCTACCACATTACATGTTAAGATCATCTAGGATTTTAGGTTCTAATAGTTATTATATTTCCAGATTCTACACAAATATTATTTAGAAGTAACTAAATACTTTATGAGTTTCTTTGGATGACAATTTTGCTTTTGTTTTACTTGTTTTTTGTATGTCATGGATTTTGCCATATGCATGTATTTATTTATTTATGAAAGTCATTTTTAACCACTTTTTACAGAAAGTCTATGTATGGTAAATATTTTGAAACTTTTTTATTCTAAAATGTTTTTGTAAGGCCCTTCAAGTTGAATACCACTTTCACTGTTCACTGGGTGTAGAATTTAAGTTCAAAATCACTTCAGAATAGTGAACATTTTCCTCCTGTGTTTTCTAGTGTACATTTGAGGAAAAGTGTGATGTCAATTTATTTTCATATCTTTGTAGAAAATCTGCTTTTATTTTTCTGGAAACTTTTAATTTTTTCATTATCTTTAATTTTTAAAATTTTAATCCACAAAGTGTAATTATTGTATACATTCTGCTTGTCACCAAGTATATTTTGAAAGCAAAATAATCATTTCTTTATTCAACTTTGGAATTACTCTCTACCTTTTTAAAAATATTTTTATCTCCTCCATTTTTTATTTTCTCTTCTACTAGAATTCAAAATTTAGACAGAACTTTTCTTGAAATGTTTAGATCTCTTGTCCATGACTAATATGACTTTTCTGAAGTATTCTACAATTCTTTGTTGAGAATCATTTTTGGAGAATTACTCTGGTCAACTATCCTGCTTCATAGGTATGAAGCAATTCTATGAGGATTGGGTAGAATGTGTTTCTGGTTATAGAGTTTCTGAAATTACTTTTCTGATATTTGAAAATTCCAAGGCCCTCCTGTTGCCATGCTGACTAGCTTTTCTCAATCATTTGCTATTTTAACTTATTCCAATGAAACAAGTCAGTAGGAAAGAGTTGGGCCACCTAGGCACCCAGGGTATATTTCCCCAACTTGTCACCTTCACCATTGTCCTTGTGCTCCCTTTCCCTGTTGAATCCTTTTATTCTTAGCTTTGTATTTCTGTGGAACAACTGCCGAAATGTCTGTAAAGGTCATGACCTTCAGTTACCGCCATGCATCCAATTCTGTCTGCTTTCCACTTGTTTGGGAATTTTTTAAAATTCTTGCTGCACTAATGATACTTTTAATATAATAATTATTTAACTTAAAAATTCTTCTGTCATTTCAGAAATTTTGAGCAGGAGGAAAGATAGCTGCATGCTCTCTGTCTGCTATCTTAATCCCATTTCCCCAGAACAAATTCAAGAATACTGCCTGTGCCTGTCCATTTTACATTGCCATGCAGGAATGCCTTAGACTGGGTAATTTATAAAGAATTAACAGTTCTGAAGACTGTACATGAAGCATGGTGCCAACATCTGCTCAGCCTCTGGTGAGACCTCAGGGAGATTTCACTCATGGCAGAAGGTAAGGCAGGAACAGGCACATCACATGGTGAGAGAAAAAGCTAGGGAGTGACGTAAGGTGCCACACTTTTGAACAACCAGATCTCACGTGAAGTCAGAGCAAAGACTCACTCATTACCACAGAAAACACTGAGACATTCATGAGGGATTTGCCCTCATGATTCAAACACTTCCCACTAGGCCCAACCTCCAACATTGGGAATTATATTTCAACATGAGATTTGGAGAGGACAAACATCCAAATTATATTATTACTTTTTAAGAATTATATTCCAGACACCAAATTAGAGTAAATATATTACATTAGTTTAAAGTCCTGGAGTCTGACTAAAACACTATAAATGTGATGGTCAAAGAACAGAAATGGCTGACATTGGAAAATAACTTTGTCTGAATCTGGGACAACATGCATACTTTTGCCCAGAATAATTTGATAACTGCTTTCATAAAGTGAATAGTTAGCTCCTTTAAAACACATTGAGTATTAATTGAAAAGTCAATTAATTTGAAGAGGAGAAACCATTTGAAGGAGAAATCGTTTAATTACACACAACTTAGTTGCATCTGCAATTTGCATCTCCAAAATTTTTTTCTGAATTGCAAACAGATAAAAATCAGAGTCACTTTGAAAACTTTGGGATGTCAACTTCTCCTGATAAATAATAACACTTAAAAAACCGAATTAAACCAATAATAGAAATAAGGAATACTATTTTAAAGCTAATTGGTTTGTTCTTATGATGGTTTCATCTTCTACTATTTCAAAAAAGTCAAGCGGCAGTAAAAAACTCAAAGTGTTATATGACTTTGTCTGGAAAGATAACGGTGCACTGGGGTCAAAGAATACATTTTCAAAGGTGAACATGCTGGGCTAAAGTCTTACGTGAGTTTATTTGCTCAGTAAAGATGGAGGAATCTTTCTTTTCTCCCTTCCCCCATTACCATTAACTCAGAAGAAAATAGAGACAAAATTCAAATCAGACTCTCTTTTGTCTCCATAAGTGAGACAGAAACTATAGATTTATGACTAGGACTAAGAGGTAGAATTATATGTTAAAGAATATTAATGATGGAATCCACTTTAGAGTTTGAGTATCAGAATACTTGCAGTTAGACAGTGATTCACATATTTCTAAAGAAGAGAGTGGGAATGTGACCAAGTAATAAGTGGATGAAAAGGAGACCTGGATACACATTTAGGAATTATTTATTTCAGAGGCCCCTAACCAGTGGTCCATGGATTTTTAGTGGAAGCACTTCTAAGGTCTGTGACTCCTTTGATTTTGAATGCAAAATTTTATGCATACATGTGCCCATCTAACTTTCATCAGACTCACAAAGTTTTGGTCTTATAAAAAGGTTGAGTCACAAATGTAATTTAATCTACTCATTTTACAGGTCAAAAAACAGAGGCCCAGACAAAGGAAGTGACTATGCTCAGTCCAAGCAACACTGAGCAGCAGAGCCATGAGTCATATGGGTACCTAGATCAGGCCTCATCTAACTGTCTTTGGCCACTGTCCTTTGCCTCTACATAACCCCTGACAGCACCAATTCCTGAAAGACATGAAATCTATTTTTCTCATCACCAGGGTTTCACTTCATATCATAGCAACATGAAGTAGGGATAAATTATCCCAGTTTAAGCTATCCCAGTTTAAGCAAAGATAGGGCCTTAATAATCGATATGTTTATTGACATTAATGATCAATGATATCTATAAGAAATATTATTAAGTTTGTAGAAATCTGACAAATGACTGAGCTGTGATGGTGCTCGAGGAGCCATGGCCAGTTTATATTAAGACTATGTAAGTGCTTTGTGTTTTACTTTAAGCCATTATTTCACCCTAAAGATTTTCTTTACAGATCTATAAACATAAAACAACACAAATTACACTATTTTACCCATATTTTAATGAAATATATGATACCCAAACATTAGATTTAAAAAGAAAATGAGTCCCAGAATCAGGGAGAGAATGAACTCTGAAATTGCACTGTCCATTTTCGGTCTATTTTACCTTGAAGGTTTTATATTAACATTACTGTTAATTTTTCTAATGCTGAAGAAATGCACTTGAAAAGTGCACCATCTGTGCTTTGTCTGATTAGCTGGTCAAAGTAGAATGGATGTCAAATTCTGAGTCCCTTTATTTTTATGAAAATAAAAAGAGCTTCACTTCTAACTCAGCTTTAGGAGTGAATCAATGAGAAGTCATCTACTGCATAATCTTCCCCTAGAAAGTGATAAATATTTACAGTATATAATGAGATTTCATGTCAAAAATTGATGGTATTTATTGTGTTTTAATAAAAGCAGACTTGAAAACATTAGTTTTATTAAACAAAAAACAGAATATTGTTTTAAAAATTGCCATTTTCATATTTGCTTTTCCTGTGGAGAGCTTATATGCAAAGGCAGATTTTTAGCTAACTGTATTACTATGGAAATCAGCTCCAACTGAATAGAAATAGTACAAAATAATGAAAACACTAATACATCTTTACACATTGTATTATTCATCTATCAATTACTTTCCCTTTTGTGGGGCTCACTTTTCCAGGTTTGGCTGTTTAACAGTCATATTTTTCCCAATATTTATTCTCAATTTATTTTCTCAAACTTGATCCTAAAAATTTACTAAAAAAGAATATTTAAAAGGTCACACTGTCTTTTCCTGTGTAAATCAGAAAGATAAGGCTGTTACTAACCCATTTTCTAATTATTTAGGTAAATGTTAGGAGGAGCATTTGTTTCTTATATGAAAAGCTTTTCACAAACAGGTCAAATCTGTTATAGGTGGCAGAAACACAGATTTTCTTTCATGACCTTGCTAGATCCTCTGACTCCTGAATAAATTAGTTCAAAGGGTCATCTCTTCAGATTTAGACATTTAGAAGCTAGTAACTCTCCTACAGTGGAAAAAACTCCTAGAGATTGATCTGGAGAATACAATCATTCCTACAGCCCACAATGAAAATGCCATTAAAGATGACTCTACGTTCAAGATTATAACTCAAATGCTTATCAGTCTCTAGTATAAAATAATAGAGATCATTAGTGACCATAGCAAACTAAAAAGTGCAGACCCACATAGATGCTAAGATTCACACTTTAAAACAATAGTATGCTGGCCAGAAAAATCACACTTCTGAGTGTTAAATTCAGCCAGTGGTTACCAGATTTTGGTGCTGAAACCACACAGTAATATATCAATGCTATGGGACTGATTTTATCCTTTCCCCTTTTATGCTCATCCATTAGTCTTCTTCTTGTAGTTTGATGTATTTCTCCTTATCAATACTTTGCTGGTTGTTATGATTAATCCTTTACTGAGGTTATTTTTTCTAAATAGATGAATTGTGATTCAAAAATGAAGAGAAAATGTAAAATGATCCACAATGAAAAGCCTTACTTCTACCCCTGCCTTGATCTGTCCATTTTTCATTCTGATTCCCATGCTCTGACAGATAACTTCTGTTACTGTTTATGAGTTTTCACCAATGTTATTCTATTTGTTGAAAGCAAAACAAATATATCCACAAACACACACATATTCTTATGCCTCCCATTTTAAACAACACATTCCACACTATATATACATTTTTTTTTCTTCTTAAAGTCAATCATTTGAAAACCACTCCTGCTATGGTTTGGATTTGTGTCTCCACCCAAATCTCACGTCAAATTGTAATCCCCAATTTCAGAGGTGAGGCCTGGTGGGAGGTGACTGAATCATGGGGGCGGATTTCCTCTTTGATGCTGTTGTCATAATAGTGAGGGAGTTACTGGAAGATCTGGTTGTTTAAAAGTATATAGAACCTCCCCCTACTCTCTATTCCTCCTGCTCTGGTCACGTAGATCATGCCTGTCTCTTCCCTTCTCCTTCTGCCAGTTTGTAAGTTTTCTGAGGCCTCCCCAGGCGTGCATCCTGTACAACCTGTAGGGCTGTGAGCCGATAAACCTCCCTTCTCCGTAAATTATCTAGTCTCAGGTATTTCTTCATAACAATGTGAGAACAGACTAATGCAACTTCTTACTTAAAAATAAATACATAAATAGGTTTTCTTCTGGGGTTTTTATGGTTTTAGGTCTGACGTTTAAGTCTTTAATCCATCTTGAGTTAATTTTTTTATAAGGTGTAAAGAAGGGATCCAGTTTCAGCTTCCTGCATATGACTAGACAGTTTTCCCAACACCGTTTATTAAATAGGGATTCATTTCTCATTTCCCCATTGCTTGCTTTTGTGAGGTTTGTCAAAGATCAGATGGTTGTAGATGTGTGGCATTATTTCTGATGCCTCTGTTCTGTTCCGTTGGTCTACATATCTGTATTGGGACCAGTACCATGCTGCTTTTTTTTTTTTTTTTTTTTACTGTAGCACTGTAGTATAGTTTGAAGTCAGGTAGTGTGATGCCTCCAGCTTTGTTCTTTTTGCTTAGGATTGTCTTGGCTATGTGGGCTCTTTTTTGGTTCCATATGACAGTGTGGCAATTCCTCAAAGATCTAGAACTAGAAATACCATTTGATCCAGCAATCCCGTTACTTGGTATATACCCAAAGGATTATAAATCATTCTACCATAAAGACACATGCACACGTATGTTTATTGTGGCACTGTTCACAATAGCAAAGACTTGGAACCAACCCAAAAGCCCATCAGTGATAGACTGGATAAAAAAATGTGGCACATATACACCATGGAATACTATGCAGCCATAAAATGTATGAGTTCATGTCCTTCGCAGGGACATGGATGAAGCTGGAAACTATCATTCTTAGCAAACTAACACAAGAACAAAAAACCAAACACCATATATTCTCACTCATGGGTGGGAGTTGAACAGTGAGAACACATGGACACAGGGAGGGGAACATCACACACTGGAGTCTGTCCGGGGGTGGGGGTAGGGGAGAGATAGCGTTAGGAGAAAAAACTAATGTAGATGATGGGTTGATGGGTGCAGCAAACCACCATGGCACGTGTATACCTATGTAACAAACCTGAACGTTCTGCACATGTACCCCAGAACTTAAAGTATAGATAAATAAATAAAATACATAAATATACAAGATATACAAATACACACACAGCGTATATCTACACCGGTGTCATATATATACATACACACACACATAGTGTTTACTTATTCATTTATACAGCAGCATATTTCTTTGTAAGGATATATAGTGCAATTTATTTGACTCTTCCAATAACGGTTTTCAAGCATTTTCTCTTATAAACACCACTGCATGCATTATTTTGCACTGCTACAAGTAAATCCATGAGATAAAATAGCATAAATGAGTTGGCTAGATCAAAGGGTAAATTTATTTATAATTTTGAAAAATATTGTCAAATTATCTGTAGAAATTATATTAGTTTGAATCATTATCCATTCTCACCATATCTAGTCCTACTGCTTTGGAAATGAAGGAGCTATGAAACTTATGTTATTTTTGCTAATATTAGCTAAAAAATGATATTGTACTGTAGTTCTAATGCATATTTTTAACGTAATAAGTGAGATTAATCATTACGATGCTTAATACTGAGTGTCAACTTGATTGGATTGAAGGATACAAAGTATTGATCCTGGGTGTATCTGTGAGGGTGTTGCCAAAGGAGATTAACATTTGAGTCAGTGGGCTGGGAAAGGCAGAGTCACCCTTAACCTAAGGGTGGGCACAATCTAATCAGCTGCCAGTGCGGCCAGAATATAAACAGGCAGAAAAATGTAAAAAGAGACTGGCCTAGCCTCTCAGTCTACACCTTTCTCCCATGCTGGATGTTTTGTGCCCTCCAACATCGGACTCCAAGTTCTTCAGTTTTGAAACTTGAACTGGCTCTTCTTGCTCCTCAGCCTGCAAACGGCCTATTGCGGGACCTTGTGATGGTGTGAATTAATACTTAATAAATAAATAAATAAATATGAGTTCTGTATATATTAGTTCTATATATATTAGTTCTGTCCCTCTCTAGAGGGATATATATATAAAACTAATATATACAGAACTCATATTTATTATATATATGATATATATATATATTTATATATCCTATTAGTTCTGTCTCTCTAGAGAACTCTGATTAATATAGATTTTGGTACAAGGAGAGGTTCTAGAGGAACAAAATATTAAGGATGAAGTTCTTTTATTGGTTTAGGGTTTCTGGAGTTGGCTGCTTAATATGATTAGGCCAAAAAATGCTAAGGACTCTACTTCTAATAGTATGGAGAATACTGATAGTCCTTGGTGTGAACTGTTTATAGAGTTATGTAAAATAAATGCATTTGACAGTCCTGATTCATTGCTCATTAAAGGAAAGGAGTTTAGTGGCTCTATACATAATACCTTTGACCGTATGTGGAGAACCAAGGAACACAATGAAGCTGGGTGGTTGCTCCTAAGTTCAGTGGACAAAGTGATGAAAGAAAATAATGAATTCAGGGATTCTATCTCCCAGCTTCAGAAGCAGATACTGAGTCTCAAATCTGCTAAGATTGCCCTGAGTGAGAGTTCTATCTCCTGTAAAGAAAGAGCTGAAATTGTGGAAAAACAGGCACAAGCTCTTATCATGTGAGTGGCTGACCTGCAATTAAAGGTGCATGCACAGCCTTGCCAGTTGTCTACTGTTAAAGTGAGGGCATTGATTGGAAAAGAATGGGACCCTGCAACTTGGAATGGGGACTTGTGGGAGGACCCTGATAGCTGGGTATACTGAGATTGTAAACTCTGATGAAGCTTTCTTGCCAGAAGAAATAGTCTCCCCATCCTCATCAGTGGCAACATCCCCTCCCCAACCCATGCTGCCATCAGCCTTTCCACCTTCATCTGAGGAGATAAACCCTGCACTGCCTGAGGCAATAGTGATGGCCTCCCCTGAGGCAGTTGCCAGATGAGATAATGTTGATTCTCCTCAGGAGTCTCCCCCAACACCTCTGTTTGCTTCTAGACCTGTAACTAGACTAAAGTCCCAACAGGCCTGTAGATGTAAGGTTGAGAGTGTGACTCATGACAATGTGTGCTATGCTCAAGCAGAACTGCTTGAGTTTTCTAATTATATACACAGAAATCTGGGGAATAGCCATGGGAATGGACATTAAGGGTGTGGATAATGGTAGAAGGAACAGAGAGTTAGATCAGGCTGAATTGACTTCAACCCAGTAAGCAGGATCACAGCTTGGGGAGTTAAAAAAGGTTCTAGTAGTTTATTTTCTTGGTTAGCTGATATATGGATTAAAAGATAGCCCACTGTGAGTGAGCTGAAAATGCCTGATCTCCCTTGGTTTAATGTAGAGGAAGGGATCGAAAGGCTTAGGGAGATTGAGATGGTGGAGAGTATTAGTCACTTTCGACATGCTCATCCCAGTTGGGAGGGTCCTGAAGATATATCCTTGACCAATGCCTTGTGAAATAGATTTGTGAGGGCAGCACCTGTGTCTTTGAAGAGCGCTGTAATTGCTTTTCTCTGTATGTGAGATCTAACAGTGGGAACTGCAGTCACTCAACTACAAAATTTAAACACAATGGGAATAATTGGATCCTGAGTGGCAGCACTCAATCATCAAAGAGAAGGTGGGCAAAACTATCATAATGAACAGAAGAGACAAAGCAGCAATAAGAATAGTCTGACTCATGTAGAGCTCTTGCGTTAGCTAATTAATCACGATGTTCCTATAAGTGAAATTGATAGGAAGCCCACTGCATTCTTTTTTTTTTTTTTTTTTTTTTTTTTGGCGAAGTCTCACTCTGTTGCCCAGGCTGGAGTGCAGTGGTGTGATCTCGGCTCACTGCAAGCTCCGCCTCCCAGGTTCACGCCATTCTCCTGCCTCAGCCTCCCAAGTAGCTGGGACTACAGGTGCCTACCACCATGCCAAGCTAATTTTTTTGTATTTTTAGTAGAGACGGGGTTTCACCATGTTAGCCAGGATGGTCTTGATCTCCTGACCTCGTGATCCACCCGCCTCAGCCTCCCAAAGTGCTGGGACTACAGGCATGAGCCACCTCACCCAGCCAGAAGCCTACTGCATTCTTACTTAATTTATATAAGCAGAAAACTTCTAGGCAAGGGGAAAAAGACTAATTTGGATTATAAAAACAGAATCACAGCCCCTCAATCAATTTCCAGACTTGAGCCAGTTTACAGACCCAGAACCCTTTGAATGAAGGAGAGAGCAGGTCCCCTTGGGAAAGGACCCCCCTATATAGCTGACAATTTATGCCGTGACTCTTTCTGACATCCTTTCCCAAGGAGACCTCCCACCTTTTACCAGGGTAACTGTGCACTGAGGAAAGGGAAATGATCAGGTATTTTGGGGACTACTGGACACTGGTTCTGAGCTGATGCTGATTTCAGGGGACCCAAAACATTACGATGGTCCTCCAGTAAAATTATGGGCTTGTGGAAGTCAGGCAATTAATAGAGTTTTAGCCCAGGTACAACTTACAGTGGGTCCAGTGAGTCCTGAGACTCATCTTGTGGTCATTTCCCCAGTGTCAGAATGCATAATTGGCATAGACATACTTAACAGCTAGCAGAACCCCCACATTGGATCCTTGACTGGTAGGGTGAGGGGTATCATGGTGGGAAAGGACATATGCAAGCCATTAGAGTTGCCGCTACCTAGAAAAATAGTAAGTCAAAAAGAGTATCGCATCCCTGGAGGGATTGCAGAGATTAGTGCCACCATGAAAGACACAGGGGTGGTCCCACCACATCCCCATTCAACTCTCCCATTTGGCCTGTGCAGAAGACAGATGGATCTTAGAGAATGACAGTTGATTATCATAATCTTAACCAACTGGTGACTCCAATTGCAGCTGCTGTACCAGATGTGGTTTTATTGCTTGAGCAAATTAACACATCTCTTGTTAACCCAGTATGCAGCCATTGACTTGGTAAGTGTATTTATCTCCATTTCTGTCTGTAAGGCCCACCAGAATCAATTTGCTTTCAGCTGACAAGACCAGCAATATAGCTTTACTGTCGTATCTCAGGGTATATCAACTCTCTGGCTTTGTGTCATAATCTCATTCGGAGAGAACTTAATCAGTTTTTGCTTCCACAAGATATCACACTTGTCCATTACATTGATGACATTATGCTGACTGGATTCAGTGAGCAGGAAGTAGCTAGCCAACACACTGGACTTATTGGTGAGACATTTGTGTGCCAGAGGATGGGAAATAAATCCAACTAACATTAAAGAATCTTCTACGTCAGTAAAATTTCTAGAGGTCCAGTAGTGTGGGGTTTGCAGAGATATTTCTTCTAAGATGAAGGATAAGCTGCTGCATTTGGCCCCCTCCTACAACCAAGAAAGAGGCACAACACCTAGTGGGGTTATTTGGATTTTGGAGGCAATACATTCCTCATTTAGGTGTGTTACTCTGGCTTTTGGGTCATTTATCGAGTGACCCAAAAGACTGGCAATTTTGAATGGAGTCCAGAATAGGAGAAGGCTCTGCAACAGGTTCAGGCTGCTATGCAAGCTGCTCTGCCACTTAGGCTATATCACCCAGCAGATCCAATGGTACGTGAGGTGTCAGTTGCAGATAGAGATGCTGTTTGGAGCCTTTGGCGGGCCCCCATAGGTGAATCACAGTGGCGGCTTCTCAGATTTTGGAGAAAGATCCTGCTGTCTTCTGCAGATAACTACTCTCCTTTTGAGAGGCAGCTCTTGGCCTGTTACTGGGCTTTGGTGGAAACTGAATGTTTGACTATGGGTCATCAAGTCACCATGAGACCCAAACTGCCTTTCATGAACTGGATGCTTTCTGATTCATCTAGCCATAGAGTGGGTCATGCTCAGCAAATGGAAGCTTCCGTCATCAAATGGAAGTGGTATATACATGATTGGGCTCGAGTAAGTCCTCAAAGCACAAGTAAGTTACATGAGGAAGTGGCTCAATTGCCCATGCTCTCCACTCCTGCCACCCTGCCTTCTCTCCCCCAGCCTGCACCGATGGCCTCATGGAGAGTGCCCTATAATCAGTTGACAGAGGAAAAGAAGACTATGGCTTGGTTCACAGATGGTTCTGCATGATATGCAGGCACCACCTGAAAGTAGACAGCTGCAGCACCTACAGCACTTTTCTAGGACATCCCTGAAGGATAGGCATGAAGGGAGTCTTCTCAGTGGGCAGAACTTGAAGCAGTACAAATTGTTGTGCACTTTGAATGGAAGGAGGAATGGCCAGATGTGTGATTATATACTGATTCATGGGCTGTAGCCAACGGTTTGGTTGAATGGTCAGGGATGTGGAAGAAGAATGATTGGAAAATTGGTAACAAAGAATTTTGGGGAAGAAGTATGTAGATGGACTTCTTCAAGTGGTCAAAAACTGTGAAGATATTTGTATCCCATGTAAGTGCTCACCAACGGGCAACCTCAGCCGATGAGGATTCTAATAATCAAGTGGCTAGGATGACCCGTTCCATGGACACCACTCAGCCTCTTTCCCCAGCTGCCCCATCATCGCTCAATGGGCCCATGTACAAACAAGCCATGGTAGCAGGGATGAAGGTTGTGCATGAGCTCAGCAACATGGACTTCCACTCACCAAGGCTGACCTGACTATGGCGACTGCTGAGTGCCCAATTTGCCAGCATCAGAGACCAACACTGAGCCCTCGATATGGCACCATTCCTTGGAGTGATCAGCCAGCTAACTGGTGACAGGTTGATTATATCAGACTTGTGCCATCATGGAAAGGGCAGAAGTTTGTCCTCACTGGAATAGACATTTATTCTGGATATAGGTTTGCTTATCCTGCATGCAATGCTCCTGCCAGGACTACCATCTGTGGACTCACGGAGTGCCTTATCTACCATCGTGGTATTCCACACAGCATTGCCTCTAACCAAGGCACTCACTTTACAGCAAAAAAAAAAAAAAAAAAAAAAAAAAGCTGCAGTGGGCTCATGCTTGTGGAATTCACTGGTCTTCCTATATTCCCCATCATCCTGAAGCAGTTGGATTTATAGAATGGTGAAATGGCCTTTTGAAGTCACAATTACAATGCCAACTAGGTGACAATACTTTGCAGGGCTCGGGTAAAGTTCTTCAGAAGGCTGTGTATACTCTGAATCAGCGTCCAATATATGGTACTGAGTCTCCTATAGCCAGGATTCACGGGTCCAGGAATCAAGGGGTGGAAGTGGAAGTGGCACCACTCACCATCACCCCTAGTGATCAACTAGCAAAATTTTTGCTTCCTGTTCCCATGACATTATGTTCTGCTGGCCTAGAGGTCTTAGTTCCAGAGGGAGGAACACTGCCACCAGGAGACAAAACAGCGATTCCACTAAACTGTTAAGATCGCCACCTGGACACTTTGGGCTCCTCCTGCCTTCAAGTCAACAGGGTAAGAAGGGAGTTACAGTGTTGGCTGGGGTGATTGACCTGCACTATCAAGATGAAATCAGTCTACTCCTCCACAATGGAGGTAAGGGAGAGTATGCATGGAATACAGGAGATCCATTGGGGCGCCTCTTATTATTACCGTTCCCTGTGATTAAGGTCAATGGGAAACTACAACAGCCCTATCCAGGCAGGTCTACACATGACCCAGACCCTTCAGGAATGAAGATTTGGGTAACTCCATGGGGATAAAAACCAGGACCTACTGAAGTGCTTGGTGAAGGCAAAGGGAATACAGAATGGGTAGTAGAAGGCAGTCGTCAATACCAGCTACGACCACAGGACTAGCTGTAGAAATGAGGACTGTAGTTGTCATGAGTAATTCATCCTTCTTTTGTTAAAAATATGTTTGCACATGTGTACGCTTGTACTAAGAAAATATCTTCATTTTATTTCCTTTCTCCTTTATCATGTGATATAATATTTGTTGACTTCACATCAGCACTTAAGTATTCACTTTATGTAATAGTATTTGGGTTGGGGATTGGTGCATTTCTGGTTGTACAAAGGATAGTTGTATTATGTTAGGTGTAATTACGACCTTATTACTGTCTTTATTTGAAGATTATGTAAAATCTCAGGAGATATGTATGGGTTCAAGTTGACAAGGGGTGGACTTGTGATGATTAATACTGAGTGTCAACTTGAGTGGATTAAAGGATAAAAGGTATTGATCCTGCGTGTGTCTGTGAAGGTGTTGCCAAAGGAGATTAACATTTGAGTCAGTGGGCTGGGAAAGGCAGACCCACCCTTATCCTGAGTGGGCGCAATCTAATCAGCTGCCAGTGAGGCTAGAATATAAGCAGGCAGAAACATTTGAAAGGAGATTGACCTAGCTTTCCAGCCCACATCTTTCTCCATACAGGATGCGTTGTGGCCTTGAACATCAGACTCCAAGTTCTTCAGTTTTGGAACTTGGACTGGTTCTCCTTGCTCCTCAGCCTGCAGATGGCCTGTTGCGGGACCTTGTGATTGTGTGAGTTAATACTTAATAAACTCATATATATATATACTTCATTAGTTCTGATCCTCAGAGAACCCTGACTAATACAATCATCTTCTTGTATGTTTCAAAGCCACTTGTATTTTTCTTACACATAAAATATCTGTACATATCATTTGCCCATTTTTATAAAGTTATTAATCTTGTTTTTCAATTTATAGTTTATTATGAATTAAGGGTGTTTGCTCTTTGTACAATCAGACATAAATATGTCTCACTTTGTTGTTTGTTTTAATTGTTGCTAAAAGCAGTTTCATTTTTTATGAATTTTTTTAATGCAATTGAATTTATCAACATTTTCTTTTATGAGTTCGCAGACCTTTTTCACTCTAAGGTTATAAGGAAATTAATGTTTTCTTCTAGCATTTTTATTATTTCACATTTTTACATCTAAATCTTTGATTCTTTTTGAATTTACTATAGTGTACAATGTGACAAATGGATCTAACTTTAAGGAAGAGTTCACCTATGTCTCACAGTTTTAATATGCCATCGTTATCATACAATGTACTTGCATATGTGCTGTGGTCTATTTAATGAATTCTGTTCAACTGATTTATTTTTCTGTTTACTCATAAATATCATAGTGCTTTAATGATGTTTTCATATATGGTAGGGCTTGTGCACTCCCAGTGCTCTTCCTTGTTAGCTTTTGAATATTTTGGTTTTGTTTCATTTTTTTCATATGAATTTCATGAGATTTTTCTAGCTTTATTTTTACAAAAAATACAAAAACTATGTATATTTGCATTAGGATTATAAAATATGTATTAATTACCATGGGACAAATGAATATATTTATGATGCAAAGTATCCTATCAAAAATGTAATTTCTTTTACCATTTTTCAAGCTTTTTTGTGTGTCCTTCAGGAGCTTTTTAATATGTACTTCATGTATATTTTGCACAATTCTTGTGAGATGTATTTTTGATTATTACATTTTATGTTAATTAATGTTTCTTTGGTAAGGTGTTTTCTTTTTAAATAAATTCTATCTGGTGTTTTTATAATGCATAAGAAAACAATTTATTTCCCCAGTAAGTAAAATGTGACTTTGGGGCTGATATACATACAGACAGAAATAAGAAATAGATGTACATATACACATGAGATTTTCATTTTCAAGAAATTTACATTTATTCTTATGTTATTTATTTTCTTTAATCTAAAATGAATATTGAAATTTGTCAAATGGCTTTTCAGGAGCTTAGATATGATTCTATTATTTTTCTCCTTAAATTCATCAACCACGTGAATTACATTAATAGATGTCCTAATATGGAACCATCTTTGCATTTCTGGAATTGAATCTGGTTGATTTTTGGTGTATTTTAAAGTTTAATTATTTCTGAAATCTATTTGTTAATATTTTATTTAGAATTTTTGCATTGATATACGTGAGATTGCTCTTTAATATTCTTTTGTGTGCAGTCTTTTGATAGATTTTTGCATCTCTATTATATTCATTGCAAAATCTTACTTGGAAATGTTTTTCTTTTGCTAATGCACTAGGTACTTTTAAATAGCATTAAATTATCTACTCATTAAGGTTTGTAGAATTCCTCTGTGAATCTACCTGTCCCTGATATTTTGTGGGAGTTGGCTAATTCTTGCATGGAATCAGCCTGTTTGAATTTTCTATTTCATCTGAGGTAAGTTTTGGAATATTTTACATTCCTGGAAAATAACACGTCATTCAAGTTTTCAAATGTATTCAGATATTAGAGCAAAATTAGTTTACTGAGTTCTAAATTACCTCTATTTCTGTGAATATTTCCCCATTAATTAATATTTATTTTTGCTATTAAATGCTCTCTCTTTCTCTTGATGAGATTAACAGTATATTAGTTTTTTAAAGAAATAGAAATTTATAAATCAAACTCAAATAAATTTAAAAAATAAAAACATAAATAAAATTTAACATTATTCTGTTTTCTAGTCCATTAATTCATATTGTCATAGTACCATGTAGCAAACAACAACAGAATTGCAGTGGCATTGTCTCACCCTTGAACTTCAATATTTGCTGGGGCAGTTTCTCTCCTGACTTTGGTGGCTGAAGCAGTTCCTTTTTATGCTGAATTGCCTTGTGTAGCTCTCCCCTAGGTGTCTCTCACCCTTCTCCTAGGACCAGCAGGCTAGTTTAGGTATGTTCTTCCCAGGGAAATGGCAACAGCACAAGAGGGTTTCCTCAACTGTTCAAGCACATTGTAAGCCTCTACTTGCATCACATCTGCTGGCATCCCGTTGCCAAAGGAATCCACATGACTGAGCCCAAATCAAGGGTAGAAAACATACACAAAAAGAACTGAAAAAGTGGGAAAGGTATTCGTATACCAAATTTTCTCTCCTTTCCTTCAGTTGATTTCATTTACCATTTTCTAATTTTTTGAGCTGAATATCTATCATGACAAGGATTTTAAGATTATAAATTTTCTTCTAAACCCTGTTTTATCTAGATCCTATAGATTCAAAAGTGTCTTTATTACCTTGTCTCCTATATATGCCGCAATTTTTATTTTCTGTTTTCTCTTCAACCTAAATTTTAAGAAAATGTTTTTACAAATTTCAGGAAAAGGAAGCTTTTTCTTTTTTAGAGATGGAGTCTCACTCTGTTACTCAGGCTGGAGTGCATAGGCTCAATCTCGGCTAACTACAACCTCCACCTCCTGGGCTCAAGCCATCCTCCTGCCTCAGCCTCCCGGGTAGCTGGGATCATAGGTGTCCACCACCGTGCCTGGCTAATTTTTGTATTTTTAGTACAGATGGGGTTTCACCGATTGGTCAGGCTGGTCTCTAACTCCTGACCTCCAGTGATCCGTGCACTTCGGCCTCCCAAAGTGCTGGGATTAGAGGTGTGAGTCACCACATCCTAGTTTTTGTATAGTTTTATTATTACATGGTCATTAGAGAAGCTTGCAACTGTGATTTATTTATTTTTAATTCAGAATGGATTAAGCATTGTCTGGTGGTTTAATATACGATCAATTTTCCCAAATACTCCAAAGTTTATTCAAAATAAGGTACAGAATTGCCTTATCAATTAACTCACTTTATTATTTATATTTATTTTGGTATTCTGTATACTTAATATTAAGTTTTCATCCACTTGATCTGACATGGACCCAGAAAGGTGCAATAATACCTCTCATTAATGTTTTCATGTCTATTTCTCCCTCTGTCACCTGCCCTTTATGCTTTATGAATGTTTGGCACATTTATGCTTTATGAATGTAACTGTAATATGTCCATTGTGAACACTTCGGCTATTAACTTTCCTTTTTTCTTTTTTAATGCTGTTTGGCTGGAGACCCTAGTTTATTTTTGTCTTTTCTGATATATACCTTTACATTCTTTGATTTTCAGTCTTACTGAAGTACTTTGTTTTAGGAAAGTCTATGCCATAGAATATAGAATTGGGTTCACTATAATCCATCCTGAAATTTTTTTTTTCTTTTGAAAGCTAAGTTAAACCTTTTAATAGGTTATTTACTGATACAAAAATTTACTGATACAAGAGCAGTGTTTTGTCTTTCTTACATCATATTATTTGTATTGCATTTCCTTTGTGGTTTTAAAAATAGTATTTCATTATAAGTTTTGTTTTCTTTGCTTCTTTTGCATTGTTTATCTGCTAATGAAGCTATTTGTATTTTTCTTTATTTATTACCTTTATAATAATAATTTTACATTAGACCTTTATTCATGTACTTCTTTTGAATACATCATCTCTAAGTTCCCTGTTATGAATAATAATTAAAAATTGGAAATTTCCTCTTCCTTTTCTCTTTTCCTCATCCCTCTTACCTGACTTTAGTTACTAACGGTGTTTACTTTTAATTAATTAAATTAGATTATGAATTTATTTAATTTCTGATGCCCTTTCTTCCTTGCCTGTCCTTTTTTTTTTTTTTTTTTTCAAGCTGGATTGCAGTGATGTGATCTCTGCTCACTGCAACCTCTGCCTCCGGGGTTCAAGCAATTCTCCTGTCTCAGCCTCCTGGGTAGCTGGGACTACAGGCACCTGCCACCATATCTGACTAATTGGTGTATTTTTAGTGGAGACGGGGTTTCACCATGTGGGCAAGGCTGGTTTCAAATTCCTGACCTCAAGTGATCCATGCACCTCAACCTCCCAAAGTGCTGGGATTATAGGCGTGAGCCACTGCACCTGGCTGCCTGTCCAATTTTTGTTAAATATATTATTCCTGCATTGGCAGGGCATATGACATTTATTTTCTATTCTGACATGTCAACTTCCATATTTGCTTTCATTTAGGTTGTATACATTCAGTATTTATTTTCAGTCATTTTGCCAGTGTTTGTCTAGTTATTTCTTATTTGGCCCAAATTCATTCTCTAGTGATACTCTCAATAAGAGCTCAAAGGCACAATATTCTCTGAGCTCTTGCATGGTAAAAGCTGTTTGTTTATAGGTATTATATATTAAATCAAATTTGAGTAGCTATACTAATCTTTGACTCAACGTTATTACTTTGTGTATTTTGCAAGTGTTGTTCTACAGCCTTCTCATATTAAATATTTGTAAGAAGAAATATAGGACTAGTATTTTGTTCTTCTCTTAGGAACTTTTATTTTTATTTTTTTCCTGGTTGCTGCCGTAACTGCAGGTCCTCCTCCCTTCTCCTATTCTCTTTCTCCTCCTCCATCACCTCCTTCTTTGCCTTTACCTTTTAAAGGGCAAATATAAGTCTTAGAGCTGACCATACTGGGTCACTTTTCCTGGTCTGCTGGGTATGCATTGACAATGTTGAACTTTACTGAAGCCTGGTGATCCTGGAAAACAGTACGCATTAAAGAAATTCCCCACTGTTTTGTGTTCCGGGAAACTGCTTACTGCAAAGCACCACACTTTCAGGCAAGACTTAGAAAATACTCATGGATGTCACCTTGTTTACTTATGACAAGGGATAAACAGACTCTCCGGATTCTCATTCTTTGCCTCATAAATGATTGGCTTAACTGTTTGCCCCCCCACCCTCATCAATCAGGGCAAAATACTTGTTAACTAAATTTTTATTAATTTTCTCTCCTTCCCCCAGGAATCTCAACTTTGACCCACCCTCTGCCTAACCCAGCAAACAACCCCTTGTTAACAGCCCCTCCCCAAAACAGGCTGATCTTAGGGCAGAATATTTTCTGATTTATTGCCTGACCCTAGCAATTTCTTCTGCTTCTTCATCATTTTGGACACATTCTTGCCTCCTTCCTAGGCACTGCTTATGAAAATTTGCATGATTCTTAATATTTACATTCAAATCCCCAAATTCTCTGGATATTCTTTTATCATCCTGTGAAATTAAACATAGTTGGGAAATAAAGTATGAAGAAGACAGAGTGAAGGGTGCAGGGCTCCTTCGATGGGATCCATTATCTCCAATTTCTTTTGTACCTACTACCTCTTCACCATTCCTCCCGAATCTGACTGATCTCTTATTCTCAATCTTTTTACCTTGAGCCTAAAATAAGGCTTTTGAAAAAAACTCTGGGTTTTTTTTTTGTTTATTTTTGTTTTTTGTTTGTTTTGTTCTGCTTTGCTGCACCATTTTCCCTTACAGTAATCAATATGGAGGGGCAAGTAAGGAGAAGGAGACAGGAATTACAGAGGAATGAAACAGAATAGTACTCTATATTTATATGAACTATTTTCATTAATATGATAGAAATGCCCCTGAGTCATCCACAGTCTTGCTAATGCTTCCTCTTACCCCAAGGCCCCAAAATCTGCCAGATAACTGGGTGAATTTGGGAAGGGATGTCTCCAATCCCCAGACAGAGCCAAGCAACATCTTCGGACACCTCAAGTCCAAGTCCCATAGGTAATAAGGTGTTGAGTTAACCTATCCCAGCCTCCTTTGATACCATCTTTTACTAAGAACATCTGACTAAATAATACCCAATTATGTTTCTTCTCTTCATCTTTTTATTTTTGTAATACCCAACATACTAGTTTACTGCCCATTCAACTTCCTATGTTAATATCTCTTTATTTTTCAACTCAGAATTACATAGTTATTTTATTTTTACAATGAAAAATGTTTTTACCTCTCAAAGTCTCTGTTTCTTTATAAAATGGGGATTATTATATCTTTTTTAGAGGAGCCATTTCCATGATGCCATCAAGAGAGTTTGCTGAAATTGTAGATCTGATCCTATTGTGTAGATCAGAAATGACTGTATCAATATCGGTTATAATTAAATGTTTATAATATATAGTAATTTCCATGATTATAAAAATATCAGCTGGTCAGAAGAAGCCTCTAAAAATCCAAAGAAAAGCACTGGAAAATCGAAGTCTTCCCATGGCCTCTCAGATGCTGCCCTTCATTTATTGGGACTGTGCATACCTTCAGTAACTGCATGTTCCTGGGGTTTTGGCTCAGATAGGTGCTCATGTAGCCCCAGTTTGCCACTTCATTGTTATTCTAATAATATGATCAGGCACATCTGGCTGAAGGAATTGGGGCTACAGTGTTTGTATTAATATCTAGCAAAGCAAAAATATAGAATGACTTTTCACTTAATAAGCAGGATAGTGGTTAGTATCTGTAACATCAACAGTTTTGCCTGGTCTGTTCCTTAAAGTTAATTTGCAATGAGAAATTCCCTACCCTCCTCAGAGGGGGTTCTGCTTCTGATACTTATTTTTGTATATAATCTTCAGAAGGGACAATTAGTGGCAGAGTTGTGTTATGTGGCTTATATGAGTTGATTTTATCAGGTGCTAAGGAGAGGAGAAGGCAGGCTTGGCATCCAGCATGAGGTTTCTTTCTGATCCTCAGTGAGTGGGCATCCAGATCCCTCCATGGCTTTTGGACATCCACGATTGTGGCAGATCACTGTGACTCATTTGGCCCAACTGGCTGACAGACCCATCTGTCGTTAAGGAACCCAACTCAGATCTGTGTAGTAAGGGAGCAAAACAAACCACATATCTGAATCACAGGACAGAAGGAGAGCTACAGTCATCTGCTATTTTTTTTTTTTTTTTTTTTTTTGAAGTTAAATAAGGTTTTCCCTTCAAGCAGGTGGAGGGATGTACCTTACAGGACTTTTGTGATTGGCTCCCAGCCAGTCTTCTGCATTTTTCACAGCTGGCATCATGATAAACTAATTTTTTTACTGAATTGACCCTCTATTACTTTCATTTTCATCAGCTCACAACCAATTGATGAGATATAATTTAATACAATGCAATTAATGTTACCAGATTTTTCATAGCAAAGCATCAAAAAATGAGTTAAAGCCTAAGTGCCAACAAGTGGGAGTTGGAGTGTAGGAATAGGAAACTTAGAAGGCAATGTAACCCTAAGAGAGAAAGAAGCACTAAGAAATACAAAAATAATTTATGCTGCCAATGCTGAGGAAAAAAAAGAGATTATGAAAAACAAGCTAGACAGCAAATGGTTAATAATTACTTTACTAAGATGCTTCTAAGGATTCAAGAAATCTTCCCCAAAGAGGTGACCTGTAAATTGGGCCTTGGAGGAATGGGGGAAGGAGGACATCAAGGTGGTCAGGAAAAGAAAGGCTATTTCTAATAGACGGGAGAACATGAATGCAAGCAGAGAACTGAGAAAAAGCATTCATGGCCCCATGAGATTTGGCACCTGTCATTTCCCACCAACACCCTAACACCTGAACTATTTACTATTTGTATAAATTCATTATAAAAGCTTTGAAAGTGAAGTTAGGCTTACGGATTTTTATTTTATTCAATGGGTTATAGTTCATTGTCAACATTATTTATGTTGACGTTAAATTGTACCAGATTCTGGACATTGGTTGTCTCTTCAAGGTGGTTTTTGTGTCCTTTTGACATGTCTCCAACATTCTTTGAGTATTTTCTTGCTTTTTTGAACAACTCGTTGTGTATGATTTTAGTTGTAGCTCTGAAATCAACCTTTCCTCTAAGAAGCCCTGACGACTTTTAGTGGAGAATGGTATTTAGGAACCAATATTTGATTACTAGCTGTGCTCATTGCTACTAGCATTTCATTGCTTGTAGCTTATCCCAATGTTCAGAACTAGGAAAAATAACTGAAAATGCACACACACACACACACACATGTACACATATTTTTCCTGTGTTTACCTGATTATATATTAAAAACAATGAATTTACCTGATAATTACAATTCCAGTCACCTGTGTTTATTCCAACTATACTACCTCCCGTGTTTATAATCCCCTTCTCCAACAGTGACAATTTTGGCATCCATTTTGGCATCAATATATTCACTTATTTGCTCACTCACAGAACACACCGAGCAAGATTTCAGAATTGTTAGTCTGTACCATAGTGCAAATCAATTCTATTAAGTGGAATTTACTATTTGTCTTTTTTAGAGCAAAACTTATAAATAGTAAAATATACAAATCTTTACAGTTCATTGAGTTGTGGTAAGTTGTGAGATGTGAAGACATTGTGTGCCTTCATGAAACTCACCCTGGTATTAAGATATAGAAAATGTCATCATTGTATAAAGCTTCCTGTTGCTGCTTCCTAGTAAATTCCCTCATCTAATAGATTAGAGTTTTCTCTTTTGAATTTTTACGTATATGAAATCATGTAGTGTGAATTCTTTTTGGGTCTGGCTTCATTTGCTCAGGCTTTCATTGTCTAAAAGAGTCATCCATATTATTATATGGATAAATAGTTTTTCATTTTTATAGCACAGTATTATTCCATTGCATGTTGATATCAAAATCATTTACCTATTCTTTAGTTGACAGGCATTTGTGTTGTTCCCAATTTTGAACAGTTAATAAAGCTGCCATGAATATTTCTTTAAAGTCTTTTGTAAAAATGTATTCTCATTTATGTTAGGTAAATTCATAGGAGTAGAATCAATACATCATAGGGAGGATATATGTTCAGTTTTTAAAAACTGACAGGTTTCAAACTGATTGTGTAATTTTTACTCTATTATCAAAGTATAAGAATTATGGTTGCTCCATATCACTGACAATATTTAGTGTTGGTCTTTTTTTAGTTTAACCATTCTGCTAAATATAGAGTAGTATCTCTTTAGGATTTAATGGTATTTTCCAGCTAACTAATGATTTTGGATCCTTTTTCATTTACTTATTGGCCATATATACTTATTTCTTTGTGAATTCTCTGTTCAGGTCTGTTTTCATTCAATTGTCTTTTTATTGCTCAATTATAGGATACAAATTTCTTTGTCTTTTGCCAGATATATCTTAGGTTATAAAGATATCTTAGATTTTCTTTTAAAAGGTTTTAAGTTTAGCTTTTAAAAACAGGTCTATGATTCATCTCAAATTAATTTTTGCATATTGCATGAAGGACAGGTCAAGGTTCATTTTTTTCTATGTGGTTATCCACATAGAAATCTTTCAGTGCCATTATCAAAAGTTAATTGACTGTACAATTTTGAGTGTATTTCTGAACTCTATGTTTTATTCAACTATCATTTTATAAATATTGCACTGTCTTTATATTGTAGCTTCATAGCATGTCTTGAAGTCAGGTACTGTTAGCTCTCTTCCTATGCGTATTATTTTCCTTTTTCAAGATTTCTTTGACTATTCTAGATCATTTGTACTTTGAGAGAAATTTTAGAATCCACTTATCAATTTTTAAAATAAAAAGCATATTGCAATTATGATTGGGCTTATGTTGAATCTGTATATCAACTTGGGAAGAGTTGTCATCTTGATAATATTGAGTCTTCCAATCCATGAACACAGTCTTTCACCCCATTTACTTGGGACTTTAAAAGTTTCTCTCATTAATATTTTATGAATTCTGTACAGAGATTTTATTTGCATTAATTTATCTTGAATATTTTATGTGTTTGGAAGTAGTGGAAATGGAACTTTTAAATTTTTATTTTAACGTGTATTGAGACCTTGCTAAATTTGCTATGTAGTCTAGTGGATATTTGTATATCCTTTAAGATTTACTACACAATCATGTCATCTGCAAATACTGACAGTTTAATTTTTTTTTTTTTTTTTTTTGAGACCATATCTCACTCTGTCGCCCAGACTGGAATGCAGTGGTGTGATCTTGGCTCACTGCAACCTCTGCCTCCTGAGTTCAAGTGATTCTCCTGCCTCAGCTTCTCGAGTAGCTGGGACCACAGGTGCACACCACTACGCCCAGCTAATTTTTGTATTTTTAGTAGAGATGGGATTTCATCATACTCTCGAATTTTTATGCCTTTCTCTTGCATTATTGTACTTTCTTAAATTTCTCGTTTAATGTAGAGTAGAAATAGTGAGAGAATATCTTTGCCTTCATCATTGTCTTAGAGGGAAAATATAAACTACTGAAGAGAAAATGTGAATCTCTTCATAAAATTTTGTACAATCCTTGTAGAGTATTCATGCTAGTTATCTCTGTACTGTTCCAATATTAGTATATGTGCTGCCACAGCAAGTACATATTTTCTCTGAAAATCTGTGACTGTCTTGAAATCAGATTTCATGATTTAGTTATCTTTCTAGTCTATGCACCTAGCATAATGCCCCAAACATGCAAGAACTGCAATAAATGATTTTTAAATAAATAAATAACAATTTCTTGAAAGATTATTTTGTAGAAATAACCTAATAATATCCTATGACCCTATTTTTCAGAGTATGTTCTATGTAATACTAATTCTAAGAGATGATATCATGTACTAATGTAAATTTTTTATTGACAAATAAATTTGGGAGATTCTGGATCTAAAAAGGAAAAAGATTTACCTACATAACAGAGTAGACAAATCATATTTACACTCATTTGTAAAATTTTTTCTAACATTGCTAGTTATGTACTTAAATTCCTTTATGACCCCCATTTCTACTGATGGTTGGAAAGTAAGGTAAACTTTCCAGTTACAGATAACTCAATATTTCCAGTTTAAAATCTCCTCATTTAGTAAATGTTCACTCAGTTTAACTTCTCCAGGTGATACTCACCATTTCCTTTTCAAAATGGTGTCTGGAATTGTGCAAATGTCTTCTGGGGCTTACTCTTAGTGAACTCAGATTGACATGTAGCTTGTCTCACCTTACTCCGGGCAATGGCCTTTTTTTCTACTGTTTCTGCTGTTCAAGTGACTATAATAGATATACTGTAATACTTGCTGTCACAGAAAAATCAAGTCTCAAGGTATCTATCCTTATAGCTATGGGTTTAATTATATCCCCTCAAAATTCATGTGACAAAGTCCTAATTCCTAGTAACTCAGAATGTGATCTTATTTTGAAATAAGACCATTGCTGATATAAATATTTGAGAGGTTATTAATCTGGGTCCCAATCCAATGTGGCTATGTCCTTACAAAAAGATATAAGTTTGGAGAAAGACATGCAAACAAGGACTATGCCATGTGAGGATAAAGGCAGAATTGGGGGTGATGCTTCTACAAGCCAAAGAACAGCAACTATTTCCAGCAAACCACCAGGAGCTAGAAGAGAGACATGGAACAGATTCTTCACAGTCTTCAGAAGAAACCAATCCTGGTGATATCTTGATCTTGGACTTCCAGCCTCCAGAACTGTGAAACAATAAATTTCTGTTGCTTAAACTGCTCAGTTTGCAGTGTTTTGTTACAGCAGCTTTAGTAAACTAATATATTCATCCTTTCTTCTGGATGTTATGTTTGTACTTGGTTCTCACTGACGTTCTAAATCTTCTGATTTTCAGCTGTAACTTCTGTTTCTTGCTTAGATTGCCCACTCCACTCTATCTCATATGTGATCACCTTGCATTTTGCTCTGTTGACCCATGGAAGACCAACTGTTTTTACTTCTCAGCTATTTCCAGTTTTTACTTCCAGCTACTTCGTGCTCCCAATGAGAGCACAAAAGAAATTTTGAATCCCTTCCACATCACAGAGCTGTCGAGGGATATTCCATTGGCAAAATTTCCTGCTGTTTCTCTACCTAAATATGTCTATAATACTTTCTATTCCACTATAACCATCTCATATTAGCACAAGAAAGAATCTTGGAAGTCAGTCTAGTTCAGAGTTACAACTGGGAAGGAAAATACATACACTCTTGGGGTTCAACTTCCCTTCCAATTTGCCTGGAGTTTTCCCCTCCCCTCTCCTGTGCCCCTTGGATTACGGCTAATGGAGGTGAGTTGACTGGATTCCTGAAAAATCCAGGCTACTTTTTTACACTATGCTTAATCCTTCCAAATGCTCTTGTTCCTCTCATGAGCAGTATCACCTTCCTCCCTTTTTCTGATAGGCATTCCCCATATAACATTGCTTTCTAATTTTCCTCTCAACGTTATTTTTTGGTAAAACTTAGTGACCTATGATTCCACTAAGCCTGATTTTTGATAAGCAGAAGGTCTTTTGAAGCTGGGATTTCAATACTTTTGCTAGTCTTGCCATTCATGGTCCTCTTTGGGATGCTGAATGCTGAATACTGATTCTTTCTCTCCAAATTCCTGTTATAAATATCCTAATTATCTCTAAGGCATTAGGTGCCTCAGATTAAACAAGGTGAGGATCATCGGTAATGTGGAAAAGAAACACACATTCCTGTCTTCATATTACCCAGGACTTCCTAAAGCGCTTCATGCACTAACAGGTGTTATGACTCTGCAAACACTGAGGATATGGTATATATAGCACTTTACAACTTATTTGAACACAGATCCTTTATCTTCAGAGAACATCTGGCTAGACTAATATCCCATTGAAAATGAACTGATGAGCAAAATGATGTGTTGCAAAACAGGAAAAACTGGAAGCAGAGAAATGAATTAAGAGGATACAACGGCCGGGCACGGTGGCTCAAGCCTGTAATCCCAGCACTTTGGGAGGCCGAGAAGGGCGGATTACGAGGTCAGGAGATCGAGACCATCCTGGCTAACACGGTGAAACCCCGTCTCTACTAAAAAATACAAAAAACTAGCCGGGCGAGGTGGCGGGCGCCTGTAGTCCCAGCTACTCAGGAGGCTGAGGCAGGAGAATGGCGTCAACCCGGGAGGCGGAGCTTGCAGTGAGCTGAGATCCGGCCACTGCACTCCAGCCTGGGCGACAGAGCGAGACTTCGTCTCAAAAAAAAAAAAAAAA